>NC_082663.1:113245000-113548030 GCF_025265405.1 Mesoplodon densirostris | reverse complement strand
TCCACATATACTGTAATTACTCTCCAAAGATATTTCCCACTGATATTTTGTTACATCTAAATATACATTTACAGTCCTCAGTAGACCAGAATAGTTCTGATTTATGGTTCACTGGGCTAAAAAAAAAGACAAATTTAAAGTATCTTTTTTTTTTTTTTTTTTTTTTTTTGCGGTACGTGGGCCTCTTCCCATTGCGGAGCACAGGCTCCGGACGCGCAGGCCCAGTGGCCATGGCTCACGGGCCCAGCTGCTCTGTGGCATGTGGGATCTTCCCAGAATGGGGCACGAACCCGTGTCCCCTGCATTGGCAGGCGGACTCTCAACCACTGCACCACCAGGGAAGCCCATAAAGTATCTTTTAATCAATGCATTTATCCCAAAGATTCTCTTGACTCCCCCAGAATCAGTCACATGGTGTTAGAAAAGTAATAAACATGGTGTGTCCTCTGAGCTGATTTAGAGTTTAATGAGAGATGACATCTCAGCCTAATAGTGAGCATGGCTAACTTTTAATCTGGGCTGCGAAGTATCCTAGAGCTTGGAGGAGCATATTAACTTCCTCTGTGTGATTTTCTTAATGTGCAAAATTCCGATGATGAACAGTTACTGCGCTTGTGTGGTGAGAATTAATGCTTTCTGAGTAGCAAGTACTGTTTTAATAAAATAGTCTTAATTGTTTGCTTGGTACATTTTCTGCTTTATTATTTTTCTTGCCTCTGTAGTTGGTAGTTATTGGATTCTCATTATTTCTATAATAGTCATTTTATAAAAACTATCTTGTGGTTTGTCCTCCCTCCCACACTCGTTTCTTCCCCAGATGTCATTAGCAGAGGCAAGAAGCAGGCAAACATCGCTCATCTCTAACAGAGGTGGAGCTACAAGCAGCTTCTCGTGGCTCACGCCTTGTCTTTAGGAACAGTGATTCCCAATTTGCTGGCTGCTGTGCTGTGAAAGGACTTATATGAAGCCAAGGAGATTTACTAGAAAAGCACCATAATTAACAGAGGGCAGAATGTGGGAGGAGAGGAGCAAGATGTGCCCATCTATTTAAGGACAGGCTTAAGTGTGCAGTGACCACATCACGTGGTACACTATAGCAAAGGGCAAGAAAGCCTTTCCTGCACAGTGCAAAGCCACCCAAAGTCTGTCTGCGTATCAGCTGGCTCCTCTGCAACATTTCCAACCACCATTACCTGGGGACTTTCTCCTAGTCTTATTCTTCATATAATCGCACATCATCTACCCTTGTATTCTCTAATTTTTCTGTGTGGTTTTTCAAACTTAATGTAGCCAGACTTTCTGAGGATGATCCAACTTACGAGTTATATTACTTTGGGCAAGTTGCTTAATCTTCTGTGCCTTGGTTTACTCATCTCTAAAATGGTAGTATTAATTCTATCTCATATGACACTTGTATGGATTAAATACATATTTAAAAAAGCTTAGCACAGCCCTGGCCCACCTTCTGAGCAGGCCCCTTGTTCGCCAACATGGTTAGTTACTCACTCACGCCAGGGCTGGGCTTGGCTGGGTTGTGTCCTGTAATTCTAAGTGGACCTATAGGAAACTAGGACATCTGCAGTGAGCACTTGCTGAAATGAATTGGGTTAGAAAGCCTTGGGTTTAGTGGTCCATGTTATTTACTTTCATTAAACCTAAGTAATCACATTTACCCACTATTTCAGGAAGAGTGGGCAATAATAAGGTGAAAAGTTTACAACTATTTGTGCAGGCTTTTGTTTCTAGCTGTGTGGCTAGATTCCTTAACTGACTCTCCCACTTGAGATAATTTAAAATGATGGATAAAACATTTAAATAATCTGTTAGTGACATCAATGAGAAGGAAGGAAAGTGGAGATTTCCTAAGAGGCCACAAGCTCAGTGAAAGTTGAAAATCAGGGCTCTGAAGCTGCCTTTTGCTTTGAGGGTGTCTGCCCAATGCAGGTGACCTTGAGCTTTGAATTTTTATGACGTCAAGATATATGGGGGACAGGGACTTCCCTGGTGGTGCAGTGGTTAAGAATCTGCCTGCCAATGCAGGGGACAGTGGTTTGAGCCCTGGTCCGGGAAGATCCCACATGGCACGGAGCAGCTAAACCCATGTGCCACAACTACTGAGCTTGCATTCTAGACCCTGTGTGCCACAACTACTGAAGCCTGCATGCCTAGAGCCTGTGCTCCGCAACAAGAGAAGCCCCCACTCGCCACAACTAGAGAAAAGCCTGCGCGCAGCAAGGAAGACCCAACGCAGCCAAAAATAAAATTAATTAATTAATTAATTTAAAAAAATAGATATATGGGGGACAGGAGCCCAGCCCAGGACATATCAGTCTGTCAGGAAACCTGGTCCACCTAAATCTGAGGCCCCAAAAGGCTACCTGTGTCGTGTGAGGGTGGAAGACAAACGCACCTGTCTCCCCTCAGGGATGAGTGAAGAAAACTGCCTGCCCCCAGCCTTGATGCCAAGTGAAGTGTTAAAATATCTCCTCTGAGAACTAGAGCCACGAGTCAGGTTTTCAGTGGAATTCATATAGCAGACTGGTCCGAGAAGACCTCAAACCAAGAATTTAGTTCAAAGCTGTCTTGTCGGTAGTGCTCCCAGGGACATGGTAAAGGAAATGCAAATCTTGTCTAGAAGAATCCTTCTTCAACAGAGGTCTCAGATGATTTTGACAGGTTACCATCCAAGGAATGTGAGCTCACAGTCAAAAACCAAAAAACATAAAAACAATAAAAAAGACACCAAAGTGAAAACCAGTAAAAACAAAAGTTCAGATATTGGAATTAACAGGTACAGCATTAAAAAAAAAAAAAGAAAAAAGTAGAATATCTTATAAAGATATTAAAAAAGCTGAAAATATAAACAAAGAATAAGGCTATAATACATGATCTTGATTATTTGAAAAACAACCAAGTATAATGTCTAGAAATGAAAATATGTAATTGAAATCTTAAAAATCAATAGATAGATTTAAGAGCAAATTAGACGTAACTAAAGAGAACTAAAAGGAAGGTCCAAAATCGTAACCCAGAGTACACAGAAGTGGTGAAGGCATGTGCTCCTCATGTGTGCACAGAAAGTTTAAGAATCTTGCCACAAGCTAAACCAAAGAGCAGTTCTCATAAAATTTCTATGCAGTAAAGTAAGAAGTTTAAAAAGATGGCTAGAAATACTCCCATATGTTTGAAGATGAAATACTTTTCTAAATAATACAAGAGCCAAAGAAAAAATGAGAATATCTAACTAAACAATAACAAACATTACATACTGAAATTTGTGGTATGCAGTTAAAGTAGAAATTGGAGGGAAACCCATCATCTTAAGTAATTCCATTAAAGTAGAAGAAGGCCCAAAGTCAATGAATTAAACATCCAACTCACAAAGGTGGGTAAAGACTAGCAGAGGAAACCCAAATAAAGGAGAAGGAAGTGAATAACAAAGAACATTATGAAGAAATGATAAAAGTTGAAACAACAAATCAACAGAAAGGATAAACAAAGCCAAATGCAGATTCTTTGAAAGAACTAATAAAACGGACAGAACTCTGCGAGAGAATAAAGGAGAGACAGAGGGAAGGAGGAGACGAGGGAGAGAGAATAAATATGTAGTAGGAGGAATAAAAGGAGATGTAATTATTAAAGATGCAGAAATTAAAACAGTAACAGAATCTTATTTTGCCAATAAATTTGAAAGCTCTAATGGTCAAATTCCTAAAAAAGAAAAAACTAAAATAAAACTTTACAAAACTTAAGTAGAAATAAAAAACCCAATCAGTTTTATGATCATTAGAGAAATAGAATCAGACTTCTAATTAGAAGTCTTCCCACGAAGTTGATTATCAGATCCAGATACAAGTACTAATAAATTAATAAACATTCAAGGAATAAATATTTCGATTCACACAAACCATTCTAGAATGCAGAAAAAGTGTGTATACTTATGAGGCTAGAATGAACTTGATACTCATATCTGGCAAGAATGGTGTTTTAAAAAGGAAGGTGGGTTTTGAACATAGCTGTGAAATTCCTAAACAAAAATTAGCAAACTAAATTTAGTAGTGTATTAATAAAAAATAATGAAACATAATACTTTGAGTTTATCCCCTAAATTTATATTTAGGTTGCCACTAGAAATGTCCTGATGTATTTCTCCACAGCAACAAATTTAAGTAGAAAAGTCATATGATGATCTCACTAGATGTAGGAAAAGCATTTGAAATACGTAATATTATTTCAGAAAAAAAATCATTAGAAAAGGAGGACTAGAATAGAAGGGAACTTATCTAACTTAATAAAGCATAATGTAAAGAACTCAGCAGAAGACAAATGAGTAAATATATTGAGTATAATGAGAACCAGATTTCTCACTGTTAGGAAAGGGGGTTACAAACATGGAAAGAGGCACGTCTAGAATGTACCCTTTGTTGTTGAATTAGAGTTGCAAGTATCAGTAAGAACTCAAAGTGTGTATGTGTGTATGTCTGTAACATTTCCTAGCTTTGTTTGCTCAGATGGGCCAGATGCATGATACCCCAGGAGCAATGAAAGCCCTTAGTGCCCAGATTCTCCTCTAGGGAGCCAAGACTTCTTGGAGAAATGGCTCATTGCACCAGTGGAGCAGAAAAAGTACACAGTGAATCTGAAACACCATTTTGTTCCAGAAAGTATGGCAGTGCTCAAAAAATCTTGGGAACTTGTCAAAAGGTTACAGTTGCCAACTTGAAAGGGCTCACATGGGGCACATCTGGGCAATTTAGACTTAAACAAGAAAAGAGAGGATAGTAATATATTTGTGACAGATTTTCCAAAGACAGCCACAGCAGTATTTCCCATTTTGTACTTTTTTTTTACGACGTGCCTTTGAAACCCCTCACACTGAGGGGTGTAGTCTATGCTCCTTCTCCTTGACTCTGTGTGGGCTTGTGTTATGGTGGAAGTGATAATATGTGACTTTTGAGGCTAGATCATAAGAGACAAGAAAGCTTCTACGTTGCTGCCTAGAATACTCATGCTGGAGCCCTGAGCTACCATATAAATTGTCTAACTATCCTGAGGTCACTATTGCTATAAGGAAGCCCAAACTAGTCCATGATGTGGAACTACATGGAGGGGCCCTGGGACTTCATGAAGAAAGAATAATGCTGCCTCAGCCCCCAGCAGCTTCAGCTCCCCACTGTTGTAGCTTCAGCCACCATCTGACTACAACTACATCAGATCTTGAGTCAAAACAACTCAGCTGCACCCATCCCAAATTTCTGACCTACAGAAATACTGAGAAGTAATAAAAAGCTTGTTGTTGTTATAAGTGCTAAGTTTTGTGGTGATTCGCTGCATAGCAATAGATAATTGTAATAGATTTGGGACGGGGATGTGAAATGGTGCCACGGCAAAAAATCAAGGCATATAACATTGGTTTTGGGACTGGATGAGAGGAAGAAGCAGGAAGTGCCTTAAAGAGAGTGCTGGTGAGAGCTTAAAGGGCTTTGTAAGAATGTTAGCAGAAACCTGAAGAGCCTTGAGGAGGCACTCAGTGAGAGCTTAAAGGCAAGAAAGGAAAACGTTATTAAAAGTTGGATGAAAGAGGATGGTTTGGTAATATTGTCACCTGTGGTAATACAATAATAGGAAATTTACCAAATGAACTCAGTGATCCAGCTAAACAGATAATCAGGCAGAATATCAAAAGAACCCCCGGGCTACTGCTTGTCTGTGATAAAACATAAGAGGAGAAAGGTGAGCTAAGGATGTAAGGGGCCAGGACTCACTGAATTTGAAAATAAAACTTTCTCATTTTCAACCTCTCAAAGCTGGCAGCAAAAAAACTGGTCAAATTAAGAAAAGATTTCAAGGCAAAGATCAAAGCCATGGAAGGTTCGTAAAATTCTTTTTTAAAACTTCCAAAAAATTTAAGGTATCTTAGACTCTTCCAACAAGAAAGAAAGAAAGAAAGAAAGAAAGGGAAAGAAAGAAAGAAAGAAAAAGAAAGAAAGAAAAGAAAGGAAGGAAGGAAAAGAAAGGAAAAGAAAAGAAAGAAAGAAAAGGAAGAAGAAAAAAGAAAAGGTCTTCTAAAGATCTTAACAGTATGCCTTTTTAAAAAAAATATTTTTATTGGAGTATAGTTGATTTACAGTGTTAGTTTCAGGTGTACGGCAAAGTGAATCAGTTATACATATACATATATCCACTCTTTTCTTTTAAATTTTGTCCCATATAGGCCATTACAGAGTATTGAGTAGAGTTCCCTGTGCTATATAATAGGTACTTATTAGTTATCTGTTTTATATATAATAGTGTTTATATGTCAATCCCAGTCTCCCAATTTATCTCTCCCCACCTTAGCCCCTGGTAACGATAAGTTTGTTTTCTACATCTGTGACTCTACTTCTGTACCAGTTTACATTCCCACCAACAGTGTAGGAGGGTTCCCTTTTCTCCACACCCTCTCCAGCATTTATTGTTCATAGACTTTTTTTTTTTTTTTTTTTTTTTGCGGTACGCAGGCCTCTCACTGTTGTGGCCTCTCCCGTTGTGGAGCACAGGCTCCGGACGTGCAGGCTCAGTGGCCATGGCTCATGGGCCTAGCCTCTCTGCAGCATGTGGGATCTTCCCAGACCGGGGCACAAACCTGTGTCCCCTGCATCAGCAGGCGGACTCTCAACCACTGCACCACCAGGGAAGCCCCCATAGATTTTTTTGATGATGGCCATTCTGACTGGTGTGAGGTGATACCTCATTGTAGTTTTGATTTGCATTTCTCTAATAATTACTGATGTTGAAGATCTTTTCATGTGCTTTTTGGCCATCTGTATGTCTTCTTTGGAGAAATGTCTATTTAGATCTGTATGCAGAAAACTATAAGATACTGATGAAAGAAATAAAAGATGACACAAACAGATGGAGAGATGTACCATGTTCTTGCATTGGAAGAATCAGTATTGTGAAAATGACTATACTACTTGAAGCAATCTACAGATTCAACACAATCCCTATCAAAGTACGAATGGCATTTTTCACAGAATTAGAACAAAAAATTTTATAATTTGTATGGAAACACAAAAGACCACGAGTAGCCAAAGCAATCTTGAGGAAGAAAAATGGAGCTGAAGGACTCAGGCTCCCTGACTTCAGACTATACTACAAAGCTACAGTCATCAAAACAGTATGGTGCTGGCACAAAAACAGAAATATAGATCAATGGAACAGGATAGAAAGTCCAGAGGTAAACCCACGCACCTATGGTCACCTAAACTATGACAAAGGAGGCAAGAATATACAATGGAGAAAAGACAGTCTCTTCAATAAGTGGTGCTGGGAAAACTGGACAGCTACATGTAAAAGAATGAAATTAGAACACTCCTGAACACCATACACAAAAATAAACTCAAAATGGATTAAAGACCTAAAAGGCTGGACACTATAAAACTCTTAGAGGAAAGCATAGGCAGAACGCTCTTTGACATAAATCACAGCAAGATCTTTTATCTGAACCTGAACCTGATTTAGATAACAATATCCTGGACTTTGTGTTATTGCACTAATAGACTTGGTGATATTAAGGAGAGGATGGCATGCATACATGTGGGAGGTATGTGAATTGTTGTGGTCAGAGGGTGGAACATGGCAGACAGTATTTTCCAAACATGTCTGCAACAGTATCTCCATCACATATCTTCTCACGGTGTTCTTTGCCCTTTCTCTTATCAAGAGATGGGATCTATTTCCCACCCCTTGAATTCGGGCAGGGCTTGTGACTTTGATAGAAATTATGCTACATGACTTCTAAGGCTTGGTCATAAAAGGTAACAAATCTTCTGCCTTGCTGGTTGGATCACTCACATTACAGCCCTGAGCTGTCATGTAAACGGTCTGATTACTCTGAACTCACCATCCTCTGAGGGGACCCAAATGAGCCAATGTGGGAAGACCTCATGAGGAGACTCTGAGACTACATGAAGAGAGAGAGATGCTTGACAAGCCCCCAACAGCTGGCTGGTCCCCCACTGCTCCAGTTCCAGATGTTGTCTGACCTCAACCACATGAGGGACCTGAGCCAGTATCAGTCCTGCCCAGATTCCTAACCCACAGAAACTGTGAGAGATCATGAAATAGGTGGTGTTGCTTCAAGTCACAAGATTTTTGAATGGTTATAGAACAAAAGATAACTGGAACAGGATTATAACACATTGATTAAAATAGGAATCTGTGAGTCCATTCTTATATAAATGGATGAATAAATGAATGGGGATAAAGGAAGTCTCTTCCTTCTGGTAGAATGCCAGATAAGAAATATAAAAAGAATGATGGAGTTTAAAAAATCATCAGTGGATACTGACAACCAATAGCCAAACTTTGATGAGGAACAGAGAATATTACATATTCTGAAAGTACTTCACCAATAATTTTTTAATTACAAAGGGAAATTACTACCTCTACTTTGGAGACACTGGTGGATACCACCTTAACCAAGTGCTTGAAGCTAACATCACTGGTACCAGGACAAGCTAAAATGTGTGCCTCTTGATATGATGTACTGAGGACAAAATGCCAGTTTTGTAGTATTCTTGTGAAATTTTTATAACTTGGAATCTTGTCATGAGGAAACATCAGACAAATCCAGGTTGAGGGATATTCTAGAAAATAACTTGCCTGTACTCTTCAAAAATATCAAGATCAAGAAACACATAGAAAAGCTGAGGAACTGTTCCAGATAAAAGGACACTAAAGAAACATAACTAAATCGATGATCCTTGGTTGAATCGTGTAGTAGGAAAGAAAAACAGCTATAAAGAACACTACTGGAACATTTGACAAAATTTGAATATGGACTGTGGATTAGATAATAGTATTGTAGCAATGCTGAATTTTACAATTGCAGTGTAGAAGGATGTTTTGATCTTAGGAAATATATGCTCAGGCTTCAAGGCACATTATGCCTTTAACTTGTTCACAGATGTTTCCCCCAAAAGCGTGTGTGTATGTGTGTGTATACACACACACAAAAGTGTGCATGTGTGTGTATATATACACATGTATATACATGTGTGTGTATATCTATCTCTAACTAGTGAGAGAGAGATAAATGACAAGCAAATAGGGCAAAAAGGTGAATTGATAAAAAAAATTTTCTGACACTCTTCTTTCTATTTTCTGTAAGTTTGAAATTGTATTAAAATAAAAAGTGACAAACCTACAGCAAACGCTGTTTTTAATAGACATTGAAAGCATTCCCTTTAAGATCATGAGCAAGCTAAGTGCTCCTGCTGTGTCTCTTTTATTGAACATTGCACTGGATGGCATACCTAGTCAGTAAGGCAAGAAAAGGAAATTAACAGCATAAAAATTGGAAAGGAAGAGATGAAACTGATTATTCACACTGATATGGTTCTATAGAAAATCCAAATGACTGTGAATAAATTATTAGGATTAACCAATATATTTTAATAAGGTTGTTAAATATAAAATTAATATACAAAATCTAATTGCAGTTCTATACCACAGCAAGAAAGAGAAAATATAATTTAAAATGATACCCACCCAAATCACTGACATCAAAAATATAAAGTTTCTAAGAATTAATATAATTGAAATATGTAAGATATTCATGGAAAAAGGGTTATGACAACGTATTGAAGCACGTAAATTAATGGATAAGAAAGCTCAATATTGTAAAGAAGTTTATTCTCCCCTAAAATGATCAGTATATTAACTTTCTATCAGGTATATGTGAATGTGTGTATGTAATTTGACAATCTGGTTCTAAAATTTATATGGAAACCAAAGGACCAGAAATAGTGATGGTCATCCTGAAGAAAAAGCACACATCAGGGGACTCTAATATATACACCACTGGTGAGTATATAAACTGTATGACTCCTTTGGAAAAGTTTGTTCTTATTTAGTGTAGCTGATAGTACTTATACCATGGAAACCAGACATTCCACTCCTGGTATATACTCTCAGAATTTCTTGCATATTTTATGCTGGGAGACATGAACAAGAAAATTCTAGCAGCTTCATTTATAATAGTTTAAAACTACAACTTTAAAGGTGTAGCAACAGAAGAATGTGTAAGTAAACTGTGATATAGTCTACAGTGATAAAATAGTGATCTATTATCTAGTGATATATAGAAGATAAATAGAAAGAAGTAGAATACTATGACCAGTGAAAATCAGTGCATTACATCTACATGTAATAACATTGATATAATATTCTAAGAACAAAATATTGAACAAAAGAAACAAATTACAAAAGGATGTCTTTACATTAAAGACATCTAATATACATCTAATAACTAACATTAGTTTTACAAATAATTTACTCAATCATTGTTATTTTACACAATCTTGTACATATGTTTTATAAATACTTTGTTTCTGTTCAAAAGTTAATTTTAAATTTTAAATAAGTCTAAAATGTTTTTCACAGCATCAATTATAATAATAAATTATTTTAAACTAAGAAAAAGCAACTGAGTAAAATAATTACGGTAGGTCCATGCCATAGCATACTAAACAGCTATTTAAAACAGTGTTGTACAGTGACGTTTGTTGAAATGGAAAGTTGTTCACAATATGCTGTTAAGGAGGAAAAAAGTAAGTTATAAAAAGATATCCACTATTGGATTCTATTTTGTAAAAAAATAATAATAATAAATGAGATAAATATAGAAGTATATAGAACAAAAAAATCAAGAGGCTTATTTCTAAAGTCAACTTGAATAATTTTTTTCTTCATGACTCTCTGTATTTTATAATATTTTCCCAGAATAAACGTGTGTAAGGGGGTAAAATCTGCTGCTAAACAGAGGCGAGTGGGTGAGAACATATTCCATCCACCATGTGCTCAGCTCATTCGTTCACTTGCTTGTTCCTCCATCAACCACTTAGTATCTGTTGTGTGTGTGAGGCCCTCTGCTTGGCACTAGGAAAAGAAAGATAAGCAAGGCATGGAGGAGTTCCTGCCCTGGAGGAGTTCAGCCTCTGTATAAATAATACAGTGTCATATGTAGTATGATGACAGTATATGACACTCTCATTAATACTAAAATGAATGCTACTTCTTCACTTCTTTCCATCAACCAAAGAAAGTCCCATGATTTCCAACCCAGTTTCTACCCCCTCAGTTCTCCTTCCTTGCTCATTAAGAGGCAGTTTCATCCATGTGTTAAAAGGATAAAGAAGTGGTTGCATGGAGGAAAAGCCAGGGCTGCTGGGAACGAAGAGGTTATAGCAATAGTGGGAAGAGATGCCTGGGACAGCTGGGGGTGCGAGGGAAAAGAGGCAAGGAGAAAAAAAGATGTTACCATAATTTATGTATGTATGTCCCACTAGCTGTTTTAGAAAAAAAAACCAAGTAAAGGAATTGTGTTATTTGTTAAAATGATTTTTGACCTTGGTGCTATGTTCCTTCAACCACATTATTTTTTCAGGACTGGACCTTATGGATCTGGGCTTAATGGTCACACAGGAATAGTATAGTAATGAATACACAAAGGGTGGAGTTACCCAAGACTTTTATCACCAGGAATAAAAGTAAAATGGGTAGTGAGAAGAAATATATCAGCATATAAGGAACTCATTACTGTAGTTAAGTGTATTAGACAGTATCAACAATAAATTTTCCTTGCAGCTTACCTTGGGACTTGTTTCTTCCCCATGCCTGGGCTTGTCCACATTTGGACCAGATTGCGGAAGGCAGAGCAGACCTTGGCTGGCTGGGAAATGGCAGAGGCCTTACTGACGGACTGACCTTTTCTGAAACTCAAGTGATATAAAAATAATTTGCATCCAGTAGTTTTGGATGATTTGTGAACTTGAACGTGCAGACTTTTATTTCATAGGAGGTTTTTGGGTTTTTTTAAATAAATTTATTTATTTATTTATGGCTGCGTTGGGTCTTTGTTGCTGCGTGCGGCCTTTCTCTAGTTGTGGCGAGCGGGGGCTGCTCTTCATTGCGGTGCATGGGCTTCTCACTGCGGTGGCTTCCCTTGTTGTGGAGCACGGGCTCTAGGTGTGCGGGCTTCAGTAGTTGTGGCTCACGGGCTCTAGAGCGCAGGCTTCAGTAGTTGTGGCACACGGGCTTAGTTGCTCCACGGCATGTGGGATCTTCCCGGACCAGGGATTGAACCCGTGTCCCCTGCATTGGCAGACGGATTCTTAACCACTGCGCCACCAGGGAAGCCCTTCATAGGAGGTTTTAATTTAAAATATTTTTTCCTTATTTTTTGCTTTTTAAAATACAACCAGTTTATCTTCTAAAGTGACTTGCTCTGGCCTGAGGTTTGGCTGTGGAGGTGTGGTTGAGAGGCCATAGCTCTATTACCTCAGAGGCCCTCTTTCATCTCTCTGCAGTGGGAGGAGAGGACTGGGGAGAGCTCCAGCTGTGGCTGCTGGAGAGAGAAGTCAGGAGGCAGGAAAGGGCAGTGAGGCTGGAAGGAGATGCCTCAGGGGCTGAATGGCCATCCCCCTTCCTCGGTGGGGAGCTAAATCAGTCTGCTCTGAGGTGTGCGCGCAGGGTGACTCGTCTCTAACGTGAGGTGAAGCTGATCACAAGGGTCCATTCTCCTCAGCTGGCTTTACTGAGAGTCTGTCCTACCCAAAGTGGGGTGGAGGTGATTGTACTCATGGAAAACTCATGTGTTTCCTATCCCTGCTGTGACAAATTGCCACCAACTGGGTGGCTTAGAACAACACACATTTATTCTCTGCAAGTCAGAAATCCAAAATTCAGTTTCTGCAAGTCAGAAATCCAAAATCAGTTTCATTGGGTTAAAATCAAAGTGTCAAGCTACATCATGACTGCAGGGGTAGTTTCTGTTGGCTCCGAGTCCATGATAAAGCCCTCTAGGCCCTCTTTCATTTCCTGTGTTAACTCTTTGGTCCACAAGGTGCTGCTTGTTGCTTGATGGCTGGTTTTCTCCAGGAGCTCCAGGGCCTTGGAGCAAAGGGCTGAATCAGGCTTGGTGCTCTAGGAGGCTGAGACCAGCTTCTCTGAGCCAGGACGACTGCTGGTGACAGTGCTGCTGCCAACTTTAGTGACAACTCTCACCTGGGTCATCAGAGCAAGCCCAGCTGTGTTTACTGTGCGGTGTGTATTTTTGCCCTCTTGCGTTTGGAGAACCAGAAGTTCCCATGGGGTAGATAAGACCCGGCTCTGAAGCTGGAGTTCTGTTTGTGAGTGGCTCACGGGAGGGGTCTCAGTACTTTCTAATAAGTCTCTCTTGGGAGCACTTTACTAACCAGAACACCTACCTCCCCGGCTGTGTTATAATGGAGGCTTTGTTACATGACTGCACATCTGCTCAAGCTCAGACCTGGAGATTATATTGAATATAATTCCCTACACTATGAATTTATGAAGCACACAGCACGGAGGTGATAAGGTGAGGGCCGTTTGTAGTGACTGTAGATTTCTGGAAGTTATAAAGATTGCTTGGTCCATGTGGCCTCAGACAAGCACAGGCAGTGCTTCCTTCTAGAGACTCTAGGGGAGAATCTGTTTCCGTATATTTTTTAGCTTCTTGAGGTTACCTGCCTTCTTCACTCATGGCCCCACATCACTCTGACTTCTGCTTCTGTTGTCACATCTCCTCTGTTCCTTCTGCCTCCCTTTGAGAAGGACCCTGTGATTATATTGGCCTCACAGGGATGGTGCAGGATAATCACCCCCCAACACCTTTAACTTAATCACATCTGCAAAGTTCCTTTTGCCACGTAGGGCAACGTGTTCACAGGTTCTAGGGATTAGGCATGGGCACCTTTGAGAGCAGTATTCTGTCTACCGCAGAGCAGGTTTAGGGACTACTCCCTGCTTAGCTCCCTGCCCTGGAGCGCTGTTCTTGGTTTCTCTTCCCATGATCAAAGGACACAGTTTATTGAAGTGTTACATGTTGCAGTGATGGATGCCAGGAATGAGCTCACTAGAATACTATTTTTTTTTTTTTTTTTTTTTTTTTTTTGCGGTATGCGGGCCTCTCACTGCTGTGGCCTCTCCTGTTGCGGAGCACAGGCTCTGAACGCGCAGGCTCAGCGGCTATGGCTCACAGGCCCAGCCACTCCGCGGCATGTGGGACCTTCCTGGACCGGGGCACGAATCCGTGTCCCCTGCATCAGCAGGTGGACTCTCAACCACTGCGCCACCAGGGAAGCCCTAGAATGCTTTTTAATATCATTCTGTTGAAACTAGGACTGTGACCAAGACATCTGATGATTGCCATTCCTATCACTAACCTGTGATTTTGTCAACTGAAACCTGACTGGCAATTTGAAAAGGGTCATCTTTCCCTTTCTATTTTCTCATTTCACACTGATTTATTTCAGGTTGTAGCTCATAGTCTTAGCAAATAAGATGATTGGTTGCTTATTCTGTCACTGTTCATTCCCCTGAGGTGAGAGACCTCCTTGGAACAATATTCCTTTAGGTAACTAGCTCAGCCTGGAGGGGCTCGATTTCTGTTGTGTAGGGAGAGCCACACCATATGCAGCTCAAGACCTAGTTCTTCTCAGCTGGTCTTTAACAGCAGAAGCAGGATGCTCAAGGCCTCCTGACTCCCTGGTAAGAATAATTCTGAAACTCACCATGTGGGTCTCTCCCTGGCAAGGTGACCACTATGGTCTGGGCTCCAGCCACCTCACTCCATTCCCCTTTCATGCCTCTCACTCTTAGCAGTGGAGGGAAGCACTTTCTCCAAAAGTGGTACCTTATAACAATTATGTAGGGGAATATGTCACCCAGAAGGTTGTTAAGATTTCTATGGAGAGATGTTGAAAAAAAACAGTTTAAAGACAAAGTCACATCAGTGGTCCCAGAGAGACACTAGGAAAGGGTCAGTCAAGACGGCTGGGGTCCATCCTTTTTTTGCATTAGTTCTCCTGGCGGAGAAGACTGTTGGCTCCACCTGGGCCCAGCCTCGTCTCCAGGCTCATCCCCAGGGTGTTGGAATCTGGCCCCATGTCAGGTCTGGGCACTGCTTGCTATGGTCCATATATTGGGCATTGGGGCAAATCCTTCTCTTGTGTCTTTGCTGTTGCAGATCAAGTAAGTGTGGCAAGATCCAGACCTGAGTTTGTGGATTCAGGTATTTGGAGCACACAGACCTCACTTATGACCTGCTTCAGTCTGAATCTCGAGCCCAGCTCTGTTTGCCAGATCTCTGCACTGGGGCGTGGGGCCTGGGGCCTGGGTCTAGCTGTTAGCAAGAGGCTACTTGGCTCTCTTTTGCCAAAATGTCTTCTGTATTTGGAGACTTTGTGGGGTTGGGGCAGGTCCCTAACTGTAGGTCCACCTAACAGCAGCCCAGATACACAGCGATTTCTAAGAAGAGAAAATGAGGTTCTGTTTCTGTGAACACTTAGATCTTATCCATGACACAAGAGAGCATATTATGTGTGTGTCTCGTCTTCCTGCCTAGACTAACATGTCCTTGAAGGCAGGGGTGATGCTTTTGCTTAACTTGTGCTTCAAAGGTGCCTAGGCTAGTGCTGAGTACAAAACTACAGGTCACTTGACTCAGGATTACAGGGGCCCTTGAAAACTGCTGTATGAGCTGTCTTGGAACAGCCAGCGAAGGGTGCAGAGCAGAGAGGCAGCTGGGAGCCCTGCAAAGTGGTTTTCACCTGCTCTAACCTTGAAAGTGAGTATGAGCAGTGGCTGCGCTTGGGCTGCCGCACTCTCTGGATTGTGTTGCAGCTTTGAAAGATGCTGATATGCTAATTTTCCCTGCACCCTTTTTCCTCTGTCAGATCAGTGGTTCCCACCCTCTGTGTTACAGCACCCCAGGGTGTCTCCAGCTGTCTCAAGGGCTGGCACAGGATTCTCAAAACCATTTGCTTTTGCAGAATATGCAGAATACAGCAGTTTCATCTGAGTTTGGAGGAAGGGAGGAAGAAACGTGCCACAAAATCCAAACAAGCAAATTGGGTGTCACACTCCAAAAGGTTGGAAAGGCTGCCTTAGAAAAGAGAAATGGTTACACAAAGCCATTGTCTTTTCGTAGTGGTTTGGATCAGTGTTTCGGGCCTGCTGCACAAATGCAGCCATAGAGGATTTTTTTTTTAAAAGCCATTTTACTGCTTGCATTTCATTCTCTGTAGAAAATAAATGTTATTACAGATGAATAGTGTTGTACAAAAAAATCATTCAACAGAGATCTGAATCAGCAACTCTGAAGCAGCAAGTCTTTAGTGAAGCAGAACATCACTGTTTGTTGAGCCCCGTGGGCTCGGGAGTGGGTTCAGGACCAGAAATGCTCTGACTGGGTTGGGAGGTTTCCAGCTGCTGGATTAGTCACTAGGGAGTTAGTGGTACCTCAGTTTCTTCATCGGTTTCCTCATTCCTAGTGGAGCTGACAATAATGTGTCCCTCATGAAGTTAAGAGAATTAAATGAAGGTTTATAAAAACCTTTGAACCGAGCCTGGCACACGGGAAACATTATGTAAGTGTGTGCAAAATAAAATATTGAGAGCCTCCTGTGTACTGGGTTTGGTGCTAGGTGGGCTCCTGGTAGCTGATGTTTAGTGGCATCAGAGAAGACAGAGAAGGAGACAGCTAAATGAAATACGCTGTGGTGAATGTCATTCAGCACGCAATTGTGGAAAGATCCTCAATTAAACCGTGGATTCTGGAGCTGGCATTGGTTGTTAGTATTTTGGGGGAGTTGTTTATCTTTTCCGAGCCTCAGGGCATGCGTTGGGGTATGCTAGGTTATAGTAACAAGTAGGCCCCACAGTTTCAGTGCCTCAACACAATAGAAGTTTATCTCTTGCCCTAGGAACAGTTCTGGGCAGGTGCTCAGTTTGTCAAGGCAGCCGTCCTCCACATGGGCATCCGGGGACCCAGGCTGACGGCAGCTTCCAAGTTAGCACCCGAGCCAGCCCTGGAAAGTGGTGAAGGCAGGCCTGTGGGAGGGTCTCTCGGCCAGACCTGGAGGGGCACTCTCACTACCCTGCGCACTCTGAGCTGGAGGACTTATCACATGGTCACAACTAATAGCAGGAGCGGCTGGGAGAAATCACTCCATTCTGTGTCCATAGAAGAACAGATTTTACTAGACATCTCAGTTTGCTCCTTTCTAAAGTGTGTGGGGGTGATGCCCCCTGCCATGCTGACTCACATGTGTTGTTGGGTGTCAAGTCACTTGAGCTGAAAATAGCCATATGAACCAGGGCATGGTGACCTAAGCTTGCAGGAGAGCAAGGGAGCAGTTTAACCGGCATTTCAGCATCACTCCTATGTTGTCCGCTGACCAAACCAGCAAGAAATGTTCACAGAGTTGTGTGTGCCAGGCCCTGCCCTGGGTGCTGGGGACACAGTGGTCACATGACGAGGACAGATGTGAATTAGATTCTCAATACAGTGCGACGTGCACTGTGAAAGCATACGTGTGGCATCTGATCTGGACAAGGTCAAGGTGTCCTTCCCCAGAACGGGATGTCTACCAGAGAACAGAGCCGCTGGCTCGGCAGGGGCAGGGCAGGCAGGGCCAGGTGGAGGGAGGGTGTCTGGAGCAGAGGGATCCCAAGAGCAAGGTCCTTAGGAAGTGGGAGCACAGTCTGGGGAAGGAACTGAAACGCAACGCAGCAAGACCTTGGGTGGGGGAAGGGAAGCCAGGAAACCAAGGGGTTGGCGGGCGGTGCAAAGCTCCACGGGCTATAGTCAAGCCTGCCGGGTAGCTCATCTTCCTGTGGGAAGTGCCCCTTTATTAAAGGCGACTTATTTTCTGGAGCCACAATGGTGTGTCCTAGGAATTATACTGAAGCAGCATGAAAGCATATTGTATTTTACCTGCAACCATGGCTCTAGGACCACCGTCCACCTGTCCATGATGGACACATCTAACCACCCCTGAGGTGAAGTGGCAGACACCCACCAAGGTTATGTCGTGGTGCTTGCATGGAGCCTGATGACCAGGGGTCATCCTCATTCCCAGCATGGGCTGTCTGAGTGCGGGGAGCTAAGTTAATGAGATTTGTGCCTTTGGAGACTTGCAGGTGAGCACACAGTACTCCTTGGGGCT
The DNA here is from genome assembly GCF_025265405.1 of Mesoplodon densirostris. Lineage (NCBI taxonomy): Eukaryota > Metazoa > Chordata > Mammalia > Artiodactyla > Ziphiidae > Mesoplodon > Mesoplodon densirostris. Next base: position 113,530,013 of record NC_082663.1, on the reverse strand, counting down.
GGGAGATGGAGGCCAAGCAAGGCCAAGGCTGCACTTCGGTGTGGCTGACCCCAGGCCATCGGGGGCTCCCTAGGACCCTCCTGCCTGGGCCCAGAGCTGCACATACCTGGCTGGGCCACAAACCCTGCTGGTCATCACTCCACAGTCCCCTCAGTCTGTGCATGCTTGTGTCTCTCTTGCACCTTGATGTTTTGAAATAAGGAGAAAAAATAAGGGGGAAATCAATAAAGTGGGAATGACTCAGTACTCTGAGTTCCCTCAGCTCTTCAGTTTACAGCTCTTACAGGATCAGTTCTGGCCTGTATTTTCAGAGATGATTCTTGGTTGTTTAACAGCATGATGTGTCTGGAATGCTTATAACACCCATCAGTACTGCAGTGAGCACACTCATGCACACACGTGTGTGTGTGTGAGGGGGACATGGGGAGATTACAACTGAGAGGAGGGGGGAATGGGCACAGCAATTCCCCCCCCAGTTATGCAGTGAACCCCGGTTTTCATGAGGAGTCAGAGCAGTTTTTGGTGAGAGTGATGTGTCTCCATGAGGTGTCAAGCTGCATCAGTCTTCCTGGAACCTTGACTGATTCTTGATTCTCTGGTTCTGTTAGCCAAGCATTAGACGAAGTATCAAACTATACCCTTCAATTTACAGAGAAGTGGAAGGTATTCAGACACAGAATAAAAATAAAGGATAATTTTTCATCTTCCACGGAAACCTCTCATTTTCCAGCAGCATAGAAACAAAATGAGAGGCAGAGGGAGCACGCGGTGACTGAGAAGCTGCCCATTAGCCGTCCTTTGGGGAGAGTGCCAGGTGCGGTGAGGCTCTCTGGACAGAGGGTGTGCTCAGGAGTCCTCACTGCCCACATCACTCATGCTTCTGTGGACATTCACAGGGCGACGTGCTGCCTGCCCCTCTGCTGGTGGGAAGGAGGAGGACTGGGAAACCTCCTCAGGTCCCTTTAAAGATCGGGGGAGTCAACTGGCAACTCCATCCTCCTAAATGCACAACCTCAACCCACTCACAAGTCCCCCTTGGTCCCGCGTCAGCCACATCCAGGTTGGCAACAAGTGCTGCTCCTTCTCCTCCTCTTTCAGATCCAACCCTCCGTGACCCTTTTATCTTCATCCCTGGTTCCCTGCAAAGGCGTCTCTGGCCCCAGTCTGCCCAACACCACTCCACTAACGGTCCATGGTATCTCCTCACTCTTGGCCATCTTGGTTTGGGGATGGAGTGTGTGCCGTAAGCTCATTCACATGGAGGTCTAAATGGCTGAGTTGGAGATCGCTGGGCATCATCCCTGCTCTTCTGACCAAATTCTGAGGCCATCCTTGATCACTCCTCATCTTCCTCTCCAATGACAAGTGCCACCCACCCTGCTCTAGCATGCTTCCTTTCTTCTGTCTGTATATTTGGGCTTCTTCTATTTGTGAATAAATTTTCTATTTCCTGCAAGATCCAGCTAAGGTCTTGTCTCACTTTCTCGCTGTTCATCTGCTTTTTCCTCACCACCCAAAACCCACCCTTTATTGTCCAGTGCTTGATAATGAGGCTACCCGCTTGGTCTCATGGATTACCTCATCTCCCCAGCTATGTGATGAGGAGAATAAAGACATCTATGGACGCACTGATCACTTACTATGGGCCAAAGATTATGCCAAGCCCCTCTTAAATATCACTGCACTTAATAGGCTCATAACTCTGTGTAGTTAGTATCAGTGTCTCACTTTAGTTAGTAAATCCCACTGCCAGGAATCAAAGGTGTTTACCTGTAAAAGCAGTGCTTTTAACCAGCACCCTTACTGTGTGTAGCATATAATAGGTGCTCAGTAGATAGTTATTAAAAGAATGAACAAGCCGTTATGTGTTCCCCATGACCCTAGAGCCCAGCACGGTACAGAGCCCATAATACATGCTCAACTAATACATCTTTGATCGACATGTTTGAAGGGATAAAGAGGAAGGGAATATGGACAGCTCATACTGGCTGGTGGAGTGACCCGATGCTTTGGTTGTCAGTCTAGAGATCCAGATTCTGGTGTTGGTGCTCTGCTAGTTGGCCGTGGGACCTTGGGCCCTAATCATCCTCATACATGATTTCCTTATCTGTATGACAAGGGTTTGTGATCTCTGCGAACTCTGAAATTCTTAATGCTTTTATTTTCATTCCCTAAAGAGGTTAATTAGGATGAGGTGCTCTTTAACTGGCAATTACACAGCTGAGACATAGTTTGTTAGTGAGGATGGCATCATTGCCAAGGCCGGTATGGTTACTCATGACTGTGTGCCAGTCTCAGGAGAGCAGAGACCATGAGGAGATTAAGATGAATACAAATTCTCCCCACTCCAGCATCAAATGAGAAAGCTATGGATTCAGATCTGGGGCACATTAGTGGGCAGGATGTTTTAATGCTTCTAATTTAGCTAGCTCGCATCCTCCCTGAAGCATCTCTTCATTCACATTGTGAAATAAAGGAGCTGCCTTTGAGTGGGACCTCGGCATTTCCTCATGAGGAAGCCAGGACCAGCTAACCTGATATGGACATGGGTGGTGCAGGGAGAAGGCGTCTAGCTCCCTGGATCCGGCCCTCATCAAATATCACACTTGGGGGGCTTCCCTGGTGACGCAGAGGTTGAGAGTCTGCCTGCCGATGCAGGGGGACACGGGTTTGTGCCCCGGTCCGGGAGGATCCCACATGCCGTGGAGCGGCTGGGCCCATGAGCGATGGCCGCTGAGCCTGCACGTCCGGAGCCTGTGCTCCTCAACGGGAGAGGCCACAGCAGTGAGAAGCCCGTGTATCGGGAAAAAAAAAAATCACACTTGGACGGCTTGGCTTGGGGTTAGAATGTGTGTGATAAGCTAATTTGCACAGAGGTCTAAATGGCTGCCAAGGATCATTTGCATTTTTAACCAAAGGGATTCATAATTAATAGAAATCCTCCAGACGTCAGGTGGACTTGAACTTAATCATCCCTCAGGCTGTTGTGCCAGAACAGGAGAAAGGTTGGAGCACCAGTCTTCTGGGAAGACTCCACATAGCAGGGTTTAAAAGGTGAAATTTCAGAGGCCTGTTTGATCCAAGATATTAGTGCTACTGGGTCTGTTCAAGGATTCCTCATCTAAAGCTTATACATGCAAATTAGCAAGATCAGGTGGTTCTAAAGGGCTTTAAAGGGGACTGGTTACAGTGAGGTCAAATTCAGTCCTGACATCCAATGTTCACCTGCAAGTCCCAGTTGGTGTCCAGGTAGGTGGCATCCTTCAGGAGATGGGCAGCGCAGGTGGGATGCTGTGTGATTGGTTGTGACCTTCCTGAGATCCACTCTGCACATTTGAATCGCTGCAGTATCATGTGAGCCACCTTAGAGAGTGTTTCTGGAGGGTCCTCTGTATGCCAGGTTCTGTGGCGGTGCTAGTCCTAAGCAATGGAATGTGGAGAAAGCACGTGTCTCTGGTGCTCTGTCTGCAGCAGGCTCATCTATAACAGGCGGCTCTTGACCTCTATTTCCCAAGTTACAGCAATCTGTGACAAGGCGAGGTGACATATGGTATGTGTTCCTCATAAACTCCTTGGGGCTGACACCACTCTGACCCTTCCCTCTTACACTGCCAGAGGCTGTGACTCTGGTTTTTTACCCTTCAGTCATCATAAAGCCTTTTCCCTATGTATTGTCAGACTTCGGAAAACCCAGAGTGATGAGAATGATTTATCTTCTTAAACCCTCCCGTGGCCTTCTATTATACTTAGGATAAAATCCAATTTCTTCCCAGAGCCTGCAAGGCCCTGTATGGTCTCACCTCTGCCTGCCTCTCGCCACTCATCTCCTCCCTCTCTCTCTCCTGTTCCCCATACTCCAGACACAATGATTTGCTTTCTTTCTGCCCCTCAAGTAGAACAGCCTTGATTCCACCCTGGCCTTTGCACTTGCTCTTCCCTCTGCCTTGTCTTCCTCAGATCCTTCACACTGCCGCCCTCTCACCGTGTGGTGTCCCCTCAGACGGTAACTCTCCAGAAAGGCCATTGCTGACTTTCTCCTCTCAGGGAGACCCCTCTTCCCTCCACTGTCCATTACTTTTATTTATTTATTTTTTAATGAAAATTGTCAGGCTCAATTTTTTTTACCATCTTTATTGGAGTATAACTGCTTTACAATGTTGTGTTATTTTCTGCTGTATAACAAAGTGAATCAACTATATGTATACATATATCCCCATATCCCCTCCCTCTTGAGCCTCCCTCCCACCCTCCCTATCCCACCCCTCTAGGTGGTCACAAAGCACCGAGCTGATCTCCCTGTGCTATGCGGCTGCTTCCCACTAGCTATTGATTTTACATTTGGTAGTGTGTATATGTCAGTGCTACTCTCTCACCTTGTCCCAGCTTACCATTCCCCCTCCCCGTGTCCTCAGGTCCATTCTCTACATCTGTGTCTTTATTCCTCTCCTGCCCCTAGGTTCTTCAGGACCTTTTTTTTTTTTTTAAGATTCCATACATATGTGTTAGCATATGGTATTTGTTTTTCTCTTTCTGACTTACTTCACTCTGTATGACAGACTCTAGGTCCATCCACCTCACTACAGATAACTCAATTTCCTTTCTTTTTATGGCTGCATAATATTGCATTGTATATATGTGCCACATCTTTATCAATTCATCTGTCGATGGACACTTAGGTTGCTTCCATGTCCTGGCTATTGTAAATAGAGCTGCAATGAACATAGTAGTACATGTCTCATTTTGAATTATGGTTTTCTCAGGGTATATGCCCAGTAGTGGGATTGCTGGGTCATATGGTAGTTCTATTTTTAGTTTTTTAAGGAACCTCCATACTGTTCTCCATAGTGGCTGTATCAATTTACATTCCCACCAACAGTGCAAGAGGGTTCCCTTTTCTCCACACCCTCTCCAGCATTTATTGTTTGTAGATTTTTTGATGGCCATTCTGACTGGTGTGAGATGATACCTCATTGTAATTTTGATTTGCATTTCTCTAATGATTAGTGACGTTGAACATTCTTTCATGTGTTTGTTGGCAATCTGTATATCTTCTGTGGAGAAATGTCTATTTAGGTCTTCTGCCCATTTTTGGGTTGGGTTGTTTGTTTTTTTGATATTGAGACACATGAGCTGCTTATTTATTTTGGAGATTTATCCTTTGTCAGTTGCTTCAAATGGGAGAATATTTTCTTCCATTTTGAGGGTTGTCTTTTCGTCTTGTTTACGGTTTCCTTTGCTGTGCGATACTTTTGAGTTTCATGGCGTATGGTTTCAGGGGCAGCCACTGAAATATTAAATGTGAACAATGCAACTGAAAATTGTTTAGGCTGCAGGTCACATCAGAGAGATGTCTGCATCAGCATTATGCCATCAGCTTTGACCTCCAAAATTTAGGCAGAATGTGAAAAAGCTGGAAGGGGTCCAAAAATGAACAAGGGTGAATTAACGGACAGAAAATGATGCTGTGAGGGAAAGCGAAAAGAGTTGTGTTTTTTTCTTATTTTCTTTTTGTGGGAAAGTCACTGTATTTAGAACTGTTTGTAAACAGCAGTCAGCCAAATAAGATTGCCTTCTCATCTAACCCTATTATATACGTTCTCCCAACACTTTACAAATTTAATTGTAGAAATAAAAAGAAAACAGTCTGTTATGTCTCTCGTTGTAGCCAAGGGTATTCTTAAAAATGCTAAAACAGACAGAACTAAAGGGGACAACTGGAATATGAACTCTAGTGTATTTTCCAGTGAAATAAATTCACGTAGAATTGAAAAGGATAAATATCAGAGAATAAACACTCCAAGGGCATACAGAGGCTTGAAGGACATTTTGTATGTGAAGTCCAAAGGTTGGAAATATTTCGGTTTTTTATTTTTTAAATCACTGTGCCCAAGAGATTATGGCAAATGGGTAATATACTGTCTTCTAGGGTGGTTTAAGGAAGAATGCTGGCCAACTGTTTAACATTTTCTTGGAAAATTTAATAGGAGTTATGGGCTCAAGTCCAGCAAAAGAAAGGTGGAGGAGGCAAAGAAGTGATCATTTCAATTTTTACTGTGATTAAATGCTGCATTAGACCAGCAAGAGAATTGTGCTACCGGCGGTCCTGTCCTGATGGCCCTTTGTCTTGATTGGTTACTGTGCAAGTAAACTCAAGCCTCTCTTGCCTGGTGGAAATCTCAATACTCATTAACAATTTCCCCCACAGCCCTATGTCCCTGTGGGGCCTCTGGGGGCCTGGGACCCGTACCTCTGTCTTGTTTTGCGCAGGGCCTCCTGAAATGTCCGCATTTCTGTCATAAGGGGAGCTTTACATCATCTAGTTGTGCCTCTTGGCATCCCTACTCAATTGCATCACTGTGCTCTTGGGACAACCCTGCAGTTTAGGTATCCAGCTACCTGAAGGCAGGAGATTAAACCAGATGACTGTGAAGCCTCTTTGTGGCCAAAACATCCAGAGATGTTCTTTCTTATAACTTAACAATCGGTGTGATATCATGTTTGCCCACTCTGCCTCTCCATGAAAAGGAATTTAATAAAAATTCCCACTAAGACGTTAATGGCCACAAAGAGTTAGTAGGGTCCCTCTCTGGGAGTTAATTTAGAAAGCGTTTATAAGATAATGGGAAACAAAATGGAAAAGGAAATAATGTTTATTGAAAATCATTTTTCTTTTAAAATATAGCAGGTTTACAAAGGAGATGCTATTGTCCCACCTGTGTCATCCTTTCAATGATTCCACAAAGGCTTTTAAGAGCCAACTAGATGCCAGGCACTCACAGGTGCTGAAGAGAGGGTGGCAGACATGCAGAGTTCCTGTCTTTGGGGAGCTTGCAATTCCTCATCAATTAGGATTTACAACTGCAAGCGACAGGAATCCTACCAAAACTGTCTTTAGCAAGAGGAAAGCGATGTGTAACTGGAGAGGCTACTGATAACTGGCTCCAGGCATGGCTGCATTCAGAGCTCAGTAGGGAAGCAAGAGACAGCCCCTCCCCAGCTGCTTAAGCCAAAGCCCGAGGTCTCCTCTCGCTGGACCACCTTGCATTTTGGGCCCATCCTCCAACACCCATTATAGAGAGAAGGAGAGGGAAGGAAAGGTTGCACCTATGGTCAGGTGGAGACCAGGTTTTCCCCCTGGGGATGAGGACAGCGTCACCCAAAGAGTGGGGCTGGGGTGGTTACTCTAAAGCAGGTTCCAGGTACTCTCATCCTAGGAAGGAATAGTGGGTGCTTGATGGTGTGTGTGCGTGTGTGTGGCACGGGGGGAAGCAGTTACTTCTCACTACACCAGAGGAGGAACCAAACTGCAGAAAGTTTAAATGATCTACTCAGGGTTGCAGGACCGAGCCAAGCTGGATGTTGAACCCAGAGCTTTCCCTGCACTGAGCTCCTTTAGGAAGGGCTTGCAGTATTTCCCTAGTCCTCTCTGCAAGGACAGTCTTCCTCCACATCAACACCTCTAGACGCTTCACACACTCTTGCCCTTTCACCCAGCAGAACTGATCCTGTGTCTCGTTCTCCAGCGCCTAGCTCTTTGTTTTCCAAAACGATGCATAATTCTAAATTATTACATATAGTAAAAATATACATATATTATTATACATACACATATGTATGACTTTTCATAAAAGCAACGCTGTTTTTAAAAATCCCTTTATTGAACACTTTCCCTCCTCCTGTCCTTCTGACCAGTGCCTGAGCTCAGCATTACACTGTCTAACAGCAGGCACCAAGCAGCTCCCTGGTCTTGGCACTTAGCACCACACTGGACACACAGTAGATGCCCGTGGATGTGTGCTGAATGCCGGGGGTGGGGGACGTTTTCTCCCCCTAGAGTACTGTGCTCGCCTCGCACCTTGTTTGTGTCCTGACAGCTCTGCCTGTCACTTGCTGCCTCGGCGTCTGCCCGCCACCACCCCTGCCCCCCGACACTGGGCATGCCAAGGGGCAGCCCTGGGCTTCTCTTCCTGGTGCCATGCCCAGCACTCTGCACTGTGGAGTCTGTGTTCAGTGTGGGCTGGTTGACTGGAATGCTTCCTTGGGGCTGCACAGAGGTCTGCAGGGCTGAGGGGAAGGATGCAGGTCCCAGACCTGCTCCACTGCTCAGGACTCTTTGCTTTGAGGTCTAGTGACATTGTCCGAGAAGCTCCCTGCCCATCTGCCTTTGCACTGTCTTCCCCTCAAACCTGTATGTATTTTTAAGTACGTGAGTGATACAACCAGATTGCAAACAGAAAATGAGGAAGGGAGGGAGGGAGGAAAGGAAGAGAAAGGGAGAAGAGTAAAAGAAAGGAGAAGGAAAAGTTAGAGAAGAAATATGGAAGGCCGGTTCCTTTTGCCTCTTTGGCGTTTTCCTTCCAGGGTTTTCTCGTGTACATCTGGTTTATGTTGCTACTTTTTTAACACAGTGGTGCCCACTGTCTAATTTAGCTGCTGGTTTATCCCAAGTAATTTTATGTAATTTTTTTTCTGTAGAAAATTTACTCTCAATCTTCTGGAGCTCCCCTTGCCAGGGCTAACTCCTACATCTACTGCCTACGTATCGTAATTAGACCGAGAATGAACGCATGTGACTTGTGGGGTCGTGGGCCCTGATCCCTCTCCCTCTGATTAGAAGATCTTACAGATAACTTATTTTGAATTCCCGTTCCTGACTGCACCTCTTAGAGCAGAAGTGATTCTTGCTAAACAAAATTCTCTATAAAAGGCAACTTGCTGGGGAAGGAGGGATAATATCTGGTTGGAAAAGTACAGCTAGTTATTGCATGAAAAACGCCAGAGTGGCTCAGGCACCGTTGTTACTGCCATTGCCCCTCTCTGAAAGGCATGTGGCCACCCAGCTGCCTCAAAATGCCTGTGGCCATCGGGGCTCTCCTTTGGCTTGCAACTTTGGAGGGAGCAGACTACAGGAGGCATGCCCCTTGTGACTGGTGACATAACAGCCCCAAGGCACTACCAGCACAGGCTTCCCGAGGCCAGCTAATCTCCTCACTGGTGCCAGGTGCTAGGGTAGGAGCAGAAAGGGACAGCCTCCAGGGGTGTTGGTCTGGGAGGGAGCCAGCTGTAGGGTAGTTCTTACTGCCCACTTAGTCACTGTGTGTCCAGGGAGCAGTGGGCACATTCTGGCTCATAGAAGGCACGCTCTGGAGTGGAGATGTGTTGTTGGTTTCTATGACAATCTGAACAAATGGAAGCCTTTGGAAAGTGCCATACATGACATTAAACAGTAAGGACAAGCAATGGAGCTTTAGGGGCAGAGGTGTGAGGGGGACCTCATCCTTGCTTGGGGGACCTTTGTCCCCACCTGACAAGTGAGCCTTGGAACCCAGAGCCTGGGTTTATAAAAATGTTTTCTTCTCTTTAGGTCTCAGTACTTTTATGTGTTAAGTGGTGCTCATAATAGTCTTTCTTCTCTCTCTGGTTTGATGAAAGACTCAAAAAAGGACTAACCATATACAAAGATTATTGCTAATTTTGTTGCATGCTCTGGTGGTCAGGGAATAATATCCTTTGTAATTGAGTTTTAAGAGAGCTTTTTGTTTGTTTTCTGGTTCCAAAGTGATATATCTGTATTGTAGTCAATTTGGAAAACACAACAAAGCACACAAAAAATATTTTAAAATTACCATCTGGACATTAAACACCATTACTGTTTGTATGTATGTCCCATCAGGCTTGTTTTCCCATGCATGGGTTAAGAGTAACAAGCATTTTGTATCTTTGTACTTACATCCTCATCTATGTATTCCTAATTTTTCCCTTAACATGGAGTTTTAGTAGTGAAATTGCTGGAATTTGGAGCAGCCTGTATGCAGAGTTTGAGATCTTTAGAAACATAGTGTCAATTTGCCATTTTGAAAGGGTATTTTAATTCACATCACCAGAAATTAAACAGAATGCTGTTTGTTTTCCCCTTACCTGTCCTTTGCTGAGTGTTGATATTTTTTAAAAATCTTTACTCATTTGATAGTATAAAGTGGTATGTCCTGGTTTAATGTGCCTGTTTTTGATTATTGGTGATGATGAACCTGTCTTCGTCTGTTTATCAGGCACTTGTATGGATTTCTTTGCAGCTTGACTGTTCCTTTGCCTTTTTTTCTCTCACGTATTTTATCTTTTCTTACTGATTTGTAAAATAACATTTTAATATATAAAAGACATTAACTTTTCAGCATATATTTTGCAAGTATTTCCCCAATTTGTTATTTGCCTTTTAATTTTGTTTATGATAGGTTTGACATACAAAAAGTTTTTTTAAATGTTTATTTAGTCAAAATTTTCTTTTTTATTCTTCATAATATCTGCATTTGCTTATATGCTAAAAAGACCTTTCCAAACCAAGGATGATATAAATATTAAGTTATACTTTCTTCTCATAGTATTATGATGTCTGTTTTTACTTTTGTTTTTTAATCTGTCAGGAATTTAATGTTTGCTGTGAGGCAGAGAATTAATTATCTCCCACGTGGTTAACTAGCAGTCCCAACACCATAAATTGAATGGCATATCCCTTCTTCTTTAATTTGAAATGGCACCCTGATCATTTATAATTTTTTCTTCCCGGATTTCTAAGTCTGTTATTGTGATCTGTCTGCTCCTAATCCCATATGCCACTGTTTCAGTTTCCTTAGTTTTACAGTGCAGTTTATTGTTGGATACATACACTCTCTACTGCCTTGTCCAAATACTATTTTGGAAATATTTTCCACATGCATTTGAATAATCTTTGTTCCAAAAAGAAACCCCATTGGAGATTTATTGGAATTGTATTAATATAGGTTAATGTAGAGAAAATTTAAATTTTTACAAAATTCCATTTAGTTGTCTCTCATTTTTCTCAATAAACTCTTGTGATTTTCTTCATATGTGTTTCACACATTCTATAGTCATTTTCTATTTCTGATTGCTTTTGTAAACTGGATTTTTTTGGCCATTATATTTGTTTTTCTGTCAATTTACATTGTAAACAGTTGCCTTACTTCTTAATATTTTTATTTTATTACTTTTACTTTATTACTTCTTAATAAATTCTAATAATAATTTTGCAAATTGCAGATTTTTTTAAGAAAAGAGGATTATTTTTCTCTCCTTTCTAAGTTTTTCGACTGCTATTTTCTTCTCTAACTGCAATGACTAGACCTTGCTGGAAACAAAATCATATATATTGTATGCAGGTGTCTTTGTCTTAATTCCAAAAGTAAAGTGAATGCCCCTAAGTAAATCATGGTTGAAAATGATGGTTGTTATTTTGAGGTCGATAGTATTTATCATATAGAGCAAGCATCATATTCGTACTTTTCAGTAGGAGCTTTACATGAGGAATGACTCTGAAACTTCGTCAGCTGCCTTTTCTACATCTGTGAAGTGGTTTCTCACCTTTGAACTGTCAATATGTTGGCAAAGAGGTTAAGAGTGTGGGTTCTAGATCTAAGCTCCTGGGTACAGGTTCTGGCATCCCCATTTACTTGATGTGGGGTTTTGGACAAAATACTTAATCTTTCTGTGTCTTGGTTTCCTCACCTTTAAATCAGGATAATAATAATTCCTCAGTAAATATTGGCTAATAGCTGTTACTGCTATTATTGCCATGTATGAAATTCATTCCCCCCAAATAATCACCAGATTTTTAGAATTAGTGCTCCTTGGTCATGATGTGTTACTTAGGGTTTTTACTTTGCATAAATTTTCATGATATGGAGCTGTAGTTTTCAGTTTTTATGTTTCATTTCTCATGTTTGTGTTAGTGATCACTCACTTTGTAAAGAACTGGGAAATTCCTTTTTTTCCCCAATATACTGGACTGTTAAATACTATTTGCCACCATATCTACTCTATGTCTGATGTTACTATTACCAACCCTGCTTTTTTGTAAATTGGTTTTTCTGATATTCATTTTCCAGCAAATATTTATTGAGCACATAGTATGTGCTAAGCATAGCTTTTTATTTGTCCATCCTTTAATTTGTGTTTTCTATACTTTTCTTATTTTAAAAAGATACCAGGTGTTATTTTGTTGAGCCAATCAAGTCTTTTATTTTATTTTATTTATTTATTTATTTATTTTTTTCCTTTTTGCGTTATGTGGGCCTCTCACTGTTGTGGCCTCTCCCGTTGCGGAGCACAGGCTCCGGATGCGCAGGCCCAGCGGCCATGGCTCACGGGCCCAGCCGCTCCGCGGCATATGGGATCCTCCCAGACCGGGGCACGAACCCGTATCCCCTGCATCGGCAGGCAGACTCTCAACCACTGCGCCACCAGGGAGGCCCAAGTCTTTTATTTTAAAACAAGAGTATTTCATCTACTTATTTTATTATATGTGTTATGACTGGAATTACTTCTTTCAGCTTGTTTTGTTTTCTGAATTTATACTTCTTTTGTTTTCTATATTTTATTCAATGAACTATCATTATTTCTTTATCATGTTTTAGTGTTTTATTTTGCATTTTGGGGGATAAGTTTTTATTCCCAATTACCAGTAAGGGTTGAACATTTTTCTGTGCTCTTCCACAATGTAACTTTTTTCTCCAGCTTTATTATGATATAATTGACATATAACATTAGTAAGTTTAAAGTGTACAACATGTTGATTTGGTACGTTTATATATTGCAAAATGGTTGCCAGCATAATATTAACTAACAACTCCATCACATCAGGTAAGTAGCATTTCTGTTTTGTGGTGAGAACATTTAAGATCTACTCTTTAATCAGCTTTCAAGTATATTACAGTATTATTAGCTATAATCACCATGCTGTACATTAGATCCCCAAAACTTGTTGATCGTACAACTGAAAGTTTGTGCCCTTTGACAAATATCTACCCATTTCCCCTACTGCCACTCCCCATCTCAGGTAACTACCACTATGCTCGTTGTTTTCCTGAGTTCAACTTTTTTAGATTCCACATGCAAGTGATATTATACAGCATTTGTCTTTCTTTGTCTGACTTCTTTCACTTAGCATAATGACCTCAGGATTCATCCAAGTTGTTGAAAACAGCAGGATTTCCTTCTTTCTCATGGCTGAATAATATTCCATTGTGTATATCATTGCCTACACCACATCTTCATTATCCATTCATCCATTGACAGACACATAGATTATTTCCATAACTTAGCTATTGTGAATAATGCTGCAATGAACATGGGACTATAGATATCTCTATGAGATCCTGATTTTTATTCCTTTGTATATATACTCAGAAGCGGGATTGCTAGATCATATGTACTTCTATTTTTAATTTTTTTGAGGCACCTACATACTGTTTTCCATAGTGGCTGCATCAGTTTACATTGCCAACAACAGTGCACAAAGATTCCCTTTTCTCCACACTGTCACCAGTTTGTTCCCTGTTCTTAAATCTCCCACATTTAAATTTTTTGAAGCACTGTAAATCGATCTTTCTCTAACTCTTGAGTCTGCTGAAACAATGTCTTTTGAATTTTAATATTAACTCATTTTAATAAAGTTTTACCTTCTTTTCTGTTTCCAATTTATTTCCTTACTTGTCTACCACTTTTTAGTTTCTATTATTATTAGAGATTTGGAGCCAAATCAATTTTTTAAATGTTTGGAGTCTTTAAAAAAATAATGTTGACATTGATGTAGGAAATTGAGGATGACACAAATAAATGGAAAGATATCCTGTGTTTGTGAATTGGAAGAATTAATATTGTTAAAATGTCTATACTACCCAAAGCAGTCTATAGATTTAATGTAATCTCTATCAAAATACCCATGACATTTTTCACAGAACCAGAACACATAATCCTAAAATTTATATGGAACCCTAAAAGACCCTGAATAGCCAGAACAGTCTTGAGGAAAAAGAACAAAGCCAGAGTACCATGCTCCCTGACTTCAGGCTATACTACAAAGTTACAGTAATCAAAACAGTATGGTACTGGCACAAAAACAGTCACAGAGATCAGTGAAATAATACAGAGCCCAGAAATAAACCCACACACATATGGTTAATCTATGACAAGGAGACAAGAATATACAATAGGAAAAAGACAGTTTCTTCAACAAATGGTGTTGGGAAAACTGGACAGCTCCATGTAAAAGAATGAAATTAGAACATTTTCTCATACCATATACAAAAATAAACTCAAAGTGGATTAAAGATCTAAATCTAAACGTAAGACCAGAAATCATAAAACTTCTACAGCATAGGCAGTGCACTCTTTGGCATAGGTCTTAGCAATATTTTTTTGGATCTGTCTCCTCATGTAAGGGAAACAAAGACAAAAATAAATAAATGGGACCTAATCAAAATTAAAGGCTTTTGCACAGGGAAGGAAACTATCAATAAACAAAAAGACAACCTACTGAATGGGAGAAGATACTTGCAAATGATATGTCAGATAAGGGGTTAATATTCAAAATATAGAAAGAACTCATACAACCCAATATGAAAAAAACAACCTGATTAAAAAATAGGTAGAAGACCTGAATAGGCATTTCTCCAAAGAAGACATAAAGATGGCCAACAGACGCATGAAAAGATGCTCAACATCATTCATCATCAGGGAAATGCAAATCCAAACCACAATGAGATACCACCTCACAGCTGTCAAAATGGCTATCATCCAAAAGACAATAAATAATAAATGTTGGCACAGATGTGGAGAACAGGAAACCCTAGTATACTCTTGGTGAGATTATAAATTGGTACAGTCACTATGGAAAACAATATGAAGTTTCCCCCCAAATTAAAAATAGATCTACCATATGATCCAGCAATTCCACTCCTGGGTATATATCCAAAGAAAATGAAAACACTAATTTGAAAAGATATATGCATCCCAATATTCATAGCAGCATTATTTACAAGATCAAGATATAGAAGCAACCTAAATGTCCACCAATAGATTAATGGATAAAGAAGATGTGGTGTGTGTTTGTGTGTGTGTATACATGCATACATACATACAATGAAATATTACTCAGCCATCAAAAAAGAATGAAATTTTGCCATTTGCAACAACATGGATGGACCTGGGGGTGGTATTATGCTTAGTAAAATAAGTTAGAGAAACACAAATATGGTATGTTTTCACTTATATGTAAAATCTAAAAAATAAAATGAATGAATGTAACAAAACTGAAACAGACGCACAGATAAGGAGCACCAAATTAGTGGTTAACAGTGTGGAGAGGGGGAGGGGGAGGGGCATGATAGGGGAGGGGATTAAGCGGTACAAACTACTAGGTATAAAATAATTAAGATACAAGGATGTAATGTTCAGCAAAGGAATATAGCCAATGTTTTATAATAACTTTAAATGGAGTATAATCTATAAAAATATTGAATCACTATGTTGTACACCTGAAACTAATATAATAGTGTAAATTAACTATACTTCAGTAAAAAATATGTTGACAGTTTTTTTCAGCTTATCAACAAGCATAATAGCATTTATTTCGATATATCTATTGTTTATTTAGTTGCATGGCTTATTGAGGGTTCTTTTATAGTTTCAGGAGATATTAACTTTCTTCTCCTGGGTTAGTTGTATTAATACTATATTTTCAAGCAATGCTTTTGAAGGAAGAGTGCATGAGTATTCTATTGTCTGAAATGTTGCATATCCAAGAATATAATACTATTATGCATGAAAGACAACTTCCCTGGCTATACTTCTTAAATAAAATAAAATTATTTTCCCTTACAACTACATAGACATTGCTCCATCATCTTCCAGTATTTTGTCTTCCAAAATAAAAATCCAAGAGAGGCCTGATTTTGTTTACTTGCAGAAAATCTGTTCGTCATTGTTCTTTTATTTTCTTATCACAGTGCTAGAACCACTTGTATTTTATTTTTGTTACTCACATGTTTTGTTTAGGTAAGTATAGTTATAATCATTTTTTTTCTTCTAGAACATGGTGAGCATTTTTAATCTGGGCTTTGATTTTTAGGAAAATTTTCCTCAACTATGTCTTAATTATTCATTCTGGTTTGTCTTCTGAGCTGAGTACATACATCTCTATTGCCTGCCCTACCCCTCTGTCCTCTCTCTTTGCTGTGGGAAAGCTTCTGAAGTCATCTTCTGCATCACTGATTTAGTTTTGTACCATTTCAGTTCTGCTTTTTACTGGCTCCTATATGGATGTTAATTATGCAAATTCATTTTCTGCCTCTTAAAATCTCCTTTTTTCTAAGCTACCTCACATGAGATTTCCTCATGTTGTCCCTCCACCCTTTTCTACTGAGTTGATTCATTCTCTTGTCTTTTTATGTGTTCCTCTTCTCTATGAATCTCTGCTTCTCTCTCAGAAACCATGACTTCTTGAATTCTCCGGAGGGGCAGAGTTTTCTTAAATTTTCTTCTGAATCCTAAAATTGACCATTTTCTGATATGACTCTTCAGGGAGATATGCTCTTGATGTGAAGATTCCGCCCCGAAACTCATCCCCGTTCCTTTGCCGTAAGGATTTAAGTAAAGAACTTAAATCCTTTACTCAGCGAAATGACGATCCATTCCCATTCCTTGTTTGCCAATAGACAGGGTGTTTAGATGCTCTTGTCCTTATCTATCTATGTGGGCTGCTGAACACAGGTTCACTAGAATCCAGTCCCATCTGCAGGTCATAGGAGGAATTCAGCTCATGATGAATGTTTAACCGAGTGTATCTTTTAGTCCCACTGACTGCTCCTCTGACATGCTGGACATATGGATAGGTGCAGGACAAACTATATTCATAGGGTGTACTGCTGCTAGGATCTCTGCTCTCATGCACTTTGTCAAAATGAATTCAATGTAATCACTGCTTGTTCTAGTGGCAGGCTTTGTTCTCTCTGGACAAAGGATACAATTTAACTTTTGTCCCATATAATAATTAACAGCCGCAGCCTGTTGGTAGGAGTTCAGCATTGGGGTCTGGCGAACAAGGCTGCATAGCCCAGTTGTGCCATTTGACCCTGTGGCCTCTGACCAGTTGGTTAACCACAGAGAACTCAGTTCCCCCAACTGTAAAATGGGGATAATACTCATGCATGTCTCATAGGGTTGTTATCAGGATTAAAGGAGGTAACATGTGGGGCTTCCCTGGTGGCGCAGTGGTTGAGTCCGCCTGCTGATGCAGGGGACATGGGTTCGTGCCCCGGTCTGGGAAGATCCCACATGCTGCGCAGCGGCTGGGCCCGTGAGCCATGGCCACTGAACCTGCGTGTCCGGAGCCTGTGCTCCGCAACGGGAGAGGCCACAACAGTGAGAGGCCTGCGT
Organism: Mesoplodon densirostris; assembly: GCF_025265405.1. Lineage (NCBI taxonomy): Eukaryota > Metazoa > Chordata > Mammalia > Artiodactyla > Ziphiidae > Mesoplodon > Mesoplodon densirostris. Next base: position 113,512,784 of record NC_082663.1, on the reverse strand, counting down.
ACCACAAAAAAAAAAAAAAAAAAAAAAAAAAAAAGGAGGTAACATGTGTAAATGCCTTGGCACAGGGCCTGGCATGCAGTGGGCCCTCAAACCTTAGCTACAATTATTAAGTATGAGTGAGTGGGCCAGATCTTTTGCCACCTCTCTGTGTATGAACTCTAGCATCTGGGACTTGTGCCAGACATTTGTCCCCAGAGCAGCCTCGTAGGCATTTGACATGTACACGACCTCTGAGGTCCTTGCCCACATTCCATGCAAGTGCTGCAAGGTCAAGGCCCTTGGCCAGTGGGCGCTGCCCAGGGCAGCAGGAGAGGCGGGGCTGGCACACTGCACAGTTTCACAGCCTGTTTGGTGTCTTTTCTCTTTTCCTGTTGCTTACAAACGTTATCGTATTAGGCCCATTATCCATAATGAAACACTCAGTGTTTAGCACCCCAGATGCTATTGCAGTCCTGCATTGAAGGACTCTATTGTTATGAAATGAATCATTGCCAGAAGAAAACAAGGGAAATCTCCCACAGCCATATTCCTAGGCTGAGATCATAACTGTTTGAACAGCGAGAGAGAGCACTCAGTGGTCCAGCCCCTTAAAAGGTTTTCTTGGGATGAATTGGTGCTTGCCAAGTGCTGTGCGTCTCTGTGAGGGTATCCAGGGTGCAGTAATGAGTGAGGAGGCGGAAGGCACAGGGACGGTGATGGCTCCCCTATGGTAAAGAATCAAAGGAGAGGAAATCAGGAAAAGAAAAATCTAAACAGAACATGGAAATGAGGCACAGAATAGGTTGGCCAGGTCTTTGCTGTGTGTGAAAAAGAGGGGAGGGCTCTGTCCCAGAAGAGCCTGGAATCCCAGGGGAGGGGAGGCTTGCGGGGCGGGGGGTGGAGGGGCGGTGCAGCATCCCTGCGGCCATGGCATAGCCACGGGAGGAAGGGTCCCCCACCATTGCAGGGGGCAGCTCTCCCATGGTCTGAACGAAGCTTCCACATGGGGATGGCCATGTAATAGGGTGGCAGGGAAATGTCTGCATTTTGAAAATCACTGCCAGATTTGTTTTCATATGTTGTAGGTATTTTCAAAAGAGAGCATTAGATCATTGAGATGGTGAAGGCAGTTTCTGAGCTAGTTCCAAATCAGCCTTCTGATCAACCTGCAGAAATGACACACTGGTTCCAAGTTCTTTGCAGCCTGATTGGGGAAACTATAAAGAACTGGTACAGCATGCTGCATTTGTATTAAGAGTTTTTTTTTTAACCTACTTTCTTAAAGTCCCGATCTAATTTATTTCAGTTGAATCTTGCAAAAATACTTGCTATTTTTTGTTTATTCAGCTAGCCATTCCTCCAACAAATATTTATTGAATGACCCCATTTGTGCCAGGCACTGTTCTGGGCCCTAGAACAGAGATAGACATTTAGACCACTCTGCTTTCAACCTGATTCTCACCTTTGTTTGTGTCCTGCCTTGGCCCTCAAATCCGTGGAATATTTCTGTCACATCTGCTCTCACAACAACGCTGGGTGGATGATACCCCTGTCACACAGGTGGGAAAACAGACTGAGCGTGATTAGTGGTTGTATGAACTACCAAAGTCAGTGGTGAATCAAAAGCCAGAATTTTCATTCTGCCCAGCTGAGTTTCTGATCTTTCTTCTTTCCCTCCCTGCTCATCTTCTTTTACCTGTCCCTTCTCTCATTCCTTCAGGGTTGAGCTATTGACTTTTCACAGTGACAAGTTGATAGAGTCAGCTCCTCTGTGCTAATGGGTAGGAATAGTGACTCACTGTTACCCTCTGTGCACTTGCTTTACCTACCACAAGGTTGGCAACTTGTCATACACACCTCTTACCTTTGGCTTGGCAGACTCTCTGTTAGCTAGAGTCGGGGGTACACCTGGACTAAAACTTTATAACTAGGTAAGAGCATACTTCTGCCATGTCACAAATCCCTGGGAAACCAAATGAATTGACACAACCTTTATTTTTTATGAGCTAATTGTCAGCCTTTTCTCTAAGAGCTGGGTTTGGGTGACAGCTTTAATGATACTGCATGCAATGAGGACTCCCTGAAGTTAAAGGTCCTTCCCCACCTCCAAAGAGACCCCACCTTGCTGGGATTGGCAGGTAGCCCCTTGCCCACTCTCTGGGATTTCGCAGTTGTCTTGCCTGAAATAAACCTACTTGAAGAATATATTCCCAAGCAAGTGTGATGGGTATTTTTGATGGGGGCTGAGAATAGATGTAGTTTATTGGATTTTATCTTGCAACTGATTTGTTTCTGCCAGACGTTGATATGCAGCCCTGATGCCATGATTTCAGGCCTCAGGAGTATTAAAGTTATAAACAACCTTCCATTGCTTCATCTGCTAGTAGGAACCTTAATTTATCATATAGATGTTAGAGTCAAAGTTTCTCATCCACTCATTAAGAAGAAAAAAAAAAAAAACCCGGCAGCTATAGAGAATGCATCCCCTCTTTTAAAAATTCATTCTAAAATATCTTCATCCCAATGGAAATAAAAATCCTGCTTAATGGCCAGGAATCTCCCCTGGGCTTTGATTAAGAAGGAACTGCAAAGGTGGGCATTTCTTCTCTGACTGTTTGTCTTCTGGGCTAGTCAGACTTCAGGAAGAAAATCTTGTCTTGGGTTCTCAATGGGGCTGGGACCTTCTAGTGCACAGAGGTTGGCCTGTGAGAACTGGCTGCTGCCCAGCGTATGCTGTGGGGATGCTTGCTCACTGGTTCAGAGACCTGCTGGGCACCAGAGACAGAGGAGAAGGGCAGGACCTTCTGTCGTTCTTTAACTTCAGACACAATGCCCCTTCTGCTGTGTTCTTATATTTAAAAACAATACCCTTCATAGATTTCTTTCCTGATTATAATAATAGAACATGTCCTTTAGTTTTTTAAATGAATATATATGTAGACAGGGAAGCAAAACTTTCTTGTAATCCCACCACCCAGACATCGTCTTTGTTATTCGGATGTATATCCAGCCTGTTCTCTCTTAAAGCATTTATGTTGTTTCCACAAAACTGGGATCTTCCTGTACATTCTATTCTGTAACCTGATTCTTTTCACTTAACACTGCAGTTTTCATTTGTTGCTATTAAAAAATACGTATTCTGCATCTATCCACGAAGAAGTCATTGTAGTGTTGTGAGCATACAGCAGTGACTGGGCCCACTGGACCAGCCCTTATTGAGTGCTCACCTGAGAGGAGAGGACATTAAACAAAGAATTGCCCCAATAATCATTTGATTACAACTGTGATAAGAGCAATGAAGGAGAAGAACGGGGGACTGTGGGCACCTGACCTAGTCTGGGTATCAGGAAGCCTTCCCCGAGGAAGTGGCATGAAGGCTCAGAGCTGACAGCTGAGCAAGCATTGTTGTCAAAGCCAAGAGCCCGGGGGAGAGTGGGAGGGAGACAAGAACTCTGGGGGAGCTGAGAGCAGCCGGAGTGGCTGAGAGAGTGAGGGAGTAGGTGGCCTAGAATGTCACAGGAGAGGCAGGCATGGACCAGATCACTCAGGGCCCCAGTTAAGGATGTTGGGTTTATCCTAAGAGCACTGGTGAGCCATCATGGCATTTAATCAGGTATGGGACTTGAGAAGATTTACAGTTTTAAAGGATTATTCTGTAGCAAAGAGTGGGGACTCTGGGGTAGCTGTGAGAAGTTGAGTTAGGAGGCTACTATAGTAATATAGAAGAGCAATGCCAGTGCTTTGGAATAGAATGATAGCAGAGATGGGAGAATTGGGTGCAGCCTACCTGTTTTTTCCTTTGAGGAGTACGTTAATCAGATATGGTGACTACTTAGATATGGAAAGCAAGAAAGAGAGAAGCAACAAGGATGCTTCATGGATTACTGCCTTTTGCAACTGGGTAGAGGCACTGGATGCTGACACGGGGAACCCTGGGAGAAGACTAGGATTTGGGGGGTAGATAATGGAGTCTGGTTTAGACATGCCAAGCTGGATGTACCTGTGGGAGAGGAGAGAGCACACAGGCTATTGGCCAGGTAGGGCTGGAATGCAACAGAGGGCCCTGGGCTGAACATAACGATTTAGGGGTCATCAGCATGTGGGTGGCAAAAGAAGTCATGACTGGCTGAAAATGTCTGGGGCCTGAGGGTAGAGTCTGCAGAGAAGAAGGCCTAGGACAGGGCCTGAAGGGCCAGAGCCTTTGAGTTCATCTGTAGGAGGGTGGATGCACTGGACGGGGCCTCTTCAGCTCCTTTAGGCCAAGACTGTCTGTGTTCCTTCAAGATAACTTCTGTCCATTCTGCTTTGTGAATCAGTACTCCAAGTGGAGTACTGAAGCCAGCTCTTTTGCTTCAGGAGAGCTTTTATTAAATTTTCAGGAATTTTGTGAGCCAGTTATTTAAAATTGGCCATCATAGGAACACTCTCACCTTGGAAATTGGCAAATGCTTCAAATTAGGGCTTTTTTTTCCCCCTTCCCCTTCCTGGAGAGCTGGTTGTTAAACATTTACCAGCACACCACTGTTTATAACCAACTTTGTTTCTAATGGTATTCTGTGGGTTGTTTCCATTGGGATCTGAGAAGGAGAGTATCTGTGATGGCTTTGCTGTTTCTCTGAAAGTCTCTGATTCTGTTCTAAATTACCAGCCCCTTCTGCTAAAGAGGGAGTAAGCAAGTGACATGTTGAAATAGTGAACTTCCTCAGTCTCTGTATCAGTTCTCTGTTGCAGCCACAACAAATCACACACTTAGCAACCTGAAACAACACAAACCTATTATCTCAAGGTTTCTCTAGGTCAGAGTCCACCTTGGTCCAGCTGGCTTCTCTGCATAGGGTCTCAAGGCCCAAGTCAAGGGGTTGGCCAGGCTGGGCTCTTGTCTGGAGGCTCTGGAGAAAAAACCCACTTCCAAGCTACTTCACGTTGTTGGCAGAATTCAGTTCCTTCTGAACATGGGACTGAGACCCCTGACTTCTTGCTGGCTGTCAGCTCGGGGCCACTCTGCTCCTAGAGGTCACTTGCATTCCTTCCCCTGTGGCCCCTCCATCCTCAGGTCAGCAGCAGAACATCGAGTCCTTCTCATACTTGGAACCTCTGACCTTCTGCCACCAGCCATAGACAGCTCTTGGTCTTTGACGGCTTGTGCCATTAGATCAGTCCCACCCAGATAATCCACCCATCTTAAGGTTAACTTCTCCTGTCTTGGTTTCCTAGGGCTGCCATAACAGAGTACCAGCAACTGGGTAGCTTAAGACATTGGAAAGTTATTCTCATAGTTCTGGAGGCTAGAAGTCCAAAATCAAGGTGTCAGCAGGGCCGTTCTCCCTCCAAAGCCTCTAGGAGAGGATCTTCCCTTATGTCTTCCAGCTTCTGGTAGCCCCAGGCATTCCTTGGCTTGTAGCAGCACAACTCCGATATCCGACTCCAACTTCTCCTGACCATCTTCCTTCTGTGTCTGTGTTCTCCTCTGCGTGTGTGTCCATGTTCACATTACTCACTTCTCATAAAGACACCAGTCAGGTTGGATTAGAGTCCACCCTAATGACATCATCTTAACTTGATTACCCCTGCAAAGACCCTGTTTCCAAATAGTCACATTCACAGGTACCAGGGGTTAGGACTTTGAAAAATCTTTTTTTTAAAAATGATTATTTTATATTGGGGTATAGTTGATTTACAATTAGCTTCAGGTGTACAGCAAAGTGGTTCCGTTATACATATACATCTATCCATTCTTTTTCAGATTCTTTTTCCATATAGTTTATTACAGAATATTGATTAGAGTTCCCTGTGCTCTACAGTAGGTCCTTGTGGATTATTAGTTTTATATATAGTAGTGTGTATCTGTTAATCCCAAACTCCTAATTTATCCCTCCCCCCCACCTTTCCCCTTTGGTAACCATAAGTTTGTTTTCAAAGACTGTGAGTCTGTTTCTATTTTGTAAATAAGTTCATTTGTATCATCTTTTTAGATTCCACATATAAGGGGTATCATATGATATTTGTCTTTCTCTGTCTGACTTACTTCGCTTAGTATGATAATCTCCAGGTCCATTCATGTTGCTGCAAATCACATTATTTCATTCTTTTTAATGGCTGAGTAATATTCCATTGTATATATGTACCACACCTTAACAAATCTTTTTGAGGGGCACAACTCAGCCTATAACAGTGCTATGGAACATATAAGATAATCAAGGAAATGGGATCTCATCATATTGGCAGCTTCTAGGAGTTAGGGCCTAGGCTCTGGGGGTGGGTACACTCTTAGAAATCTACCCACCTCAGTCTCCAAAGATGCCCTATGAGGAATTGTCCCATTCACCACCTTACCTAAAAATAGATTCCATGCCCCCAGGACTCCTCCTTGGATGACCTCAATTCACACCTTTTCTTCCTTCTTCCAGTTTTGAGTGTATTGTCTGCCTTCCAAACAGGACTGTCTCATGGACCATACTGCTCTCTTTCTTGGGGCAGGCTCAGTAGAAATTGACCACCCGTGCTGATTAAGGTGGTTGGTACAAGACACAGTGATGAGAAAGAACTTCAGCCTTCAAACATGACCAATACTGTGCTCTACTCATCAGCGCCGGGAAGTTTGCTCTTGCTTTTTATTTTTTTCTTAAGATTGTGGAGCGTGTAACAAATTGCTCCCCATTTCCCCCCAATATGGTTGTGGTCGGAGGACGTCTTCCTTTCCCTGGCACCCTCTGCACCGCACTCTGCCGCCCACTGGAAGTGCATCTGTGTGGGCTGGAGTCATCTCCATGCCCACCTGTTTTCGTCCTGCCCTCTCTTTTCATCTTACCCAGAAGCACATCTCCCACTGTGAGTAATGGCTGAAACTACATGGCACTTAGAGTCTTCCTTTATCTCCCCCTGCTCTAGATGTCGAGCAGATTCAAAAGTTAAAGCACACGTTTGGTGAAGCAAACAGGAATCTTGCCGGTGTCAGTGTTTCACAGGAACGTTGAGAGCTGAATGGCTTCCCACTGTGTGTCCAGTTTGTTCTCTTCTGGGTAGTTTCCTTTGGAGAATTTAATTAGGCTACGTTATCGTATGACCGTCTACTCCATCCAGAAAGGTTAGAGAGGAGAATTAGTCATTTAGGAAATCCTTTTTGGAAATGGGCTTGGTTATTTTATCAGCTTTTATATCTTCAAAGGTTAACATGTTAATCAGTTTTTTTTTAACATGGCTAATTTGTAAAATAGCCTCAGGGTGTGAGCTTGGAAAATTAACACCGTTGTTATTTTGTGTTTCTGGACACTGACCCTTGCACCCCAAGATGACACGACACCACCAGAGTCAGGAGCCTGGGCTTTCTTGCTGCTGAGGCAAAGTTCCAGGCACGTGTGCTCCGACCTGGACCCTTTGGGCTCAGAGTTTTGCATTGCAGGTCATTCTGTGAAGGCAGCATGAGGAAGGGCTTCTTCTGAGGAGGAAGTTGAACCCACAACCTTGGTCTCCTTAACCTTGCTCACTGGCAGCATCATGCAGTGTGATGAGCCGAAGACCAGGGCTCAGTCAGTGTAACCACAGTGTCTGCTTTGAGCTCGTTGGTGTATGAAACCGGGACAAGTTGTCGAACCCACCACGAACGTTGTGTCTTTCTCTTCAGAGTGAGGACTCAGCTTCTCTTGCAGGGATGTTGGGAGGGTCACGTGAGTTCGCACATGTGAACGTGGGATGTTGACAGGGAAGAGGAGGATGGAGAGCCAGACTGATGAGATAAAAGACACTTCAACTTAAAATGGGGCCCAAGGCGGGCTCTTTAGAACTCACTCTCTACTCCTGCAGCACAAAACAAATATTTATTCAATGCTCCAAGTGTTTACGAAGGACCCTCTACATCCCCAGCCTTCTGCTGGCCCACGAGAGGGTATAAGAAGGAAGCATGCAGCATGCTTTGCAGCCCATCTGGTCTCGTTGTAAAGATAAGACTTGTGCAGAGTGGGCTCTAAATACATATTGGTTGATTGAATATATGAATGTCAAGCAAAATATGAGAAAGCAGAATTGGGGTCCTGCCTTTCCAGGATCCCATTATCAAACTAAACTGTGTGCCATGGGAGGTGGGGCCGGGTAGAGATCATTGCTGCCCTGAGGACTTCCAAGGGATGGGAGAGAGGTGTGGGGTGGCATGGTCCCAGCAGCAGCCCTGCATCCCCAGCACGGGATGGATCCGTTGAGCCCACGCTCAGTCACAGAAGGAACTGAAAATCATGTAAGAATGTGCTTCACTGAAGCAAAACTACATTGTCACTGTTATGAACAGCAAATTTTAAGCTGAACTGAAACCCTGAGAGGTTGTTTTATTCCTGGGTTTGAACCTGGAGAAGCAGTTGGCAGTCACAATTTGTGCAAGTCTCTCCTGGAAACCCCAGCACTATAGCCCTGATCAAGGAAGTCTGACTTTTGCTTCTATCCGCAACAAAGTGAACCTCCCACCTGTGTAACCAGGGGAATCCTACCACGCCTCCCTGGCCCCCTCAAGACCCAGTGGCGTGTATAACCAAGAGAAGCCTCTGATGAAATGGTCAGCTCCCTCCAGAGAGTTCAGCAAAGACTTGGTATCTTGGTTAATCTTGGAGCTATTTTTCTAGCTTTAAACCAGCCATCTCAGGACCAGATTAGACAAGGGTAGACTAAGAGCTACTTAGCAGCTCTCCTGTGTGTGGATTTTCGAACATGGCTGTGAAAAGGGCTGAAGTTTAGCCAGACTGCAACCATTTGTCTAAACTAAGCATTTATGGCTGTGGTCCATTCTGAATGGTCACTGCTCGTGCCACACCAGTTTTTTAACATTTAGAAAATAACCAGTGGGTAGAAGTAGTGTGTTCAAGCACACTGTGTGTGTGTGTGTGTGTGTGTGTGTGATTTGTTGATGGTGAGAACATGCTCAGTTTAGGGGATCTGAGGAGTTCCTGTATTCCGTGTCAGACACCCACGCGTTGATTGTATACACATTTCCTCTAAACAGGAAGATGCATGTTGACAAAAAAAATGGAAATCTCCTCCCCTGGACTCAGCCCTCACAGGTGGTGCCACTGAGCCCAGCTCTGAGGTAATTGCTTCTCCACAGAATTATCTAAGACCTTCCCTTCCCCACTGAGGAGGAGCTTTCCCAGGATGGAGCAGGGCTTAGCATTCTGGACTCAGACCCATGTAAGTTCCAGTCCTGGTTCTGCCACTTACATAGCTGTGTGATCTTGAGATGGTCACTTTCCTTGAGTCTCTCTGATAGGATGGATATACTAAAGCCTACTTCATAGAGGAAGTACGGAAATCAGAATGAGTAATGTAAAGCCCTTGGAACACTGCTTAACTCATAGTACCTGCTCAGTAACTGGTAGTGAGGGCTACTGATATGATTATTGTTGTTGTTTGTCTGAGGGGCAGGGGAGAAGCCTCAGCTTCCTGCTCAGGCTGAGCCCAGGCAGCCCCGAGGCTGGTTCCTTATCCCCATTCATCAGGTCTCTTCCCCTGACATCCGGTTGTGGGGGACATAATGCCCTTGATCCAAGGAAAGGGCAGGCTGCGTCTCTATCAGATCCAGAATCTGTCATGTCACACACACAAGAAGGCAGCAGGAAGGGTGCTGGAGCTGAAGGCCTCTGACCTGGCACCGGGGCTGGAGCCCACAGTGCACTGACATCCGGCATCTCTGATGAGCCTGGAACATGATTCAGACCCCGACACATGAACTTGCTGCTCTCATGAGTCCCTGGGTCTGCCTGTTCTGCCCACTAATTTTTTTTCCTTGCTCTTTAAATGGAAGGAAGCATAAAATGTGGTTGTACAATTTTATTTTATTTTTTAAGTAGGGGATGCTCCCAAGAAAGCCAGGATTTAGAGAAAGGTTTAGAGGAAGGAGATTTGCAGGAAAGAATTTACCCAGAAGGTACTTCTGCTGAACCCACACTAAGTGGTCTGTGCACTGGGCTTGTCTGTGACTTGTGGGGTCTGTCTGCAGGCATGGCCTCAGTCTACATGCTGGTGGCACCAAGGGGGTCTGGCAAGGGAAGCTGCAGCTCTCCCATAATATTTTTCAGCGCCTCCCTCAAAGAGGCACACTTTGATCAGAGCAGTGAGTGTGCTGGGCAAATAAGACTTCAGGGTAAATCCTCAGGTGCACCCCCCCCAGGATGACTGACACCCCAAGCTGTCCTCCTAACAGCTTCCAGAAGTGCCATTGGTGTTTATCCTACATCCTCTCATCTCCTTCAGTAAAGTAATGTTTGAGAAAGTTTTCTCTCCCCAGAGCTCACTATTCGTGGCCTTGCTTAATAAGAATTGCAACATAGAGATTGATAAGAACTGGGATTTTATCATTATAGTCTCTGTACATCAAAGTTGTCCTTTTATAAATGATATATCATATCTTTAAGACCCTTTCCAACTTTCTGGAGCCTTTTTCAGATTTCATAAAAAATGACCGTCATTCTCCGCTCACTGCCTGCTCAATCCACACCCATTCACCTGCTTTTTACTGAGCGCCTGCTGGGTTGTCTGGTCTGATCTGCTCTGGCAGGACCAGAGCCAGGAGTAGTAGCGATACAGCCCCTGACCTCACAGAGGCTCTGGGGAGTCAACACAGCTCAGCGAATGCAGCCCAGAACGGAGATGTACCATGGCGGGCAGGAGACCCTGGGGCTGAGATGAGCAGGGCCAGCCCCTGGAGGAAGAGGGGGCAGCTGGGTCCTGAGGGGAGGGGACGAGGTTGGGGGCCTCCAAGACCAGAAGGTGGGCAGAAGGAGAGTATACGAGAGGCAGCGAGGCAGAGTTAGGGCTGCCGGTACCAAGAGCTCCCTCTGGGAGGGGGTGCTGGGGAAGGCGGTGGTCCTGGGTGGTCCCAAAGGTGGTGGACCAGAGCAAGGCTAGGCCTGAGCAGGGCAGGGGGGGAGCAGTGCCATGCGCTGGCTGGGAGGGGGAGAGACTGGCAGGGAGGAGCCCAGTCACAATGGTTTAGTCTCCCTGGGGCCCTCTCTTCCTCTGGGACAGCTCTGATCTGATAGGCAAGCTGAGGCAGAGGGGATTCAGCATTTCCTTGTTCCTCATCCTTGCCTGTGCATTTCCTGTTGAGGCCTCACCATCACTTCCATCCTACGTGAGAGATGGTAAGGAGGCCTATCTCCTGGGTCCGGGGTTGATTCAGAATCTCATGCAGCAAAGGTAGGTCTTTGCCTAGGACACAGGGCTTAGGGCTCTAAGGTTCCTTTGGTGGGAGGGCCATGTAGCCAGGTGTGGAGGAGAGGCTAAGTCAATAGTGGCTTTTCCTCTTAGACCTTAGACCTCTGCAGACCTGGGCTATGGAGGGGTTAGTATGAGAGAGCACTGAGTGCCAGACCATGGGACTGGGCACTGTGTTCTCCCTTCCCACGTTAGCATCTTAAAAAACAGTGTGTATTTTAATCTACAAGTTGCCTTTGTTTGTTTAAACGTTTGCACGCTTGCAGAAGGTACGCTATACCCACCAGCCTTGTGTCACAGAAATACATTCTATTTAAAGAAATTAAGTATAGACGGGTTTGGATTTCAGGGCATAGCTGTAGACACCGTGAGTGGTCGGGAGGGTGGAATCCCAGTTACATGCTGTAGGTGGAACTGGTCCTTCTGCTCCCAGCAGTGGAGCTGCTGCACAGCACATCTGCCCCTCCTCTGCCCTCTGGACATCTTAGAACCCAGAGGTACCCAGGAGACCCCTGAGCTGCTCATCCTGAGGCCACAGCCTGTGCAAATGCTCATGATTACGTGAGAGGAGAAACCTCTCTCAGCACTCAGAGCCTGGTGACTCCTGATTTAATATAATTCTAACCACCTCGAGGATGTGGTTTCCCAGCCCTTGAGCAATGAGATGCAGGAAAGGAGATGCCAGAGGCAGCAGATTTTGGCCACAGTGCAGGGGACAGATGGCAGCCCAAAAGCAAACTGCAGAAGTAGACAGAAGGTCACCAGTGTACTCAGATTTGGCCCAAACCTCCCTCCTACACCTCATTAGGCCCTGGGGCGATCCTGGGAGCAGAGCATGGGCTAATCCTTGCCCTTCACTAGGATGATCTGACTTCTGCCTAAAGCCCTGGGGGCTATTCAGTTCTCTCTTTGTAAAATGGCTGGATGTGGGTAATGCCCCAAAGAAGGGACTCATCCAAAATGATCACACTTAGAATAAAACAAGTTTTACCATGCAAAGGTCTGAAGCTCAGTTATTTGGATTATTTGCTCATCTGCTTAGAGATATCCTCAAACGTGCCAGCTTTAGGGGGTGACGTGTAGCACTGACTTGCTGGGATTGATGTTCAGTTTTGTTTTGTCCTCCTCAGTGATAGGGAAACTGCCTTCTAGGTGTGACTGCCATATCTGAGACACTTGCTCTTTCACCCATAGACATGTGGAAGGCCTGGAAATTAGCTGCAGAGTTTCTCTGAGGGCTGGGAACTACCCCCGCCCTTGCCCTTCCCCACAGGGGCCTGGGCAGGTCCCAGCCTCGCTCATTAACAGCACGTGTCTCCACATCTCCTATCAGCTGCAATCCCTCAGTCCCGGCCGGTTTGTAAGCATTTGTGTTGATCCTTCTCATAAAAGATTGCAGTGTTTGTTGCCCAGACTGATTGCTGTCAAGATGTTGCAGGCCAAGGCAGGTATCATCCCTCCTCTTTGTTTGTTCAACACGGATATGTTTGGTTTTCTGCAAACAGTTGTTTGCAGCCTCACCAGTCAAAATATTTGCTAAATATAACCTGCAGTTCCAGGACTGAGAGTAGAAGAAAAACACAGTTCACTTTCCAGGCTGATCAAAGCATTTGCATCAGATGCCTTGGCACGCAAGTCCGCTGCCTCTCTGTGCTGCGACATTGTGTTCACGCCAAAGTCCCACCAGTGGGTTTTCTCAGGCTGTAGGCCACCTTCTTTTAAATGTTGTAATGGAAATAAATGTGTGCGTTAAGCCAGACCATGCTCTTCAAAGGAACATCAGGATTTCACAGTTTTCAGATACAGTTTACTACCATGGAATTCTGATTTGACCAAAATCTATGCTCAGAAATCCATAAGGTCTAAGGACTCAATTGTTGAACATTTTACTTCCAAAAAATACTACTTCTCAGTGTATTTTATGCTGGCAGTGTATCCAAAACGTCTGCAAATGTATTTCAAGAGTGAGAGTCCATGTGTGCTAATGTCTTCTGTGCATTAGTAACAACATCAGTGATTCAGTGAACTCACTCCTGTGAGATTCTGGGCTTGGGAAGCTTTCAAGGAAATTAAATTACACATTTGTACAACACAATTTTTAAAAAGACTGCACCAAAAGTATCATCTTAGGCATGATAACCCAGCATTAAGCCCTCAGTGGCAGATTGTAGTTGTGAGACTGTCACATATGAAATCCTCCATCATCCCAATTCTAGAGAAGTGGAAATGTCTTCCTTTTCTTCTTTCTGCTGTTGTTTAGATGTTGTTAAACAAATAGCTGCTGTGTGTATTTAGCCTCTCTGTTCCTCAGTTTCTTTAATGATAAAATGGATGGTAATATCATAGGGCTATCGTGGAGATCACACATCTCAGTATGGCTAAAGTGCTCAGAAAGTGTCTGGCACATAGTGGGTCTGCTATTGTTATTACACATTCTAGAGCTCCGTGCTTTACTGTTGGAGTTTTCTTTCTTTTAATTTTCTGTAGTTCGAAGCAACAATTGGTTGGGGACTGGTTTTTACCTCAGAAGAAAACAAATACTCAAGCGAGAGGCTGGAAGACTCACCTTCTGACAGAAGTGATCTGGCTTGACACCAGACCCATCCACTGTCCCCACTCCAAACATATATAAATACTAGGTAAAATATTACTAGGAGAAAAGGATGGTTGGTTGGTTTGTTTTCTAAATACATGGTTGAACATGAAGGTAAGGAAAATTCCTAGGTGCTGAAATGAACAAGAACTCTCAAAGGCACTGATTAGTGAGGATGCCACTGTGATGGCACCCTGCCGTTTCAAGGGGTAGTGTCAAATCCAGACATAAGCCATGAGGGTTGGGAGCAGGGGTTTTAACATCCATGCCAAGACAGCGGGTGTGGTCTGCCTGCACAATAGAAAAAGGCCCCTACAAAAGACCAAAACCAAGGGAACTTCCAGGGACTATGAAACTTTTACCTGCTGGGCCAAGAAGGTGGAAAGTAATTTGTGATCTGCTGAGGTTTTCTCCACACATTAGTGTGAGGATCTGCATTTACACTGTTTATTATATGTGGTTCTGAAATTCTAAACCTAGAAATTAACATGCAGGTAGGTCCCAGATCAGTAAAACTACTAGGGATCCTAGAAGAAACGCATGTAAATGCATTTTAAATGAGTACCTCCACACCAGAACATATGGGATTCCCATGGGAGAAAGAAAACCTGAAAGTATAAAATTGCTGATCATAAGGAAGTAATCTGCATTGAGGAAGAGTTAACAGACTCAGCACACCAGAGGGTTAGCACCTCCAGAATGTTCAGATAATAAAACAATGTAAAAGTAACTATTTAAAAATTTGTGTTTGAAATGATTAGAATAGTAAAGAAGAAGAGAATTATAAAGAGGAGAGGAGAATTATAAAGAAAGAATTGTAGAGAAAAACAGGTAAATTTGGAAAAGTAGAATTTCTAGAAATTAAAGTTATTAAAATTGATAACTCAGTGGATGGGTTATAAAGCAGATTAGACATAGCTAAAAAGAGAATTATTGAACTGGAAGATAGATCTTGGAAAATTATCCAGAAAAGAACTCAGAGACATAAAGTTGAAAAAACATAAAATAGATATTGAGAGAATGTTAAGACCCTGAGATATTGTTAAGAGCTATTGTTAAAAGATATTAATACTTGGGGAGGGAGAATAAAGAGGTCCATAAGGAAAGTATGAAGGGAGTTGGGGAGAGGAAATATTGGAAGTGATAATGATTAAGAATTTCCTATAATTGAAGGAAGATATAAACTTCTAGACTGAAGAAGCACACCAAGTCCTGAATGGGATGAGTACAGGTTATATCACAGTGAACTGCAGAATACCAAAAATAAAAAACAAAGAGGAAAAAAAAGAAAAACTACTAAGGAAAAACTACTGATTGCAAAATTTTCACCAGCAACAGTGGAGGCCAGAAGGCAATTGAATAATATCTTCCACATTATGAGGGAATATAGTCAACTTAAAATTATATGCAATAGTGAGGGCAAAGATACTTCATGACAAAGATTTGAGAGGTTACCATTCATAAACTCTCTCTGGAAGAAGTATTAAAAGATATACTTTAGGAGGAAGGTGATTGAACCCAGAAGATAATAATGGAATACAAAAATCACTGGCAAGAAAGGCTAATAGGCAAACACAAAGGTAAATATAAGTAAGCATTAACTAGAAAAACAGCAATTATAAGATGACTCATTCGGGGTGTTTAAATATGAGATGGGAGGTGATGATGATGATCAATACTAAAGCATTTTATAATTTTTGTGTTATTTGAGAAGATAATAGCCCTTAAAAAACTTTAGATTTTTAAGTCAATATGCATATTAAAAATTTAAGGGTAACCTGTAAAAGAATATAAATGAGATATAACTTCTAACACAGAAGAGTGGAAAAGGGGTTTTGTTAAATAACACTCAACCAATTCTACAGAAGGCAAGAAAGTAGACAAAATGAAGCAAAGTAAAAGCATAATAATGTAGTAATATATAATAATAAAAATAGTAATACATAAATAAATGTACAAAATAAGATGGCAAAAATAAGTCGGAATATCAGTAATAATTATTAATGAATTAGACTCATCTGTTAGTCAATAGCAATTCTCAGATTGAATTTTTTAAATCTAGAGATGTGCTACTTAAGAGTCATGTCTAAATATAATGACACAAAGTTTGAAATGAAATTTATGGGGAAAGGTATACTATAAAGGTAATACATACTAAAAGAAAAAACATGCTTTGTAGTAGCATTAATATCAAAGTGTACTTTAAGACCCAGACACATTGTTGGGTTTACTGTACACTGACAAAAGAAAGAATTCACTGAGAAGACATAACAATTATGAACCTATAAGTACTTAACATAGGTGCTAAATAAACATAAAGCAAAGCCTAGAAACTTAAAGGAGAAAATTGACAAATCCACCATTATGATGGGATATTTTAGCATATACTTCATACAATAAACCAAGCAAACCAAAATTCATAAAAAACAGATATTTGAAAATTATAATTAATAAACTTACTCCAATTACTATATGTAAAACTGTGTACCTAGTATACATCCTTTGCATATACAGTTACAAAAATTAACCACATTCTAGGCCAGAAAAAAGCTTCAACAAATACCCAGTAGTTGATAGACCATAGTCTTTGACCAATATGCAATAAATTTATAACCCAATAACAGAAAGTCCACTACAAGCTCATACATTTAGAAACTTAAAAATATACTTCTAGAGTACAATGTTGTATGCATGAAACTTACATAATGTTGTAAAACAATGTTACCTCAATTTAAAACTATAAATACAGTGTGTATATATATGTGTGGGTGTGTGTGTGTATGTGTATACGTATACACACACTTCTAAATAACTCAAGGGTCAGAGAAGTGGTCATGATAAAAATTATTGAATGTTTAGAACTAAATAATAATGAGTTCATTACATATCAAAATATATAGAATGCTGCTAAAGTGATACTTGAAGGGAAATTTATAGCCTTCAATGCAATGTTAGGAAATTAGAAAAGTTGCAAATCAAAGAGCCAAAGGAGTCAATTCAAGAACTTTGAAAATAATAAGGATAAGAGCAGAAATTCATAGAAAACAAATAGTTGTGATGATCAATGAAGCCAAGATCTGGCCTCCTGAAAAAAATGAATAAAATATATTAAGCTCTGGCAAGACTGGTGATAATCATGCTCATGTGCCAGAGACTTCCATGGGCCTTACATTTAATTCACTTAAAGACCAAAACAACCTAAGAGGCAAGTAAGTGTGTTATTTCACCACACAGCTACTGGTGCTCCGTAAGACCTGAGTGAAACACCGTCATTGCAGGACACTCCATTCTTTATGACAAATGTAAATTTGTTTTAAAAACAACAACAAAACAAAACCATAAATAAGGCAAAAAGGATGGGAGGTAACTTAAGACGAGGTATACATAATTACTAGGGCAGGTATAATAAAATGTAAAAATGGAAGAAACAAATTTGGCAAAGCAGAGAATGTCTTATACTAAGAACGTGAAATGAGATGCTGGTTCCTGGCATTCAAGGTTGGTGTGGAAATGGGCATTTCCTGGCAAAAGGGGTGAGCTGTAGGAGATGATGTCAGTGGTTGCAGTATTCAGCCTAGACTCTTGCTTTCAGGGCAGAAGTAAGCCTATGACCTGGCTTATGTACGTCCATATCTATTCAGATGTCAGTGATGAGTGGCTGCTCGTCCATTGTCAGCCCCCAGGGAGAGCCTCAGAGCCATGCAGGCAGAGTCAGGAGCCCCCTGGAACTAAATGGAGCTGAGGAAGTGGGGGTTATTTAGAGGGTGACATATATGGAGATAGATATATTCATTGCCCAGACACAGTGTGCCGTGTGTGCTCTAAAAGGGAAGTTTTCTCCCCAGAACAAACACTGGTCCCTGAGCTTATGCACGTCTTCTGAGAACGTTTCAGGAGTCTCAGCCTAGGGCTCTCCTGAGGGTCATGGACAATATCTGAGATGATAGAGCTTCTGGACGGGACCTCAAAGGCACTCAAGGGTTCCTCCCTTGGAAAATGGAGGCCCTGCCGCCTGAGATTGTCACAGTGACAGCCCCTGACACTGACAGCCATGTGTATACAATTATTACATGATCAGGTTGATTAGGTTTCTCCTTCACATCACACCTGGCCCTTCCCAACACCTAGTGCAGTGAGAATTTCTGAACAGGAACCAGGCTTCCACAGTGCCCTAGGCTGAGTAGATGGTGGGAAATGCTCCATCATTGATCTGTATAGGTTTCTCACCACAATGATTGTTTCATTTCTCCTGGGCTTTTTAAAAATCCTCAATAGCATAAGATAATTATATCAACAAAATCAAAATTAATAAACACTGGTTAATAATAGAAAATATATACATAGTTGTGTAGGAAGCGGCCTAAATTCTAGTTCCTTAACTATATTTGCATGAAGCATGACCCCTTCCCTCTTGGAGCATCCGATTTCCCCTGTGTGAGATGATAGTGCTGGACAGGACTATTGCTTTCGGACCTCACCTGTATGCTTGGTCCTAAGGATGGAGAACCCCAGGCCCACAGCAACAAGGTTGGAGGTTGGAGACCCAGGTCTCCCAGAATCTTCTGGAGATTAGAGATGGCCCGAGGTGCTAGTCCTTTGCTGTGGTTCTGCAGAGTGCTCAGACAAGCCAAGTGTTGGGGCTGGTTAGCACAGTGGGAGATGATGGCGAGGGAAGGTGAGTGGGGATCCTGCTGCATGTTGGAGACCTGCAGGGGCCAACAGCCTTCTCCCACGGCTGACTCTCCTTCACTGAGTGAGGACTGGCCATCTACCAAGCACTGTGCTAATATGTTCATATCACAGCTCAGTACACACTCCCCACAACCCGGTGAGGTAGGAATTTTACATTTAATAGTAAAAACCTGAGGCTCAGAGGCCATCGCTTATCCAAGGTCACAGAGATAGGCCGGCAGCAGTACAGTTCACCAAGACAAGGACCCTGCCATCATGTATCCAGGGGCCCTGGTGAGTGATGCTTAACCTCAGAGTGCCTCATCCTCCATCATCTGCAAGGAAAGATGGTGACAGCTCAGGCTGCGGGAGGAGAATACCAAACGGGCAACAGATAATTGCATGTGTTCATCCTGAGCTCCGGCACCGCTGGGTGCCGAGTGCAGGGAGATGTAAGTTCTTGATGTGGGTGGTGAGATCAAGTGTCAGGCCCCCCCAGTGCTCACAGGGTGGAATGCCCACAGTAGAGCATCCTCTCGTGCTTATGGGTTTTTGTTTTTTTTTTTCGGTATGCGGGCCTCTCACTGTTGTGGCCTCTCCCGTTGCGGAGCACAGGCTCCGGACGCGCAGGCTCAGCAGCCATGGCTCACAGGCCCAGCCGCTCTGTGGCATGTGGGATCTTCCCGGACCAAGGCACGAACCCGTGTCCCCTGCATCGGCAGGCGGACTCTCAACCACTGTGCCACCAGGGAAGCCCATGGGGTGCTTTTAAAAGGCGTCAAGGACCTGCTTGCTGTCGGCCTGCTTTGCATAGCCTCTGCCAGTTCTTCTCTGTGTTTCGCTGGTATAGTATTGGGTATAGTATAGGGTAAGACCCAGTTCCCCCCATCCCCCCACAGATACTATCAAGGACGGTGTAAATGTATCAAAATCTTTGACAAACACAGTTCTTTCCTCAGAAGGCGGCGTCAGGGCCTCCAACAGGAGTCA
Source organism: Mesoplodon densirostris (assembly GCF_025265405.1). Classification (NCBI taxonomy): domain Eukaryota; kingdom Metazoa; phylum Chordata; class Mammalia; order Artiodactyla; family Ziphiidae; genus Mesoplodon; species Mesoplodon densirostris. The sequence continues at coordinate 113,493,358 of NC_082663.1, read as the reverse complement.
TGGGGGAGCCCAAGATTCCCCTCCTACCGCTGCATAGCTTCAAGCACGTTATCCTGCCTGAGCCTCTGTTTGCTCATCAGTCAAACGGCGATAATATTGCTTTGCGTAATTTTGTGGAGTTTCACTATGTATGCAGCGCTGAAGACAGTGTGGTGCAAAGCTCCCCTCACCCCCAGCTCCAGCTTTCAGGCTCACTGGCCTCTCTAAACCTGGATGTGGCCTCAGCCTCCCTCTGCGGACAGGGAGCTGGGGGGTGGGGGTCTCTAGGCTCTTCCAGTAACATGTCCATCAGCTGTGAAGGGTCACCTGGGTTGTTTTTGCTTCCTTAGTGCAAGCCAGTGAGAATAACTTGTATTTGATGATGGGTTTTTCACAGGGAAACATTTTTCTTCAACTTAACTCCTCAAAAGCATTTTCAGACTTGGTTGATGATTGAGCTGGTTTTAGAGAAAGTGAAGGACAGAACAGGGGTGGGAATGCTTGCTGGAGGTCTGTCCCTTTCTCTTATTCCTTAGAGGAATGTCTCTTTCCCTCAGCCTCTTTCAGTCTCTCTCCGTCTCTGTCTCAAGGTTTTCTCAAGGTCTGTCTTCTTCCCTGTCTTAGTCTTTGCTTCCCTCCCTGTACCCCCTTTCTTCCCTCTCTTTAGGTCTCTCTCTTATACTTTCATGGTCTCTCTCCCTCACTGGCTTTCTTGATCAGTGTCTCTCTCTGTCAGTCTCTTGCCCTCCGTCTTTCTCCCCGTCTCTCTCTCTCCTGTCTTTCTGCCCCGCCCTCCCTTCCTCTCTTGCTGTCTCTCCCTGTCCCTGTCTGTATCTCTCAGCCAGCCCTTCTCCCCCGTCTCTCTCTCACGCACACTGTGCTCTCTCTCAAGCATGAGCCTGTGTCTTGCTGATGCCTACATGAAGATGATATGTTCATGAGTGTGAGCTAATCCTCCTGTGACTGATCTTTTCCCAGTGGCAAGTAGTCCCTCCTCAGCTTGGGAATGTGTCCATTTACCAACAAAAAGACAGTGAGCCTGGTCTAGGATTAGAGGAAATAGTAATTTGCCACTTAAAGGAGAGTTTGTCTTCTGCAATAAGTGCATTGTCACAGCTAATTATTTGGGGTTATAAGGATGCACTCCCTCAGATAACCGTAGTTCAGGACCAACTTGTGCCCATGTACACTGGACCTCAACAACTCAGTCTCCTACACACTATCTGATAGCCAGAAACTGGCTGAGTTTTCTAGGGACAGAGTGTTTGCTAAGGAGCTGGGCAGAGCCTGCAGCAGAGCCTGCAGCCTGCCCGGCCAACCCACTCAAGACAACAGCTTGTTTGCAGCTGCTTGGGCTGCTCACATTAGCATATTGGCTTGGAATGTGCTGATTATAAATTCTTTACCTCTTATAAAGTGGGTTTAAAGGACCTCTGCAGAGCAGCAAGTCCTGGCCATTCTTTCTACTTTGTGTTGCTGCAAAACTGAAATTAAATTAGATTTCACTTTCAATGTTCCCAAGCTCGGCCACTGCTAACACAGGCTGGCCATCCTCCCAATTAGCGTGAAGTGGCGAGGTTTACCTACTTGGGAAGCAGTGCCATTACCTGCCTATAAAGGGCTCCCTCCTGCTTCCTCCACAAATCTCCAGACAGATATTTCTTTAGCATCTGCTCCTAAGAGCCAGCTGGGACTGTGAACTCTGCCTCTGTACTTGTTCTAAAGCTCATGCTAAGAGAACGCATGTGTCTACAGCGTGGGCTGCTGCAGGGTCCTCTCAGGGCCATTGGGATAAACTCCTGTTGCTCTAGAATGTCTCATAAATTTTTTTTTTTTTCTGGGCTGAGGAATGGCACTACCCGGGGCAGTCACATTTCATTTTTAAGCCAAAATTCGTAGCTACTGTCAAGGGTAATATAAATGTATTGAGATCCTTGACAAAGAGGTAAAAACAAGAGAAGAGCTAGGAAAGTTCTTTGGGTGAAGTTACCCGTCAAATCAAGCTTGAATTGAGACAGCCTAAATTGCATCTTTCTTGCAGCAATAGTAAGAATTGTTGCTTAATGAATAAATACAAGGTGCTTGCATTTAGAGAGCTCTAAGCTGTCACATTCATGATCTCAATTTATCCTTAAAGGAAGGCATCCCCATTTCACAGAAAGGGACTCTGAGGCCCGCATGCTGGCATCAGTTGTAAAAGTGGGGCTAGATTTGAAGTGTCCTGAATGCTGGCACCAGGCTCTTGTCACTGTGTTATTTTGTCACTTAAGAGACAGTAGACACCATTGCTGAGCAGTGTGTAAAAAGTGCAACCGCCAAGTGCATATAAAACAATGGGGCCTAGAAAGTGGAAGTTCTCTTTACAGTCAGGCAAAAGCAGGATGAGGGTTCTCAGATGAGCTGTTTTAAACCTTATACAAAGCATGTTTTTCTTTGACACATGATGGTTCTTACAAAGTAGGAGAATATAGTTCTTGCATATAAGTTAGTATCATCTTCTTTTCCTTCTTGACTAGTTAAGAAAGCAGGATTTTTACTCTTTTTATTAAAAAATATTACATCCTATTTGTTTAAGTGGCCTCTCTTCCAGTGTCATCATCAGAGTTCTGTGTGAGAGGCCTTTAAGTGAACCATCCTTCTCAAAAGCCTTTTTACTTCCTACATTTCAATTTTCTGCAAAGAGGGGCCTCAAAGGCGGTGATAGCACCGCTGTTGCCTTCCATTCACTTCAAGGGGCCGTGCCTGGGAGATGAAGAAATTGCCCAGTTTGCCGTGTAGCAGAGAAGGTGCCACACCCAGGGAACAGAGAGCCTTTGTGAACCCGCCACCTGGGCAGAGACACATGTGGGAGAGAGTGGACAGGGCCAGTTGGGGGCACTGAAAGGCAGGCACATGGCTGGAGCCTGGGCATGGAGCGTGATGGATGCTGGCGATTTGGAGTAGGGGGATGGGGAGAAAGGTCCAGAGAAAGAAAATGCGAGTAGACATTCTTGCTGGGAGGCCTGGCAGGCTGCAGGAGGAGCCAGAGGTGGTGGGAACTTTGCAGTCAGCACCTCTAGTACAGACTCTGGGGAGACTTGCCTGGGTGAGGGCCAGGGAGGCAGGTGGTGGGCTGTGCAGCAGGACTATAGCAGAGAAGGATTCATCTTCTGCTGAGCCCACCCCCGCCCCTGCCCAGAGGCTCCCACCTGCCCTGGAGACCTGTTGGTTCCTCCCACTCCCATGAGGCACGTGTCCTTTGCCAAGCCACAAAAACTGGTAGAAGCTCTGTGAAACAGTGACACCAAAAGGAAAAGGTTGCCTGGTGAATTTGCCTTGGCCTCCAGGCTGAATAGTGAGGCCAGTCTGATGCCAGGTCGGGGGGTGGTCTATGGTCAAACAACAGGTGATGGCTCGCCCAGCCATAGGGTATTTGAATGGCCTTAAAAGGTCAGGCTTTGGAGACATTCCAGTCATAGCTCCAGCCAGCATATCCTAGCCCTTTTGCTGAGATGGGCGCTGGTCATGGGCTCACAGCAGTGCGCACACATGCGGGGGCATGTGTACACACAGCCGCTGAGCAGGGGCCCGCAGTCGGCCACACGTCCTTTGCTGGGTGCATATGCTCTCTGTGGATGGCTTTGGTCTGTGAGAGCCTGCAGGCTCTGTACAGCACTCCCGTGTGGCCCCTATGGATTGTCTGCATGGGGTCAGGGGTCATCACTGCCAGAGACACAGAGCCGCCAGTGGGCCTGCTCTGAGCCTCCCTTCTCTTGTGAAATTGCAGCTGACCCTTGCACTGGCTAAGGGAGGATCCCTGAACCTCTCCCCTCCAAAGGAGGCCTTGGGTCCCCCGCTCTCTGGCACGCCAACGTTTCCTCCTCACCCCACGCCCACTCTGTGTCTGCAAACAGACATGGCCTGACTGTGGTCCTGCTCATCATTCTCAGATGGTTTTCTCTCCCACCTGGTGTCAGCTGCCTCCCCGCCACCCGCTCCTCAACCTGCCCTTCTCAAGACAAATCAGTCCCAAGAGACAGGATCCCCTTCTCTCTGCCTGATCCCCTGGGTTTGGCACTGTAGGGGTGCTCTCTTAGATGCCAACAAGAGGAGGCCAAGTTTACAACCCCCATGTAATTCCTGCATCAGGCTGCCATCTCTGGGGGCAGGACTTTCCCCCTTGGTGGTGGGTCAATTCTGGATCACTCCCTGCAGGCAGGGATTGTGCTGACTTGTCACCCTTGTGAACACAGACAGTGGCACAGAGTCCGGCCCGCAGTAGGCACTCAGTAAACATTTGTTGAATGAGTGTACGAATAAAATGTCTTTTGAGCTGAGCAGCTGACCACCTGTGCTGAGTTCCTCCCACAGTAATGCCTGGGAGCTCATGAGTGATTAGGATAAAAAGGAAAATCTATGACCCAGCCCCCAAGCAGGGGTTAAACATCTCAAGGCCAGAGAGACCTGGACCACACACCTGCAAGTTTGTGGAGGCACCAGCCCTGTGCCCACTCTCAGGACGTCCTCAGCAACAGCACGGTCCCCAGCCCCTGGCGGGCTTGCTTATGAGACCAACAGCCCCTGTCCCTCTAGCTTGGACCCCGGAGGTGTCTGGGATTGCCAGGGCTGCATCTGTGTCAGGGGCTGGCCCGTTGCCACCCCTTGCCCTGCAGGCCTCACATGCGATGTGCTCAGTCAGAAGCTGCCCTTTTCTTGGACGTGTTGCTGAAAGGCAGGCAAAGGCTTTGGGAGAGAAACCCCATTTTAAAATCGAGTTTCTCTTCCTGGGAAAACAGAAACCCATCATCTAGTGAAGCATTTCTTTGGGGTCATGTGGAAGGTCATTTGAAAGCAGAGGCTTTAAGGATTAGATGTGGGATTCTAAGGGGACTGCTGAGAGGCATCTCTGGGGAAAACAGCAGAAAACACTGTTTAGGACAGAGGGGGCTTCCTTCCCTTTAATTACTGAATTATATACAGTCCTATGTTCCACATTTGGTTCATCCATCCACCAGTTAAGGAAGGTCTGGGTTTTTTCTACTTTTCGGCTACTGTATCCTCCTCTTTGATAGAAAAAGATACTTGAGTCTCAGCTTTCGCCCTTGTTACAGCTACGTGATCAGTGGAGTCAGGGAGACGCAGGCTGGTGCCTCCTGGCTCATTCACTGATCCAATCAAACATTTATTTAGCTCCTTCTGTGTTCCTGGCACAGTACTCAGCCCTGGGAGCTCTGCAGTGAGCAAGACACAGAAGGTCCCTGCCTCCGTGAGACTCTCACTCTTGTGGAGGGAGACAATTAGCAAGTAAACAAACTTAAAATTTTGAGTGTTAAGTAGTGATAAGTGCTATGAAGGACATAACATAAGGTAATGTGAGAAAATGTAATGAGGGGTTCAGATTTTTTTTAGCATTTTTATTTTAATCTTCTCTAGATTTCTTCCCCCAGCATTTGAAATTTCTATTTACTTAAAGAATTTCCCAAATAATTTCACCTTGCCTGGAAAATATTCAAAGATTTACAACAGAGAAAATCATTTCTATCTGTATACCTCGGGGACACACCCATGGACTGCCTTGTGGGTGCATGTGGCTTCTCTGCACACTTTGTGGGATCAATACACATCAGGTTCTCTCCCCCATGCCACCCACCCCCACCTGACAAGGCAGCATCCTTTCCATTCCACAATTGGGGGCAGCTCAGAGGCCTCAGGAGCCTTCAGCTGAAGCTGCATTAGTGTGTGAGAGCAAATTACCCCACTTATCTGGCCGTGTAGAAAGCTACAGTTTTGCTGTTCATGAAAAATTAAAATCTTGTCCTGATCTGATGGAAGGAAATAGATGAGGCAACTTAAGTGAACTCAGCCATTGTTGATCAGGCAGATGATAAACTACACATTTTCTTGACTCAGGGGATCAATGGAGGACCTTAAAGAGAAAAATCACAGAAGAAATTAAGATTAAATTTGCAAGTCTGTAATATTGGGAATGCATTCTAAAACCGCAGCAAAATAAGGCTCTCGCCTGAAAATGCATTATTTATCCCCTGCCTGTTACCACTGTTACAGATGCTCCCTCCTGTAGTTTGGACCCCAGTCAGTTAGAGAAGCAGACTAGAGACAGACGGCTTGCAGCTCACCAGTAAAGTTAGAATTTCAGATGAGCAGTCGAGATACTTTTAGAATATTTGTGTGTACAGTTGCATCATAAATCGTGAGGATGAAGGTAGCTACGTGAGTCTAAATCCAATTGGGGCCACAATGCTGGCTTTGTACAGCATAAATTTTATTGAGAAAAAAATCATGGAATTGGTTATGTGGTTCATTCCCACATATTTTTCATTAGTAAAATCTTGCAGGAACATCAAAAGTGATTTTTGGTTCATTGGGGACCTTCAATGGAAGAATATAATTTCCTTCCTAATGAACCTGGCTCATACAATGATATGTACCAGTGTGAGATTCAGAAAGAGAAAATTGTTCCACTGGCATTAATGGATTGGCATCTGCCTCAGATGTCATCACTGTTGAAGTCACACAAGCCAGACAATGAGAACTTTTTAGTAATTGAAGCATAAAGTAATATGAAATGTCCCCAGTGAGAGGTGTGCTTCAGTACCCACGAAAAGAGTTATCAATTACCTGGGCAAATTTCTGTCTGAATTCTCTGGAAAACTGGCACTTCTCAGGGGAAAAAAGAAGGATTTTGCAGAGTTTTGAAGATAAAGTTTGAAAAAGATGCTTTTAGAAAAGTTGTCGCCCAAGCCAATTAAAATTTCAGCAGGTTGTTCTCTCAGAAGAGCAGCAGACAAAACATTAAAGGGTCACATCTGTCGCTCTGTATCTTCCTAAAAAGAGAAATACTGGGAATTGGTTAAGAGCGGAGATCTGGGAATAACAGGAAACAGTACTGGTACTAACAAGTTCTGTGGCCTTGGTCAAGCCACACATGCTCTCCAGCCTCAGTTTCCTCAAGTGGAAGGTGGAACATCATAAGCCCTATCTCCACAGATTTGCTGGGAGGATCCAGTGAGAAGTGTGAAAATTATTGAGTGAAGTAAGCAGCATAAAGTTAATGCCCAACATGATGGTAATCTACCGGAAGGAGTGGAAAGACTGGAATTTGTTAGGATAGCAGAGCAAAAATGGCAGAACGATTGATCATTTATGAGAAATTTGACTTTCTCCTTTGAGAAATCAGAGCAATATTCTTATACAACTAAGCTATTAGCAGGTTTGAGGAATGTAGCAATATTTAACCCTTTCCCTCCCTCTCTACATCCCTCCCTCCCTCCATTCCTTCCTTCCTAGATTTCTTTTTCCTCACTGACAATTAATGAGTCACTTGAGCGTTATTTTAAACCAAACTTTAAACATAGATGGTAAACATTTGCATATCAATGATATTAGTCTGTTGGCTCCTTGAGCAGAATGATGATGGCAGAACACACAAGTCTTCAATAATAAAATGATTCACTAAGCACCTACTATGTGCCAGGCACAGCCCCAGGTGTTTGCCAAAGAGGCCAGGTTATGAGTATAACCTTCAGATGGGTCAGTTGCTGGTCCACCTGAAGGATCCTATGATCCCAGCCCCAAGTACTGAGTATCCCTGAGCCAGGCTTAGCTTGCTCCCTCATCCAGCCATCCCCTGGGGTCTACACAATGACATTAGAAGGAACTTAGAAATTAGTCCTCCAATTGTAGTTATAATGTATGTATGTAAATCTGAAGATCAGTCAGTGTGTATCCCACTGACATGGGGTCAGCCAGGTCTGCTCTCCATAGACAGCTCTCCCCACCTCTGCCTCCTGAACAAAGGAAGAGTGGTAGGGTGGGAAAGTGAGGGCTCAGGAGAACATGGTGGAAACATTCATGGGACAGACACTTTTCTTTCCTCAGAGAATGAACACTCATTGGTGATGATAGTAAATTTGATATCTGATGCACTTTTTTTCTGAGTAAAAGTTTACCACAGAGGTAAGTGGCTGGGCTATAAAAACTTCACAGAACCATTTTCTCCACCACAACTGCTCTCTAGCTAGCTTTCCTATCACTCATGAATATTTATGCCTTGTCTGCTTAAAATGATTGGAGGAGGAATAAAACAAACTTTGTTCTCAGTCTCCAATTTTTCTGAGGTATAAAAGCATTGGTATAATGTAGTAACTGGGTACTGCTGAACCAAGTGCTTAGACCCATATTCATTTAAAGCTGAAGCCTGCTCTGTATTAACAGCGAATTGTAATAAGGTATACAGGAGGTAAGGATGTGGGGCTGTGCGCATAAACACGAGATGTATCGGTCTCCGCTTCCTTCGCCTTTTTGTAATCGAACTTAACGTAATTTACTTGAAGCTAAGTGACGAAGCTTCAGAAGGTTTGCAGATTGATTCCATTTGGTTCAGATACTCATCAGGACTCTGGTCTGGTGCTGTGATCTCTGCTTTTGCTCCGTGAACCTACCTTCTCGCACCTTCCTCTGCCCTCCAGCGCCCTTCTGTGCCTCAGCTATTCTTACTGGTCCTCCTCGCGGCACCCTCCTGCCGCCTTCTCACAGGGCCCCAGGAGGCTGGTCCCGTCTGCCCAGACAACTCTTGAGGGTGGATATTAAAAGGCAGTTCTGCCACTCAGAGTTTCTAGAAAGCAGGGCCTATCACACACACAGGACAGTGGGGGAGCAGAAGTGGCTCGTGAATGCAGGCTGCTTCTCAGGCAGATTTTTGGAGTTGGGGGTGGGGAGCTGAGTATGCAGACCACTCCAAATTCAGTCTCCTGGTTTATGTTATCGCTGGAGCCCGGGATGGAAGCACTGCCCAATGATTCACGCTTGCCTGTTACTTACGCTTTATCTAGAGGAAATAAGGAGCAACAATTACCTTGCTGTGACATCCTGCCACCTCTACAAAGCCACCTGCACCTGAGACTTTGCTTGCCGCAGAAATAACGAGTTAAATGCTAAACATTTCATAGAGAAGAGAGTAGCAGGGCTATTGAAAATAAATTTAAAAGACCTTCATGTATTCTGGTCATATATCCCTGACATAAAACTTCTCCAGAGATAAAATAGCTTTCTGGCGGGAGGGTTGGGTGGGGGAGGGGTTCGGCCCAGTAAGGGGGGCGAGGAAAGTAGCCCTAGAAACCCGCCGCACCTCCTTCGTGAAGGCATCTTTGAAATGACTGAGGTCAGACTATTACTGCAGAACCCTTTTCAGTAATGAATTTTAAATTATAAATGACATTTTGCTGTGTGCTCTTCTTGCCCACCTGTTGGTAGTTAACTGGGAAAATTGATGCAGGTTTCTGGATAGAGCAAACTTCTTGGAAAGTTAAGCCTGGAGCTGAGTTTCATTTCATAGCTAAGAATGCTCCCCTACTTAAATGTCTGTCAAGGCCACGTCCTGGGCCCAGCCTGGGCTGGACATGAGGCTCACGGCCCCCTTGAGACAAGCATGCCTACTCTTTCAGTCTCCTCCCGTTGAGGCCAGGCTGCGGGAACCAAGTATTAGGACTGTTCGGGACCGTGGGATGACTTAGGCTGCCCAAGGACCCTGGGAGGCTGATTTCCTCCCACGGGGTAGTGGGGGTGAGAGAGAACCATCAGTTAAAATCACAGAACTAGTTCAATGGCCAAGTATCCGTCAAAACTGCGAAGAAATTGCTGTTTGTTTATTGCCTTAAAGGAAGCTGCTAAGACAGAGGAAAGATAATTTCAGAGTAATCTGTGCACCAGCCCTTTCCACTGACCCTGGAGCTCAGAGTTTTCTCTCCTTACATCAACCTCTCTTGGCAATTAGGCGTGCTTTCCTTATTAATGCCAGGGTAGGGGAGCAGATAATGAAGGCCCTTCTTCGCAAATAGCTGCTCAATATTGCAGTGCCTGCCGGTAAATCATGCATTACCATAAGTAAGTCATGCATGGAGGTTTGCTCATCCCTGAGCACCGAATGCCCTTGGTGACAGCTGCAGGATAGGATGACTAACACAGATAAGCAAGTCCTGGCATTCCCTTCAGCCTGTGCACTCCCCACATGGGCTGGAGTGGAAAGGGCCTGACCCTGGGAGAGTCTGAGCGCCGCGCCCCCGCCCGCCGGACACAGAGGTGTCACGTCCTCTAGCGGAGTCCTGAGCACTTGCTGCTTCTCAGCAGGTCCTTGACTCCTTCTCTTCTTTGTCCTGCCTCCTCAGGCAGTATGACTGGAATTGCTGGGCTTGGCCAGGGAGCAGGATGCAGGGGCCAAAAGCTGGGGCATAGAGAGATTCTCTGTGTGTGTGTGTGTGTGTGTGTGTGTGTCATTCTCTGGTTATTAGGCACCAGCTGTGCACAAGCCACCACTCTAGATGTCTCAGTTTCCAGGGGTGACATAGATAGCACTGAAGATGGGGACCAGCTCCAATGCAGCCCCACTGAACCTATAGAATGGGAAGAAAGTTTAGCAGGAAGCGTTGAGGTGAGACCTGAAATCTGTTTTCTTACTGTGGGATAGATTATGCCACCCCTGGAGTTAGATTTCTCTGGAAATTCTGTCTCGGTTATTTGTCCTCCCTAAATTCCTAAATGCAGAAGACATTCTAAGGAAGCATATCAAGGTAGTGGCACTGGTCCGGAGGCAGAGGATGGGCCTAGCTGACTTCTTGACCCCATAACCCCTTGGTCAGCCATCAGGTCAGGCTGCCGAAGGTGGCAGGCTGATCACTCCTGATCACAGGCTCATAGAGGCCCCGGGAGGGACACACTGCACATGACTAGGGGCCATGTTGTCCAGTCTTGACTGGCAGGCCATGCAGTGCACTCCATCCCTGGCGCTCTGCAGACCAGGGGGCTGTGGTGCTGCTTTCTGGCCAACTGCCGAGTGACTGATATGCTTTGATATGTCACCTCTACAAAGCACACCAATTGATTTTTTTTTCCTTTCAAATTGGAGCCTTTCCAATAGCATGCCAAAACTAAAGGAAGAGAGTACTAGATTAGCACATGTTGGACAGGCAAGGTTATCTTCTCTAGAGAGGGAGTCAGTAGCTGTCCCTCTTGGGAGGAAAAGTGTCTAAAGGAACAGGGCCGGGAAGACTTCTCAGAACTAGAACTGGATGATAAACTCTGCAAAAGTCAGAACGGGCTTTGCTGAGAAGGCAAAGTCAGAGGCACAAGCTTCCTCTGCCTAGCTTGTTGGTAGTGAATCCAGGCAGGTGAGCAGGGCACGAGACAGGTCATAATGAGGGCAACAGCCAAGGCCACTTTCCTCCAGTCCCTGCTACACTCTGAGGAACCTTGGGAAACTCACATCACTATTCCAATTCTGGTTTATTCATCTTCAAAGGCTGCGGTTGAATTCAATGGCCGAGATCTGTCCCTGTCATGCCAGCATTTGAATGGCCTCCCATCATTTTTCTATAAGCTGATTCTAAAAGTTGAGGACAAATAAATTACATTTCTATTATTATGACTATGAAATATTGTTCCCTGGAGAGTCAAATCATGTCCTAGTTTTTCATTTCATTTTCTGTGTGCCAGCATACTGACCCCTTGTGTCACCAGTGAGGACTTTTTTTCTGACATCAGATTCAGATAGCGTCTCCCTTTTCACCCTCCCTCAGTTGCCTTTCACATATCCTCACATGCATTCATACACTCTCACTTATCATCAGTTGTCTCTTTTGCCTCAAGTCCTCTCTTCTGGAGCCTCATTTTCTTGCTCCAATCTAGAATTTTTTTTTTCAGTTGCACCACTCTTCCTAGGATGTCCTGACTCTTCCTTTGTTAGCTTACATTTTCCTTTTGCTGGCATACACCCTTGTGTAACTTCCTAAGAAATCGTGTACAGGAGTTCAACTTTCTACTCCTCAAATGTCTGAAAATGCTTTTATTCTGTTTTTGTACTTGACAGATTGGATGTAGAGTTACAAGTTGAAAATTTTCCTTCTAGTAGTCAAGGTAGGATAACTCAAATACCAGTGGCATAACAGAGTTTATTATGCAGTCCCATGACAGCCTGCTCATTGTTCCATAATATTGGGGTGTTCTCTGATCCATACAATAATTCAGGGGCCTAGATAGACTCCTTCTATATTGTAGTCTCCAAGACCACTGTAGACAAGGATATGGGAGTATGGAAAAGGCCCGCCAGCTCTTAACTGACCCAGCCTAGAGGTGATATATCATTCTATCACACTTTCTCTGTGAGAAGTAATGACATGGCACCATCTAGATGCAAGGGGAATTGGAAGCATAGTTAATATAGGCTTGTAGAGAAAACCACACCTTCATACTTTTAAAGGCATCATCAAGCAAGCAGTCTTTGATAACAAGTCCAATGCTAGACTGATTTTTGTTCCCTGTGGGTGACCCATTTTAATCTATCTGGAAGCTAGTAGGATAATCTCTTTGTCTCCTTTAAGGTCCATGAGGGTAGGCACTTTGTTTCACTAGTTTATCTCCAGTATCTCTGCCTGGTATGTAATGGGGCTGGGATTAGGGTGAGGTGACTAAGGCCCTCACTTTCAGCACAAAAACTCAATCAAGATAAATATTTAATACAATATTTTACAAAATAAAAAGTATTACCCCAAAAATCCATGATGTTAAAATAATAATTAATATTCTTGGTGTTATGAACTTTTGCAATGATGTGTCTGGCTCTGTGGCCCCTTTTGTGGGCTCTTCAATCTGAAGATATATATCCTTCCTCAAATGAAAGGAATTATAATTTTTTTTCAATAATTCCCTCTTCTTGGTTTTCTCTCTTGTCTTTCTGGAAATCTTAATTGAATATGTAACCTCCTGGGTCAATAGTTGCTGTCACACCTTTTCTCTCACAGTTTCTGTTTCCATATATCTTATTCTGTATTCTGGAAAATCCCCTTGGTTTTATCATCCAAACTGAGAATTAAACTTCCTATTTCAAGAATTGTGCTTTTAATTTCCAAGCACACTTTCTCATTCTCTGATTTCTACAAGTGACACCTTGAAAGTATTTGAGGATACTAGTTAGTAATTTTTGGTTTTCTGTTTGAATTCTGCTTTTACTTTTATTTTTCTTCTGTCATGTAGATTATCTTTGTGTGTGGTTTTCTTTAATTTCCCTTTTTTTTTGTTGATCTGTTTTCAGGTTGCTCTGTTTTGGGTTGTGGGTCTGGCGATTCTTGGTTGACCTTCCAGGTGTAATAATGAAGAGGGTACAAATGCTGATGGTCAGGGCTTGTCAGCTGGAGGTTCCACTTGAGAATGAGCCTGGTGTGAGCCAGACATCATACTGGGTGGCCCAGGTGCCAGAGTGAGGAGGGCGCCAACACCCACATTAACTGCCATGGCTCTCCTCAGGCAGTTAATTCCATTTGTTTAGAGAAGAACCCCCTGGGTGTTTTCTGGGTGAGGAAGTTTCCCATACACTGAGCATCTCAGCCCTGCCTCTGTGGGAGGGGTCGTGCAGCTGTTGCCCCTTCGGTGCATGTTCTAGGCTGTGGGCTGAGGTGCCCTCTGTCCTGCTCGCCAGTGAATGTTCTTCAAGACATGTCTTTAAATACCTCGCTCACTGAGTGTACCTCTCTCATTCTCTTCATTTCTGTGATTTATTCTTTTAAGGTCATTTTAATTGAGCCTCAGGAGGATGCATGTGCCTACCCTGTCATTTTGAACCCTCCTCTTTTGTTCTAACCTATGGAAGATCTGGCCTTCTGGTATTAGCACTTGGCATCTCAAGTGTAACATGCCCAGAGCAGAGCTGTTATATCCCCTCTGCCATCCCTGAGAAGTCTCTGCTTCTCCTCTGGTCTTACCAACCTCGGGGAACAGCACTAAAATCCACCCACTTGTTAAATGGAAAATGAGTCATCTTTCTGTCATTCCTCCCTTTCCCATCTCCAGCATCAAGTTCATTTGGCTCTGCCTTCTGTGTTTGTATCTCAAATCTGTCCATATCTCCACCCCCAGTGCCACCACCTAGACAAGCCAAGACTCTAATCCCCTCCACACTCTTCCATTCTTGCCCCACCGCCCATTCTTCCTGTGGCAGAGTGATCAACCTAAAAGGTAATTCTGTCTCGTTGCTCCTATCGCCCTTTCAGTAGCATCCAATTCCCCACTGGGCCTGCCTGCGAGAACTAACTCCTTCCCACCTCCCGAACCTCAGAGCATTCCCCCTCTCGTCTGCCTCTGGCTTCAGCCACTCTGGCCTCCTCCAAGGAGCAGTGCTCACCCAGCCCCCAGCCCTCCACACAGCACCCCCTTTCTCATCCTTAGGCACCGCTCAGAGTCTACTCCCTCTAGTAGGTTTCTCCCAATCATTATTTTCTTGTCCCTGTACCTATTCATTTTCTTCACAGCCCTTATCCCAATTCATGTTTACATACAAATTGTTTATATCATCATGTTTTATTTACTAGTTTATTGATAGGTGGTACACTGGATCCCAAGTACCCAGAGGACAGGAATCATGCTGGTTCTCTCCTCCAGTGTGTACTCAGCCTGCATGGTGCCCAGGGCAGTTGTGCTCAACAAAATTTTGATGGGCGGGTGAGGGAGGAAGGGAGGACATGCTCAGCGTGGATGGGTTATGGGCCCCTGGGCTGTTGTCTTCCCCTTGGGCTGATCTTTCTGGCAGATCCCCTGACTCCATTGCACCCCTAGCCAATGCAGCTCATGGTTTTCAGAACTGTAGACGTTACCCCTCCCAGTACACAAAGGAGAATTCAGTCCCCTGGCTGGCTGTCCCACCTTTCCACAATCTGGTCCTGAGCTGACTTCCCAACCTTACCCACCTCTGCTCTCCTCTGCCTCCTGCCCTCTTGACCTGGTGACACTACCAGCCACCCTCAGACATATATCTGTGCCTTTGTTCAGCTTGAGATGCCCTCTCTTTCAGACCTCTTTCAATTCTGCCCATAGAGCATAATTCTTCCCATAGAGCATAATAGAGCCTGGATTAAATGCTACCTCCTCTGAGAAGGACTTCTGAATCCCTGCTCTTGTAGGGACTCTCTCAACCCTTTCCTGCATCTTGTTATAGCTCACAGGTCACCCTGCCATGCACTTGGTCATTGGTTGGGTAGGTGTGTCTCCCCCACTGAGCTGTAAGATCAGAGGGGAGTTTGCCTGGTGCTGGTGCACAAAGAATCTGGAACCTGGATAGTAGGCCTGGGAGTGGGGCTTACTCAATAGCTAACCTGGTGCCTGAGTGGAGGCATTGCTCTTAGCAAGCCAGTGTAGCTAGAACTCTAAGAGACACCAGTTTCACAGCTCTGTGCCCCGTGCCCCGTGCCTTAGCAGGCAGCTTTAGTAAGATTCTCCAAGGAGCTTCCAGTGCGCCTCCATGAGAAAACAGAGGGAGTGACGGAGCCCCATTCACCCCCTTACATCCTAATTCATAGCCATCCCTTGTACTGCTCGTTAGCTGCTTCAGGAATAAACCAAAATGCAGATGGTTGTGAACTGAGTCCAGGCATCATTCCCAGCTGCCCTGACGGTGGTCCCGGGGTCTGGGCTAGCTCAGCAGAATGGCATCGTCTGCAATCCATGGTTGACACACTGGAGCAGTAACACCCACATGGCGCTGAGAAGGGCCCTGGTGCCCTGGTGGTGCCAGAGGTAGTGAGCTAGGTGGGTGAGTACCACCCCTGGCTTATGCGGCCAGGTCTTATTTTCAACTTCCAGCAGGAGGAGTCACCAAGGGGCTGCGAAGTGAGGTGCCCAGCACCTGGCACACCTTTCTCTTGCTGAGACACCTGCCTGTGACAGGACAGGCAGATTGCTCCATAAGTGATGGGCCTGGAATCAGTCTGCCAGGCATAACCTCTGCAGCGTGGAGGCTGTTCCCTATGAGTGCCCCATTCTGAAGGCAATTAGTCTAATTGCTTTTCTTATTTCAGAAAACAAATTAAACCACCCGAGTGTTTCAGGGCAGAAAAACGTCTGCAATGTATAAGAAACATTTCAGGAGCATTTAGTTCACAGCCAGTGGTGTCTGAGCAAACAGGCACCTGAGAGGCCTAAGGACGGGGCACTGAGGAGGTTGGGACCTTTGTGGGTGAGCAGCAGGCCCCATCAGGGTGGGGCCGGGGGAGTCTCCACTGCTGGGCATCTCTGAGTGTACTAGGGTCCTGCGGAGGCCTGGGAGCCATCCTGGCATCCTGCCCCTGCCCCCACAAGGTCCGCGGATGCTGTGTCCTCTTGCCCATCCCCTCCCATCACTGCCTGGGCCCAAGCCCACCCTTTGCAGTCAGGATGGCTAGAGTAGCCACCAACTGAGCTCCCTGTCTCCCTCCCAGCTGCCCTACTCACGGCCACCATGGGGGCTGCCTGAAACACAAGTAACATTAATCGGATCCGAATCCCCCACTTATGAACAGCTTTGTGGCTTCCTATAGGCCACCAGAGAACCCTTAGCACCGGCTAGCTGGAGGTCCAGCCACCACATGCAGGCCCAGCCTGCCTGCAGACCTTGAAAATCATCTTGATTCATCCTGCTTTTGCTCTGTGCTTCATTCTGCTCTTCCTTTGTCCTAAGAGGGGTGTGATGCTTGCACACGTGCACACGTACTCTGGCCATAAACCGTTCCCCATTCCTCAGCCTTCAGGCCTGGCATCCTTGCCTTGTGAAGCTTTTCTAATGTGGCAGGAGGAGTTAGGTACTTTCTCCTTTGTGCTGTGCTGGGCCTTGGACTTTACTCATGTTTATGCTGTGTTGCCTCCATTTATCTCTCTCTTGTTCTCACCAGTTTGTGTGCAGCTGAGAGAGCAGGGGCCTTACCTTCTTCGCTTTCTGCTCCTGGCATGTGGAAAGAGATCTATTACTCAGAGAGAATCCAACACATGTTGGATGGATAGATGGGTGGATGGATGGACAGTGGATTAATGAGTAGCCCTGAGGATTGGTAAATGCTCTCGCCCCAAGAAGTTCCTCCACCTCAACGTGACTCAAAATCAGAAACTACCCCAGGGGAAGAGAGAGAGATGGGTTGATTCAACTGGGAACTCTCTTCTCCACTGGGCAACACCCTTTCCTGTGTGGGGAGCAGAACGTGGTGAGACATTTGTTCAAAGAGTGGGTCAGCAGTTTGATGACAGAGGCTGTATCCTATTTCCTTCCACTCTGAACCAAGTGAGGTTCACAAATTAGCCTTATCTCCCTGCTCCACGACTAAAAACTGAGTAACCCCCCACTGAATCTCTCCCTTAAGCACTGGAACCTGCTTGGTGTAGGGATAGAGGTCTCGTCTTGCGGACAAGCTAGCCACCCCCTCCTGTGTCCCTACAGGAAGATCCTGAAACACAGAAACACCCATCCGCCTAAAGTTCTCCTTGAGGATGTGTTGGAAAAATAGAGGAGGATGCAGCTAGAAGGTCTGTCCTGTTCTCAGGATTCACAGGGCTCTTAAATCCAGGGCACAGGCCATCTGCACTACAATCACTGGGAGGGTTTCTTAAAAGTCAGTTTCTGGGGCCCCACACCAGTCCTGCTGAATCAGTGTCTGGGGTGGGGGGAATCTGGGCTGGGTATTTTAAACTAGCACCCCTGGAGATTCATATGCAAGGGAAGGTTTAGACTCATGCCTGAGAGATTCCGGTGGTAGTTGGAGAAGAATTTTAAATGGCAGAAACTTGAGTCACATACATCCTCCTCCCTCTCTCAGGCTCCAGACTTGGCCTGTTGGAAACCCATCCATGGATTCATCAGCCTTCGCCTCCTCTCTGATCTACTTCTCCTGCCCTTTCAGAAACACATCCTGATCCTACATCTTCAAAGCTACCTTGCATCTTTGACCATCGATGTAATTACTTGGAAATACCATATCCCGGGTAGAATGTATTTTAGCCATGCTTGTCTGTGTGCCACTTCATCAGACGCATCACTAAAGCTTTTTTCTCCCCCGCTTCGCAGAGGCATTGTCGTTCATTCAGTTCACACTGAGCTGTCACACAGCCGAGCCTCTGTCTCAGGCCCCACGCTGAGGCCCAGCTGGAGATGACATGCTCCCTGGAGCAGCAATGGCACCTTCCCCTCAACTGCTGGGCCACCGCCTGGGTTCCCAGAGGGTGTGACCTCGCTGCCCCCTTCCCAGAGTAGGGACAGACTGGCTCTGGGTTACACGCGCCTGGGAACTCGGGATCTCTGCCCCTGCTAGTTTGCCCCTCCCCTAAATTCCCCACGCTCCCCATGCTCAAGCCTCCACCCTGCGCTCAGCACCATCTGGGGGTCTCGCAGGACGCTTGCCATGGCACTGCCCTCAGGGGGGTCACTCCATATCGGAGAGAACACATTACACAGGAGGTAACAGGGAGTAATACCAGACAACACGGGATGTCTTCCACATTCATGTGGAGCAGTCCTGTGACCTCGAGGCGCTCAGAGGAGACGGATGTGGGCTGAGCCACATAGGCAGGGCTTTGAGAGGCAGCCAGAACTGGAGCCCAACTTTGGCGGGTGGATGGGTAATGGAGTGGATGCTCCGGCTGGGGGCAATGATGGGCATAGGAGGGAACAGGAGGGGCAGAAGCCAGGGAGGACAGCACGGTGGCACCTGTCAGGGACTGGCAGTGAGAGACCCGACTGCCCTGTGTGCAAATGATCCTTTCACCCAGGGTGGGGGAAATGCCTACAGGTGCACTTTACTACACAGACTATCCAGATGAACGCGGGCCCTGGAAAGGTCTGATTCTTTTTTTTTTAAACATCTTTATTGGAGTATAACTGCTTTACAATGGTGTGTTAGTTTCTGCTGTATAACAAAGTGAATCAGCTGTACGTATACATATATCCCCATATTCCCTCCCTCTTGCGTCTCCCTCCCACCCTCCCTATCCCACCCCTCTAGGTGGTCACAAAGCACCGAGCTGATCTCCCTGTGCTATGCGGCTGCTTCCCACTAGCTATCTATTTTACATTTGGTAGTGTATATATGTCCATGCCACTCTTTCACTTCATCTCAGCTTATCCTTGGAAAAGTCTGATTTAACTCATTAGTTCACTCAGTGATGTTTCATAGGAAAAGCATAAAACATAAGAAAATGGCCTTTTCTTTCAGGTCACCTTTGAGAATTTCCCCCATCAAACCCTGCAGTGACCTTTCCCCTGGCTCCCCGCCCTGAAGTCGCAGCCCCCGACTTCCTATACTGCAGCTGCTCTCCATCTTTAGGGGCTTAGACGCAGTCCTGCTGTGGGGAGGGGCCTGCTGGGCAGAGAGGGTCAGGGAGGGTCCCTGGTGCTTCTGCCTCAGCAGTCCAAGGAACTTGCCCAGCAGGCTGGCTGTGCTTCACTGTAAAACTAGTCAATGATTTTCTTTTGTGAAAAAAAGAGATTTTTCCTTTGGACCACGTAAACATTTAAAGTCTGGTTATGATTTCTTTTTTAGGGTATTTGGTGGTAGGGGTGGGACTATCTTTCTCACCATTTAACCAGAAAAACCTGCATATAGAGTCCACCTATAGAAGAATGGTTTGTCACTGGGGAAATGCAGCAGCCCTGAAGCCGGTAACTTGGGCTGTTCCTGGGCTGTCGCAGCCGGCCCGGTAGGCTCGTGCCCAGACGTGGCCGCGCGGCAGGCTCTGGGCAGTGCCTGTGCTGTGCGGGTGGGGAAGAGGAGGTTCTTTAACATCCCTGACGTGAGCATCTGCTGCCAGGAGCAGAGTTTCTGGGGAGGACATCTGCGGAGACCCTAGAGACGGGAGGCAGTTATGACATGTCAGTGAGCACACGCTCCTCCTTCAGTGTCTGTCCCATGGGGAGGTAAGTGGAACTGAATTTAGAACGACGACTCAGAACAGACGTGGTGGAACTGTTTGGTGCAGGAAGGATTGAGGCTGCCCTGCAGCAAGTTGGTAACGCAGGTAAAGGATCCTGTCCTTGCCTCCTCGACCTCCACCTACTTTTTTGGTCCTTTCTGTCCTCTTACCTGCCTTCAGGTGCTCAACACCTTAATTTATTAATTTAGTCTCGTGGGCAGCCATTTGTATTCATTCTCTTATCTGCTCTCAGGAAAAGGTATCACCAGTTAGAACCTCAGTGTGTGTTAAGTCAAACTCCTTGACACAGGATATCTGTGCTTTAAACCTTAATTCTCACTGTGGTATGGAAAGCTCTGTCCCCTATTTATGTAAAGATTTTGTACCAGGAGGTTGAGAGACCAGGACGAAATGAGAGAGGAGATGGTGCTTTGGGTAACAGGTCTTTTCCTGTGCGTTGTTGCCTGGGCCTGAACTATCGGAAAGCAAAGCATGGAATGCTGAGGGGGGATGATGGGGAGTGTTCAGGAGAAATTATTCTAACACTTGCTAAAAACAGCAAGGAAGGTTTTATTCAAGACTATTGATCACATACACACACACACACAGGAATACTACTCAGCCATAAAAAAAGAATGAAATTTTGCCACTTGCAACAACATGGATGGACGTGGAGGGTATTAGGCTAAGTGAAATAAGTCAGAGAAAGACAAATACTGTATGATATCACTTAGATGTGGAGTCTAAAAAAATACAACAAACTAGTGAATATAACAAAAAAGAAACAGACTCACAGATACAGTGAACAAACTAGTGGTTATCAGTGGGGAGAGAGAAGCCAGGGAGAGGGCAATATAGGGGTAGGGGATTAAGAGGTACAAACTGTTATATATAAAATAAGCTACAAGGATATATTGTATAACAGAGAAAAAAGCTAATATTTTACAATGACTATAAATGGAGTATAACTTTAAAAAATTGTGAATCACTATATTGCACACCTGTAACTTTTATATAATACTGTACATCAACTATACTTCAATTAAAAAAAATAAAAATAAAAGGAGAGCAAAGAACAGAAAAAAAAGAAAATGTATAAAAATTTAAAAAAAAACTTAAAAAAAAAGACTATTGCAATGGAGGAGAGAGAGATTCACCTCAACTCCAAGTCAACAGGGACAAGTAGAGATTTATAACCAGCAGGAAGAGTAAGGGAGGGGATGGAAAATTACTAAGAGGATCTTGGTTAGGTATCACGGGTGTGGAGGGACAGGAGCTTGAAAGAATATCAAGAGTTGGGGGATTCTGGATAAACTGGCTTAGTAGGATTCTTTCCTAAACCTAGGCTCAGCAAGCCAAGGCCAGGGTCTAGTGGAGAAGGGGGTTCAAAGGAGCCTGACTGAAAGTTTGTCAAGTCTTTGTCACCAGGTGTTCACAGGGTGGAGACTGACCTGCGAGGTCTAGCACCCTGTACTAAGGATACTGGAGTGGCCACTGGCTGTTGTGAGTTCTTGTAGGTGCCCCATGCGTAGTAAAGATGGTTTAATTCCTGAGATCTAGAAGGGGCCTCATTTGGCTTCCTCAGCCAGGCTCTGGAAAGAAGTCAAGGTCAGACTCTGTTTGCTTGTGAGCTCCAGGAGAGCAAGAAATCCCTGGAGCATGTGTCCCATCTCTGAGACCATGCTCTCTCAGGTTACAGACAGCCCCACTCAAAGTGGCTCAAGCAAAGATATTTTCACACCTATCCGTGGGTAGGGCAGGTCCCAGGCTCCAACCATCAGTGATATCATCAAGGACCAGGCTACTTCACCCTCCATCCCCCAGGGGCCGGCTTTGCCATCTGTCTGGTCCCTGCAGGAGTCACACTTCGACATTACAACATCCACTGGAAGAAAAGACTGTCTCTTAATCCTTCTTCAGTGCCCAGAAGAGTGCCCCTCACACTTCATTGGCTGGGGTGGGATATATGCCTCTTTCTGAGCCAAGCATTGGCGTGGAAATGGGATTTCAGGGGTGTCTTGAATCATTTGGAGTGAAAAGGAAGTTAGAGACTGAACCATCCATCCTCACACGTGGAGTCCACCTGAAGTGAATGGAATTCTGAGTGCAGAGTGGAGGGTTAATAGGCTCGGAGCTAAGTAAGGAGTGAGTGAGAGGGGAAGGAGAGCCCTGGAAGCAAAGGGGTCAGAGCTCGGCAGTTCTTTGCAGGAACCCTCCAGAGTGTTGGGGAGAAGCAAATGCCGAGGCCCCGGGCCTTGCCCCTCAGGGTTGTGTGCCGCAGGCCTGTGCGTGAGCACCCGGTCAGCCCCTTACCTGGCCAGCTTTCACTCTGAGACGGTTGCATCTGCCATCAGAGCCTCAGGGACAGGATGGGACGTTGTAGGAGCAGATGTCACTGGCTTTCTGGGCCCAGTGAGGATGTGGCTGTGAGGAGCTATGTCTCCGTGCCCACCACCCCCTTCTTGGATGACACCTGTGAATGACTCAGAATGAGGCCAGATGGTTTCATGAAAGTAGATGCCCCTGTTATTGCCTGAGATCATCGTCTACTTCCCGTATAGTGGCTGGACCAGGGGTTATGTGCTTGGCAGTACTCTTCCTCTAAACCTGCACAGGCCTAGAGCTTTCCTCATTCTTGCTGAGAGCTGGTAGGTTCCGAGGCATGGTTGTGAGAATGTGTAATTATTTTCTTATTTGAACATCCTAGATCGTTGGGTCTTTTCTTTGTAAACATGTTGGGGGTAGGGGTGGAGCTCTCAAATGAAGAAAATATATGAGATTCATTACCCAAGCTGATCAAATAGCATAATAAATCATCTAAATGGTATAAAATGCGTAGATATGAATAGCATACCAGTGAACAGGGTTGACCACCTGCCCATCTCCAAGGGCACTAGTGTGACATGTGTGAACCCCCAGATGTGTCTTGTCGGCCACCCGCAGGGTCTGCAGCCTACAACTGCAGTAGAATTTCTCTGAAAACTTGGAAATTTTTTTGGTTTGGGGGAAAAAATCAAATCTGCATTCATCCCAAGATGTTTCAAGGACAGATTTGCAGCAGCAAATGTTGGTGAGCTAAAACTGGGAGATTACACTGGGAAATTGGGATCTGGGACAGGAAATTTGTAAATGCCCCAGT
Source organism: Mesoplodon densirostris (assembly GCF_025265405.1). Taxonomy (NCBI): domain Eukaryota; kingdom Metazoa; phylum Chordata; class Mammalia; order Artiodactyla; family Ziphiidae; genus Mesoplodon; species Mesoplodon densirostris. Next base: position 113,470,551 of record NC_082663.1, on the reverse strand, counting down.
AAACTACTTAGGAATTGAATTAAGAGACCAAACTGCTGAGACCAAACTGCTGGGAATGTGAGACTCACCCGTTGTTCTTGAAAACCACTTCTGAAGGCAATCAGTCTGTTATGACAGGGAAGGATGGATGGCAGGTCCCAATATTGAGACACGGGATTGAAACCCACACTAGTTTTGGCATTTTCCCTTTAGATTGGAAATTTTAATAGCGGAGCAGTGTCGACAGATGGAATTTGAGTAAGTGATTTTGCAAGCAGTCCACAATTCACAAGAGGGTTTTGTTCCCAGCATCTGGCGTCTGTCGTGAGGCCATTGTTTGGACCTTTGGAAACTAAAATGCATTTTTTCCACAGACATATTCCCCAGAATGGAGGTTGATTTCTAGACAAGTCTCCAAAACTTTATTTAACCCTTAATGTAGCCCAAAATACCATACATATGCAGTTAATATTAGGGGCCCCAGTGTTATAAGTAAAACAGAAACATTGAAGAGAAAATTGTTTTTCTTTTTTCCTTGATTGGTATAACGTGAAAGAAGGTGAGAAGCTAACCATATAGTGTGCAAGCGTGGAAAGGGTTTGAGTGATAGTTGAGTTCAAGCCCTCGTTTGTCAAATGAAGAAACTGAGGTTCAGAGAGGTGCAGTATTTGGCTGGAGGTCACACAGCCAGTGAGACAAGAACCCAGGCCCCCCCGACCCAGAGAATAAGGCCTTTGGGAAGTTTCCAAAGAGACTATCAAATACATTCATGGACTTCCGGGTTGTGTTGGGCCCCATTGGATGTCTATTTTCCCCAGTTTCACTATAAAATATGTCCTGTTCCTTCTTTTTTTTTTTTTTTTTTTTTTTTGCGGTACATGGGCCTCTCACTGTTGTGGCCTCTCCCGTTGCGGAGCACAGGCTCTGGACGCGCAGGCTCAGTGGCCATGGCTCACGGGCCCAGCCACTCCGTGGCACGTGGGATCTTCCTGGACCGGGGCACGAACCCGTGTCCCCCGCATCGGCAGGCGGACTCTCAACCACTGCGCCACCAGGGAAGCCCTGTTCCTTCTTTTTTAAATGAAGTTGGGGCCTAGGACTACTGTTAGACTTCTCTGGGAGTAGAGACGTGGAGCTCACAGACAGGATGAAGAGAGAAGAAATGTGTGTTCCTGTGAGAAAGAACAACAAGGTGAAAGTAAAGGAGCTGGAAATAGCAGGAGTGCAGGAACTGAGACTGTGGAGGAGCCGGGCGGTGCCTCTGAGAGCCTGCCGGGGGCTGGCAGAGCTCCACACCAGGGGGTGCTGTCACCCCTTGCAGCTTTGTCGCTGCCCTGGTTGGCCAGAGTGCTGTGGCACAGAGGACCCTCTCCATGATGGGGAGGGGGAGAGTCCTTGATGAAGGAAAGGGGGAAGTAGTCATCCAAAAACATAGTTCGCTTGTCAAGTGTGCATGGCCCAGAGCCCATCAAGGGTAAAACAAGAAATAAACCCTGAAGTATCTCCCATCACAGAGCCTAGGCTGGCATGGCCTCTCATGGCCTCGCCATGCCCTCTGTCGAGAGGCAGCCTCGGACACTGGGCACTCGTGTCTCTTTCCTCTTCTGTCTGACCCGTTGCCTCAGACTACGCTGCTTGAGGACAAGGACTATTTTGTTTTGTTTTTAGTTCTCTACAGTTCCCTCAGCAGATGTTTGATAATATCTATTGATTGAATTTACTCAAGTTTATAGATTTCTGAGAGCAAAACAGTGTTTTTAAAATAACACAATTTTAAATTTATACTTGAAATTCTAGACAAATATTTCTTTCAAATCTAAAATTCAAAGATTTAATGCTAATTTCACTTGACTGTCCCAAGTATTGAGTGGCTCTTGCTAAGGTATTAACTCCAGGTGTAGGCTCTTGGCAGGGTGGTTGCTGATGGGCAGTCTCCCTCCCCACCCCTTCCCTGGATCCAGGGTGGTTGGAAAGCACTGGGGAACACTTGGTGGGTTTGCCTTGCTCCATGTTCTCAGCTTCAGAATTAACATATGTGGCCTTTGCGTTAGCCTCTCAGGCCCAAGGAAACAGGAGAAAACAGTGAAATCCCCTCAGTTTCCAGAAGCCTGCTGGCTGAAAGTTCCCCTGGAAGGTTCAGCCCATGGGTCTGTTGGGGGAAGGGGAGATGACAATGCCCCGTCCCCTAGAGACGCTGAGATGTGAGCTGTCCATCAGCACCAGCCCACTTGAAAACTTTCAAGGTGAGAGAAGCTGGGACACCTCCCTTTCCATCTGGCTCTCCCTGCCCGCCCCTGCTAGAATATGGCGGTGTGTGTACCTGTCCTCCATCCCCTGCTGGCCCAGTGCTCCATCGGGACGTTTCATGTCCTTCCCTGAAGGCTGGCCAAGGCCTAAGCACGCAGTAGGTCATTCAGGAAACACTTGCTGAAATCACCTAAAAAGATGCAGGTTTCAAAGTGCTCTTCCTTCCCTCACCCCATCCTGTGTTTAATGACAGTACTCTTGCCAGTAAGAACAGTCGTGCCATCCCCTCCTGTCTGTGAGGGCCTCGTAAGTGGCCAACAGTTGCCCATCATCCTGCTGAGGCCAGGTCATCCCCATTTCACAGCTGGGGTCAGACTCAGGACAAAAGTCTTGCCGGATGTGGAGAGGCGGGGACTCCAGCCCCAGGGCACGTCTCTGGAGTTACCATCAGGAGAGTCCGTTCTCCTCTTGTGAACAGTGTGGGGTGGGACACTACCTTGGCCAGTTCCAAGACTAAACTTCAAGCTGGGGTGCAGACAGAGTGGAAATGGGAGGAGTATGGCTATCTCTTGCCCCCAAGAAGGTTGCATGACGGCATCCATGTTTCCTCTCAAATATACGGCTGAGATTGTAAAACCCAAAACAGATATTTCAAGGCTTCCATTACTATTTTCTTAAGGACAAAAATCATCCTTTATTTATACATAAATAACTTTTTCTTGAGCAGGCCCAAAGAAATGAAACACAGATGGAGATAATGTTGAAAATGTTTACCTATTTCCTCTCTGAGGACATGAGATTAGCCTTTCTCTGGGCAGAATGTGTAATCTGCTGGAAGGCAATATCATCCTTTTGATCTTGCAATACATTTTTCATATCTTTGCCACAAAAGCTGATTATTATTGTGACATTTTTAAACAATGACTGTTCACCGTGCAGAATGGAATGGGGAGGCTCAGCTGAACGTACAGATAGACGAATGCTTGTCGAAGGCCAGACTATGAGAATGAATTTTCCCCATGTTGCTCTTGCCCAGTGACATTGGCATTAACTCCTTCATCCTGGGACACGTCTTGTGCACGAACTGGAATCTGATGCTCAGCTGTACATATCGGCCTCCCCTCACTTGCATGCAGAGACCACTGATTAATGGCCTTGTCCACTCCTTCCAAGGTCTCTGTGCCCTTCCTTCTGGAAGTTAAAGGGTCCTTGATTAAATGGCAGAAGGAGGTTGAGTGGGGAAATGTATGAGGAAGGGCTTTTATAAACTGTGGGGTAACGCAGACTTGAGGTGCTGATGATGCCTTAGTGGATAGAGCCCATTGGTGCAGGCAACACAGGAGGCTCCGGAGCATGTGATTGGCCCTGCTGCTTCAGCTCGCTAACATGGAAACGGACATTTCTGAAAGTCGCCTTGCACTGCTGTCTTGCCTCCCTTCAGGGCTTTACAGCCTTTCAAAGGGAAGGCATTGGATGAAGTAGAAAGGAGCAGAAGTGGAAAAGATACAGATTTCAAACCTGTTCTGTTTCATTTTGGCTCCAGAGAATTTTGTTTGTGTGGGGACTGGAGTGAGTCTTTCTGGGGAGAAAGACTCTTTCTGAGTGCACCCACCTCTGTGCCTCAGTAGGCCTGTGATGTCCTGCCCAGTGGCTGATATCAACCAAATGCCAGGCTGCGTAGCAGCAGAGTGAGGGCGGGAAGCAGCCAGCAAAGGAGGGGTTAACACTGCCCAAGTTGTTTGCGGCTCCGTGGCATGCAACATCCAACAACCAGGCCATCTTGCAGCAGAGTTAAAATTCCTCTGCAGCCACAGGGAGGGAACAGATAAATCATAAATGAATTTGAAATTATATTTCCTTCTCTTAGCTTTCTTTTTTTTTTCTTTTTGTTCCTTCTCTACCTCCCCACCCTGGGAACAATGTTACAGAAAATTGTAGGTTGTAAATTCCAACCAGTGCATTTAGCCCCATCCTTGCTAAAGGGTCTGTGAAATGGCATCTCCCCAGGCCTATTTCATGGGGCCTGTCAGTGAGTTCTGCACTGTGCAGACATCTGAAGAGCAAAAATGGGAAGTCACCAGGATGGAAATGGAGCCAGAGGTGGGCAGAGGAGCAGGCCAGGTGTGTGTACTTTGGGCACATCTGCACTTAGAACCTATAGTATCCTGAGTTGGGTACAATAGGGCCTTGTCCCTGTGCTGGACCAGAGCTGGTAAAGAAGATCTCAGGCTTCTATGCCTTGTTACTTGTGCTGAAGGGTTGTTTCCTTAAAGCAGAACTTCGTGTGATGCTGTGTCTTGACCATTGACAAGCCTTTCTAGAGAAAAAAGAAAAAAAGCTTCCTACTCTTGGGTACTAACCAAAATGTCAGTGACCACCAAGGGCCTTCAGCCTGGGCAGGCGAAGCCCATCTCTGGGTCTCAGGCAGTGTGGTCCAGAGGCAAGACATCAGCTGGTCCTCCACATTTGAAGCTGGACTTGAATTCATAGCCGATGGGCTTCATTTCTCCCCACTGGGATGTTTGGTCTCATGTGTGTGTGGGGGGGGGTGTGTGTGGGTGTGTGTGGTGTGTGTGCTCCAGATGTGATGCAGAAGTCAAAGCTACAGGCCTTGAGGAGCCACTGGGGTTCATAATGGAATCCAGAAATTACCTCTGAAAGCCTGATCCACTCAATAAAAAGCCTCAAGCTCTTTGCAGGAAATACCCAAGCTGCTAATGTCACTGTTCCCAGAAGAGCAGCCCCTACCACACCAATGGCACCTGCAGGGCTTGCTGATGGCAAGACGCCAGGAGGGCTGGGGCCTGAGTAGAAGGGCTGTCCAACCAGGCCCTCCAAGGGCTTCCCTGCACGTTCAGGGGGACCACAGCCTTTGGACGCTGCCCAGTCTTGAGGCTCTCCCATCCTGCCCAGGAGATGGGGGCCAGTACAGCTTTTCACTGAACACAGCCTGCCTTCCCAGGAGCCCCTGTCTGCAGGCCAAGAGGTAGAATGGGTACCAGGCTAAGAGCCTGGTCCGTAGATCCCGTCGCCAACTCTCTGCCTTTGCCTTTTCATGTCTCTCCCAAGACCTTCAGTGTTATCTAGTGCTGTGGAAGTCTCCTCGGGTCTGGTCTCTACCTGGCATAAGCCGCCCCTGAGATTTTCCTCTCTTCTCTTCCTCTAGACTTTTTTCTCTTGCAGGCCTCCTTCAAAGACCCTCTGCCCTCAGCCTCTGCTGAGGTGAAGTCTGCATGCCTGACCCTTTCTAAAAGGGCGAATTTATTTGAAAAGGCAATCCATATAGGTTAAGAAATATAATCAGTAAGGTACATGTACATACATGTTTAAAAAACAAATGTCTTTCATCTTTTGCTGTGTTAGCAGCAGCAGCTGCAGGGCATTACCTCCACCCAGAGGGCATCATGCCTGCCATGCTCCTGTTCATTCTTTTAGGTTAAACATTCCCTGCCTATCTTTTTTTTTAAAGATCAATCTCAATTACTTCTTAAAAAAATTTTTAATTCTATTTTTAAATTTTAATTATTATTATTACTATTTTTTATTTTTGGCTGTGTGTGGTCTTCGTTGCCACGTGTGGGCTTTCTCTAGTTGTGGTGATCAGGGGCTACTCTTCGTTGAGGTGCACGGGCTTCTCATTGCAGTGGCTTCTCTTGTTGTGGAGCACAGGCTCCAGGAGCGTGAGCTTCAGTAGTTGCGGCACGTGGGCTCAGTAGTTGTGGCTCGCAGGCTCTAGAGCACAGGCTCAGTAGTTGTGGTGCACGGGCTTAGTTGCTCCACGGCATGTGGGATCTTCCAGGACCAGGGCTCGAACCCGTGTCCCCTGCATTGGCAGGCGGATTCTTAACCACTGCGCCACCAGGGACATCCAGCCTATTATTTTCTTAGGAAATAAAAACACTTCTCAAGACACTATGCCTGGCAGTTTAATATGATGAGTTTATTCTTTCTCTGTGGCAGAAAAACAAGGAAGTACCCAGGTGAGGTGCCCAGGAAGGTGAAAGAACTAAGAGGAGGGAGGGCCAAATGGGGAGACTGCTGGACATGCCACAGGCACCTTTCTCTCTCCCCTTCCCCAGCTGCACTGGAAGTTTCTCCAAGCAGGGCATCTCTTGCTCACCTCTGTGCCCTCCTCCCTTGGTATGGAGGCTGCCATGTGGGCATTTAACGACTCACATTGAGTGAGGCCTACTGTGTGCCAAGCTCTATGCTGGGGTGGGAAGCTGAGTCACATAAGATGTGGTCCTCACCCAAGGTGCTCCAGTCTGTGGAGGAGTTTGGCAACAGAGAACATTAGAGAACAAAAGGCCACAACGAGAGCCCAATGGTAGGACAGAGTACTTTAGAGCCCACACACCTTGGGGTTTCTCAGCGATCGCAGGCTCAGTCCAGGGGCCGAGGGACTGAGGACGCTAAACAAAAGCCTCCACACCCCAGCCAGTGACTGGCAGACTGTGTGGCACCCATAACAACCAGATCCCAGCCAGCAGGACTGGGATGGCTGCTCATAACAGGGTATGGCAGCCATCTTGCTGGGACCTCCCAGTGTTCCCAGGCTCTGTGCAATGCCACCTTTGAGGGCAGAGGGAGCTTACTGTGTAGGCAAATGTTTCATGTGTTCATGCAGCCATCTGCCCTCTGTCTAAGTGTACCAACTCCAGTAGTTGCTGCTGCAAGGTCAAATTCACGATTGAGGCTGGCATCGTGGAGTTGGATGTGGTAGAAGGGATTTCATTGGTGCAGACCCACATTAGGGAGAAACCAAACCCAGCACCCTTTCAGATAGAGCTTACCCAGGACTTCCTTGCCAAACTTCATTTTTAAAAGCTCTGCAACTTTACTTAGATGTATGTGTTTTTGCTTTATAATCAGATTTTCACCAAACTGATATATCATTAAACCTTTGTTTTGTTTTTACAATACATGCTCTATTGCAAAACCAATTTCAACAAAGTATTGCAGAAGCAATGTAAGTTTTATGTCCTAGTGTTGTGTGTTTGTTTTTTGTTTTTTGTTTTTTTCTTTGGTTGCTAGGGTACCAAACACTTTTGAGGAAGTAGCTTGATAGTATCTATAATATGGTGGTTTTCTGGATAAGAGATTGCATTATCCCCATATAATATATTTGGGCAGACTGTATCCATCATGGCTCGGCTAGATAAATAAATTAAAACTCACTCATTGAGGAAGAAATGTGATATTGCTCTCACTGAGAATGGTTTATGCTTCTCTTCTGACAGCTGCTGTGTTGCCAGTATGCTTCATCTCTGCCCAACTTAGTCGTTTCCACTTCTTGTGGAAGATAAAAATGCTGCAGTGGCTTTCAGAACTGTGAGAATGCTGCCTCTGAGGCTGGTGGCCTCCCCTCAACCCCACCCCCTCCCTAATTAGCCAGGAGGGCCTCTACTAGGCACTAACCAAGTGATCCACATGGTGGACCCCTGAGGGGACCACACACCCTCCTCTGGGTGCGTGCTGTGGCTCCCAGCCATGGACTCGCGCTGGGAGACCTTGGAGAAAGTGGCTGGTTCCTTCTCTCCATCTTCTTCCCCAAGTTGGCAGCCTGGGCTGGGCAAGAGTCAGGGCCAGCCCAGGGTCTGACCCGGATCAGGTTTTGATCCCCTGAGACAGCCCAGAGGAGTCAGAGCACAGTCCCCTGTGTGAGGCCCCTATGCCAGGTACAGCAAGGAGCTGCTCCCAGGGACAGGTATCACTGCCCGGGGGAGGAAGCATGAATTCAAGAGTTCATCTAGTCTCAGTACATGAACTTGGAAAGCTATGCTGTACACTCAGAATATTGTCTTAATGAGGCCGTGGGGATAATGATGATGATGACGATGACAACGACAGACTACAGACTTCAGGAGAGTGTGGCATCGGTTAAGTCTTTAGTGAGTGTCAACTGCTGGGCTCACCTCACCTCTAGCCCTTCCCTCCCATGAATGAGACCTCCTTGCAGGAGAGAGAAGAATTGTATGTCCTTTCGGCCTTCTCGCTGCCTTTGTTGTCATTGGATCTGGAGTAATTTGTTCGCTCCTTCCTTCCTTCATTTGTTCATCCATCCATTCATTCATTTTGGAGGGTGTATGTGCTCCGGACACTGCTGTGGACACTGACATCTATCCAAGTTCGCAAGGCGTTGTTTGTATCACCCCACCAAGTCACTTCCCCCCTGCATCACGGCTGCCTCTCAGGGTCGTTGGGAACATTCACTGACTCTGTGACACAGTGCAGAGTGAGCCTGCAGTGGAAGAGAAAGTCATTGCCATCATGGGTGGGGTTTTTAGATGAGGTCAGCAGAGCTGTGTCATGTGTGGTCTCTCTGGGCGGGAATAGAGCCAGCACACCTCACTCAGGCCCCTGGGGCCCTACTTTCCCAGTGGAAGACCACTAACCCCTTTTTTTTCTGTGTAAGAAGGACTCAGAAGCTCAGAATGGCAAAACATTTCCACTCTTCCCTGTTGGAAAAGTCCCTCTCTGAATTTTTTCTGAGATGGACTCCCAAAATTAATTATGTCAAAGTCTACTAAAACTAACTAAATAAATCTAGCTGCAGAGGTCATTGGAAATGTGAGCCTTTGTTGTGAAAGTTAATTTAATGCTTTCACTATAGATCATTTACCATTCCTGGCACATTCATGGTTAAGATCATGGATTCTGGACCCAGACTGTGCCTAGGTTCAAATCCTGGCTCTGCTATTTATAAGCTGAGTAATCTTGGCCTAATTGCTTAACCTCTCTGAGCCTCAATTCCCTCATCTGTAAAGTACATGTAATAAGAGTATGTACCTCACAAGGTAGTTGTGAGGATTAAGTGAGTTAATGCACATAAACCTCTCAGAACAGTGCCTGGCACCTAGTAAAGCAATGGATGTGTTAGCCACTGTTAGTGTTTCAGGGGGAATTTCCATTTAAATGAGAACTGTCTACAGAAATTGCCTGCACAGAAATCTCTTAGCTCAGGAAAATTTTCCCAGCTGCAGATCGCACTAAGTATTCCTGTGTTGTTTGCCCTCTTGTTGCTTGGTGCAACACAAATACCTTTGTCACCTTTTAAAAATCCAATTCTTTGGTTTGGTACTTGAGAGATATGAGCAAAGGATGGTGGAAACCAAACAGTCTGTGTCTTCTTAGACGTGCTTCTTCCCAGGTAATCAGACAGGCCAGAGTGACACTCAGCAGTGCAGCCGGAGTTTTTATGAGGGACACTGGGCCAAGCAGCTAACCCTACCAACTGCTGACATCTTGTCTCCCAGCAGCCTTGGTCTGCGAGGGTCCTAACCTACCTGGCCACGGCTCTCAGCCCCAGTGGGTTTGCACATTCACAGGCTGCGCCCAGACCATGGTCCCCCAGTGTGTGCTGGGGCTTCCAGGTAGGCGGGTGTGAGACTGGCCTGGAACGTGGAACCCTGGGGTATGTTGTCAGGGGCCACCTTTGACCTGCGCTACCAGCACTCACTCCTCTGCAAGGTCAGGGGTTCCGTCCTCTGTGTTCCCGCAGCCAATGCGTGGAACCCATGGAAGCCCCAGGTGTTCTGCAGGTCCGCCTCCCAGTCAGGTGTGGGCTCCTGGAGGAGGAGGGACTGTGTCTTCTGTGTCTGCACCTGCAGTGCCTCCTGATGTGGGGCAAGTGACAGGGCAGACAGACAGCAGAACAGATGGTCCTCTCTCTGTGGCTGTGGGCACCTTGGTGCTCCTAGCTCATGGTGATGCCAGTGCCCTCTTTCCACAGTGAAGAGTTACAGTGATTTCATTGCCCAAGAAATAGAAAAAGTCCAGTTCTTCTGCCTGACTCTGACAATTCTGTTGCCTTCTGAATTGTTCCTGGGGCATCGGAGAAATCCCTTCCCTTTTAGGTCTCCATTTTTTGTCTGTAAGAGGAGTGCTCTCTGCCCAGCACGGTGCTCCACAGAGCTCAGCCAGTGGCTCTGTCCACAGGTGTGTTTGAGCCCTGTCCCCAATGCACTGCTGTTGACATTCTCAAGTTTCCCCTTTGTATGTAGAAGGCCCTCAAGAGATTTCTTGACTGGAATGGAAACCTTGACCATTAGCCAAGGCAGGTGGAACTAGTCAATGGGTACAGTCCCTGCCTGCCCAGGTCAACTCAACCTGCCCTCGAGGGGCTTTGCCAAAACAGGGGCCAAGGGGAAGGCCTCTTCCTCCAAGTTGCCCAGGCCCAGTGCCCACTCTCGCCTTCCATGTTTCCCTCCCTCCCTTTCCTCCTCCTCCCTCCATCCTCTGCCCTTCCCTCTCTCCTCCCTTCATCTTCCTCCATTCCTCCCTCTCTCTCTCTCTGTCTCTCTCTCCTTCCATCTGTCTTTCTGTCCCTCTCCCCCTCTCTGTCCCTCTCTCCTTCCCTCCTACCCCTTCTCCCTCCCTCTCCTTGTCTCCCATACTTTCCCTCCATTCAGCCATGACACCGTCCCCCCTGCTCCCACAGTGGGAAGGGCTAGGCCACCTGGGAATACCTGGAGTCCCGGTCTTGTCTGGAGTGCACTAAATGCGGACACGGTCGGCCTCTCTCCCCGTTGGTCTGCAGCCGACCCTCCCCTCCTCTCTGAATGCCCCAGATCCTGGATGGATATGATCTGAAGAGGCACCAGTAGACGCCTGCATCAAGTCAGCTGCTTGTGGCACCGAGATGACAGGTGCAGTGTTTTCCTGGGGATGCTAAACTGGGAAAAGCACCATCTCCCATCGTAATGGAGCTAATGGCATTCCACTCAGGACAGCTGCACTTACATCTGGTGTTAAACCACCGTTATTTAAACTTTATGATGCGAGAGGATGCCAGCTCATCCACTTGCAGCATATAAATTATGTCGATTGCTCATGCACTTTTTTTAACCCTGATTCTCCTGAATTATGAAAGACAGACAAGACTGATGATGGTTCTCAGGGCTCCCCTGGGCCCCATGAGCTGTGAGTGTGCAGGAACCCTTGCTCAGGCTGTGTGTAGATGGCTAAGTGGAAGTGGCAGGGCTGGAGCCCAGAGCCTCCCCACCCACTGGCCACGAGGGCGGCCATGAGGGCGCAGTCCCGATGGGGTCCCCAGCTCCTGAGGGAGGCCAGTCTAGGGTGAAGCACTGAGGTAGCTCAGAGCAGACCAAAGGCCCAGCCACCTTGCCCCATGGGACTGCCCCAAGTGTCAGTGAGGTGCAGCAGTGGTTCGATGAGCTTGCTGTAGCGTGCACACGCCAAGGGAATCCAAGGAGTAGGGGCTTGGGCATGCCCCCGTTCCCTTTTCAATGTTTATCTATATGCCTAAAGGCCACCACGAAAAGGGAATATTCTTTGGGAGGGAAGACCTGTTCATACCATTGTCAGAATTACCTCCCCAGTAGGAATTAGTCAATTGTCCATTAAACATCTGGGAGTGAATTAGTCGATTACCTGAAACACTGGTGGCAGGTGTGGTTTCAAAGGAGCACTGGCAATGGGGACCTGAATTTAAGTCCCTGTCTTTTCCCCTTTAGAGGGTGTCAAGCTGTTTTGTGCACCTTGACACAAAAAGTGTTTGTTCAGAGCCCATATCCTGGGATACTGAATCAGTAGGACATTTTTCTAAATAAATGCTGCAAGAGGTCGGGGCCACCCTTTGAGAAATGCTAAAGAACGTCTGACCTTGGGAGTTGTTGGCAATCTCTCTCAGCCTCAGCCTCTGTCTCTAAGGTGGGGATGTTAATGTGCCCCCAAAAGTGCCATTGGGAGGAGACTGAGAAATGCCAGCATTTGTGGGAGAGCAGTGGTGGCCGGGAGGCCCTCGTCTTGGGTGTGACCCCACTGTCAGCCCCAAGAGCAGGGGAGCACCTGACACTCACTATGTGTGCTGTGAGCGGGTGCACTCAAGGGCGTGAGCACTATGGTGCTGTAGACAGAGTGACACCCAAGGGGACAGGCCGGTAGAGGCCTTAGGCACACACGTGCCCCAGGTTGTGGAGCTGGAAGCTAAGTGCCTAGCATATGGCCCTGGGTGCTTCTCCCCTTCAGATGGGTGGGTGCTGGCCCAGTGCTCTCCCATTTTCACTGAGGAAGGTTGCTCAGCCTGCGGAAGACAGAGGGTGGTGAGAGAAGTTTAGAAGCCATGACTGTTAGAGTGGACAGAAACCATCAGAAGGGCAGCCCCGGGGTGGAGAGTGGCATATGGCTTCATCAGGGGCAAATTAGTGCAGTGTTATCTTCCCGCTACTTTATGATCACTGTTTACTGAGAGTGCTTAATTTAAAGTGTCTTCGCAGCATCTCAAGTGTGAGCAAAGACTAAACACAGCTACTTTCATGCAAATATATGAAACGTCGTGTACTCGCACATGCAAACACAGGATGGAAATAACAATTTCCTCGTTGAAGATATTTGAGATAAAAATCTTGCCATCTGTTCCAAGAAAGAAAAAAAAAAAGAAAGTTCTGTTGAAAGATTAGGAAGTTTCCACCAGAATGGTGGGAACATGTAGCTTGCACTAAAATGGTATTTAAAAAATAATAACCCTGTGTACATTGTTGCTATTTGTGTGTTTCTGTGAACTTTATCCAGTTTGAGTTTCAGGGATCTGACCCTTGATCCCACCAGGTGTATTGTCTTTTCCCCTGTGCCAGCCAGAGTGCTTCTCTCAAGCTCAGGGTTTGGAAATTTCCAGGAGATGCATTTTTGTCCTGCTTTCATCTGTCAAGTAAAAGTTCGCCTTGAGAAAAGAGAGAATAGCGCTGTGGCTTAGGGGTGAACTTGGGCTCTGGGTGGCCCCACATGGCCTTGGGCAAGTCCTTTCCTTGCTCTGTGCCTCCGTTTCCCTAACTAACTTGGGCTGGTAATGATGCTGACCCCGTAGGTGAGGCTTGTCACGTGCCTAGTGCACAAGTCCTCCTGGTATGTGGCCAGGGTTGCCCCTCCGCCTCCCTCGGCCATGCCCCCCCCCATCATGGCCCACACGTGGTAACTCCATGGCACAGGCAGAGGAGCCCAGAGTGAACTGTCTCGATTAGGTCCTGCAAAGTTAGAAGGAAATGGAACGTTTTTCATTATATTTGGCTTAATGTGCTTTGTTCACATTTAATAAGATAGGCAAGGTACCTGTTGTTGCTTTAAAGAAGGTACAGGGTGTGCAATTATACATGGCAAGAAGATACAATGTGTATGAAGCTTGGAGATATTGGTGGTATTGGCTCAATGGTATAATGTGACTTCATCAGTGAGCGGTTTTGTCTTGGTGACTGTGAAAGCCCGATTGAGCCTATCTGACTCAGAAGAAAGAAGGACATGAATTTTGGGGTCCTTTGACTGAGGATCATTGCACACATGCCTCTGTGTTTTTTCTTCTTCCTTCCACCAGAGTTCAAGATGATACACCATCTCACGGGAGCTTTTTAAAAAATAAATCAGAGAATGACACCCGTGCTGTATTGTATTTACCAAACGTGCTTTTATTGACTCTGGTCAAAAACAGATGAGGGTTTTTTTTTCCTTTATCTTGATAAATAGAGGTAGATAAAAAGCATCAACATCACATCTCTCAAGAAAAACTGCAGAAGAGGATGTTCAATAAAAATGGATATGACTCCATGCTAGCCTAGACCATTCAGCATCTTTTATTCTAGTGACTTAATGGCAAAACATTGCAGTTGTACAATCAGCAACAAAGAGAAATGATTGGGAGCTGAAAGGGATGCTTGTGCTATCAATTTGCAGTCTTGTTGCATCTTCTTGTAACCAAATAGAGGGAGGAAGATAGCTGGGATCTTATTACCCCATGGTGCCGACATATAGCTGTCCTTAGCCCACAGCTGCCAAGGTGGACAGAGCTTGTTTCTGTGCCCACACCACTCCCCCAAGGCCCTTGCCCCTCGCCAGCACCCAGGAGCTATTTAGTGAATGGAAGCGCCCCAGTGTCCAGAGCTTCTCCTGTGCCACCTGCTAGGCTGGACCTGCCATTCTTCCAGGGCCAGGGCCTCACTGTAAGCTTGCTTTTCTTTCCCTCCTCCCACCCCATCTGTCCTCCTACCCGAGAAGCTCTGCTCCCCAAGGACCGTCGTCCTTAGAGTGACTGAACAAGTCATCATGCTTAGAATGGATAGATCAACATCTGTCTCCTCCCAGGTGTCTGAGCCCTAATCCCTTCGAATGAGGGAGTGAATTCCTAATGAAGGGATTTCCACCACTGATGGTGCCGGGCTGGGGCGTGGGTGGAGGTAGGCCAAGCACATGAATACCCTTGAGCTTGTCGCCTTCAGCAAAGCCTTCCATATGGTTCCTGCTCTGCCCATGTGCACCCTGGCTGCCACACCCACCGGGCACAGGTTGTCTTTGGACAGTGACGCCATCTCTGCAGTCATAGATACCAGTGCCAGAGCTGGAACACCTCTCATTCTAGACCTTGCTTCAGAGACAAGGAAGATACAGCCCCACGAGGAAAGGGAGTTTCCCTAGGTGTCCCATGAGTCAACACCTGAAGATTCCTGATGCAGGAGAGGAGGAGGCGAGATGCTCTGCTTCCTCTAACTTTCAACTCCTGGTAATCCTAAACTGTTTACTTTTAGCAGTGGAGAGGACAGTCAGCCTCCCACCTGACAACAGGATGAAAATGTTAACCTGTGATATCAGTCCTCTGTCTCACCCAGAGCCCTGAAATAACTTGAACTGATTTAAGGTAGAAACTCATGGCCCCAGGAGTAACCAAATACTGGCAGATCTTGGCCTGGTAATGTCAAAAGTCTTCTAAAAAGAATGTCTTGTTTAAATTCAAGAGGCGATAGATTGAAGGGCTCACAGAATTCTAGAAAAAGGAAAAAAAAAAAAACAATTTCTAGACACTCTTGTTCTACTCCCATCAGCTACCCCCACCCCACCCCGAGGGGGCCCAAATCTCCCAGACATCAGCCAAGGCTGGGAGAAGAGCCCCATCAGTGGCATCACTTTGCTCCCAGGCCTCCAATTCCAGGCCACCATGGAATGCTCTTTGCCATTTCCCTGTCCAGGTTTCCTTCTAGGCAGTTTTGCCAATCAGTAGAATAAGAGAGACATTGTGACCTCACAGGTTCATGACTTTTTATCTATACTGACTTCCACAAGAGTGGACAGAAATAAGAAAGGTGTGTGGGATTCCAGCAGCTCTTGAGCATCCAAACTCATCTGGCCCTTTTACATATAGTACAAATCATTTCTCATAAACCGCATTCTTTGCCTGCAGCCCACATACTCTCCTAATTCCTCTTCAGATCTTCCCCAAAGGTGGAGCTAACTAGACCAGGTCTGTTCATCCTCTACATCTAAGGTAGTTAACTTGCATGTGGTTTTTCCTCATTATTATGTCATTCTCATGAGGTGTGAGTCCCATTGTCAGGACAGCGAATTTGCAGGTCTGCTTCACTGAAAACTTTCCTTAGTCAAACTCCCTCTGAGTTCCTCACTCATCCCGCGTTTACGATCCTGTGAAGGCAAAGATTCTGCACTTTCTCCCACATCTACCTCTTTCCCCCACCCCCTGTGTCTATTTCTCCACATCGTCTCAATGACCTGTATATGTGTCCCTGACTGCAGGGACTTCACAGTTCCCTTTTTGTTTATAGGCCCTAGTATATTTCTTTCCACCAATACAATATATTCTCCTCCTGATAGATACTGCCCAACCCAAAGACATATCCTGGAAAATGTTTTGAAATATACACACACAAAAATTATACTAACATTGTGGAAGAAAAATCCAATCAACTCATGAGTTCTTGTCTGTAAATACTGAATGCCAGAAGATCCTGGAGCAGTAGTTAGTTTTAAGGACAAGTGAAGATGATCCAAGAATTTCGTACCCTGCCTAAGTGTTCACGTGTGAAGGTAAGAGAAAGACATTCTCAGTTATGTAAGTGTTCAGAAGCATGTGACATCTTCCTGCTTTTTCTTGTTTAAAAAAATTACTTTAAGTCATACTCCACCCCACTGATAAATGCATCAAAATAATATCCAGAAAGAGAAATTGTGTCATAAAAGGATGGGCCATGAGATTCCAAATGAGTTAATATCAGAATTAAGGATATATAATTAGAATAATATATTAAAATTCATTAATAATAAGAAAGAGAAAGAGAGAAGGAAAGGAAGGGGGAAGGAGGAAGAGAAGACACAGAAGGAAAGAAAGAAGGAAAGAAATTAAAGAGGAAAACTTGGCCTGTGGAGCTGAAAAATGGAAAAATAATGATCCAAGGAAAAGGACAAAGCAAGGAAACATTAATAACAGAAATAATGAAAAAAAATTTTAAAGAACAACTTCCTAATGAAAAGGCAAAGACCCCTACATCGACTCAAAACTCCCACCCCATAACCTGACTATATTCTATTTGCATTAAATGTTGGCTAATAAGTGTTCTTTCCTCAAGCTCTAATCTTAGGGATTTAGTCTTAGATGATCTTCTCTTCTGATTCTGTATTCTCCAGTCACCTCATCCATGCTCAGAGTTTCAAGTACCACCAAAGTGCTGTGACCCACCTTTATAGCTCCTACTCAGACCTCTGCTCTGATATCCAGGCCCATAATTCCATCTTCCAACTGGGCACCTGCACTTGAGTGTCTCACAGGCAACTCATACTCATAATGTTCAAATTTAAACTCGTGGTCTTTGCCCATCACCAACCCTCCTGCCAAAACAAAAACAAAACACTACTCAACCAGCATCTATATCTCAGTAAATGATACCACACCATCCATACATTTACAGAAGCCAGAGATCTGGGAGCCATCTCCATACTTCTTCCTCCTGTAGCTACCCAATCCAATCCATCACCAAATCTGTTTGGCTCTACAGCCCATATGTGTCTCAAACCCATTCACTTCTCCCCATCTCTAATTCAAAGTACAGTTATTTCTTCACCAGTCTCTCATAATCACATCCTAACCAAACTCCTTATATCCCCTCTTGCTCTCCTGGAATCAATTTTCTACCCAGATACCAGAGCGATTTCTTTTCAAAATGCAACTGATGATTATGTCAATCAGTTATATGCAGATAAATGTTTAACAACTGGATCTCCGGGGGGCGGAGGGGAAAGCCCTGATATGCAACATTTGCCAATATCCATGGTATGAATACTACTACCATTGGGTGATTTCAAGTGACCAGTTCAGTGCTGTCACTGAACACCGAGTTGGGAAGAGATGTGCCCAGTTCTGCTCTTGTGTGCAGAAATCTGCAGCACATCACTGCCTGTAAACCCTCTGCTTAAAACCCTTGAATGACTTTTCATTGCTTCTAGAATGAAGGCTCAAATCCTCAGCAGGACCTAAAAGGTTCTTCATAGTCAGACCACACTGACCTTCCTAACAACAGCTCGTACCGTATTCTCCTGGTCCACTGCTTCTGGCCCCACTTGCTGGCAACAAGTTCTTTCCTGCCACAAGGTCACACCATGTGTCTGGTATGCTCCCAGTGCCCCCCACCCAATCTGGTTAACAAAACATCCTTTAGAGCTGAGCCTAAATGTCTCTTCCTCAGGGAAGCCTTTCCTGAGCAGTCCCCCAGGCTAAAAGAAGTGATTCCATTATAAACTTTTGTAGCACTTAGTAGCTCATTTTGCTCTATGCCACAAAACATATACCACCATTGTAAATTTACATATACTTAGGAAATTATTGATGGATTAATGTCTGTTTTTCATATTGTACTTTAACTTCTGTGAGGGTAATCTTCATATTTGTTTTATGATCACCATTGTATTCCTTAATGCCTAACACTTGGCACATAGGAAGTACTCAATACATTTTTGATGGATGAGAGAATGAAAAGACATACAATTAAAATCAAATGGCACAAGGAGGTTAAAGGAAAAAGAGTGGGCAAATATCTATTAGTCAGAAACACAAAAGATAGGAAAGATAGCAATTTTATAGACAAAGTAGAATTCAAGGTAAAAACGTTAAATGAGAAAAAAGGAGGTTCTTTTATGGTGATAAAATCCATAAAGAAGATTCAGTGGTCAAGGAGCTTTATGTACCAAATAACATCAGCCATTACTGTTAGAAATAGAAGGAAAAATAAGAGCTGTAGCATGAGGCCTTGACATACCTGTAGAATTGAATGTAAGGGCCAGGAACAAACCTTAGGACACAGAACACTAACATAAAGACAGTATTTCAGAACTGTGAGAAAGGGATAGGATATTTTCAAATGGTGCTGGGAGAAACAAGTGTTTGTTTTTAAAAAGTGGGATTGCTCCATGATTCCAGTTAGATAAAACGGCTCTTCTAAAGCTTGTCCCAAAACACTCTTACAGGACATTAATAATCATAATAGGAAAAGGGTTCCATAGTCAAATAATTCTGGGAAACATTATGTTAAGCCAAGGTAAGCAGATTTCTTTATTGCAAACTTTTCAAAAATCTTTGTTGCTACTGTGAACTAGATAATTTCAAGAGAAATTATACATACTGTTCCCAGAATTTCTTGACCGCAGCACATTTCATGAGACTGATATTTCATGTTCCGCAGAAACCACTTGGGAAATGGTAGCTTAAGAGGTAAATAAAATCATAAAAGACCTCAAATAAATATACACAGATATTTATATGTTTTTATCCAGGTGAATGAGTATCTCCTAACCCAAACAAAAAGGGAAGACACAATTAGGCAAACAGTTGATATATTTGATGACATAAAATCTTTAGGCTTCTGAATATCATAAAGCCAATGAAAAACTGAAGGAAAAAAAAAGTAGTTGGAGTTAGGAATAACTTTACTATATAAAGAGTTCTTAGTAATCAATTAAAAAAAAAGATTACCATCCAAATAGCAAAGTTGATGAAGAGCAAGAATGGAAAGTACATAGACACACACTCACGTTCCCTTCCATCCACCAAATATGCGTGATGGTTAAATATTGGAGAGATGCTTAACCTCACTCGTAATCAAAATAAGGCAAATTAAAACAGCATAATACATTATTTTGGCTATTAAATTGGCCACTTTTAATGATAAAATTCAGTTTCAGCAAGGTAAAGTGAAATAGGTACTATCAAGTACAGCCAATGGGAATATGAAACAATACTACCTCTCTTGCCAATAATTTGGCAGTACCCATTTATCAAGTCTCTTTTTCAAAGTGCCTTTGATTCAGTAATTCCACTTCAGGCAATTTATCGCAAGGAAAAAAAATCAGAGATTGCCTAAAGATTTATGTACAGGGATGTTTACCATAGCCTTGTTTATAACAGCAGAAATATTGGAAGCAGCCCAAATGTCAAGCAGTGATTGGTTAAAACAATTATGGTATGCCTTACATGATGAGATACTATGCAGTCATTAAAAATTATGACTTATAGAAATATTCACAAAAAGAACATTAAGTTGAAAAGCATGATATAAAACTACATCCAGATTCCAATTTTATAAAAATGCATATGTATGTTTATGTAACTGGAAAATATTAAGGTGAAGTATACTAAAATGTTGAGTTATTCTGTCTGAAAAACATTCCATTTATTTTATAACCATCCCCCACATCTCCACATGTAATCCATCAACCAATTTTTATCAACTCTACTTCCAAAGTATACCCTGCATCTTGCCAGCTTTGTCCATCCCCAGCACTGTGCCCTGCCTGGTCACAGCCACCATCATCTTTCACCTTGACAAACACAGCAGCCTCTCACTGGTCTCCCTCCCTCCCCCTTTGCCCTGTTATAGGCCAATCTCCATGCAATAGCTAGAGTAATCTGTTTCCAATGTAAATCAGACCACATTACCTCCTGCTTAAAACCCTTGAGTGTTTTCCCATCACACCTTGAGTAAAATCCAAAGCTCTTTCCTTTGGCAGGGTCCAGAGGCCCCCAGAGATCCTGGCCAGCCTGTCTGACCTCATCTCAAGCGGCTCTGTCCTCCCACCGTGCTGCGGCCTCTCCCTCATGTGCCCAACCTTGGCCTGGCTCTAGCTCTCCCTCTGCCTGGGATGCTTACCCCCGCCCTTTGTGTAGTCGATTCCTTCCTGTCAGCTCTCAGTTTACATGCAACCTCCTCTGAGAGGCCTCCTGATCAAATCAGTGTATTTTAATTTTCTGCATAGTATTCATTACGGTCTGATTTTTTTCTTATGTGTCTGTTTCTTTGCGTATTATATAAACTTCCGCCACTAGAATACAACCTCCATCACAGCCTGCAATATTCACTTAGAACCCTGCCTTAGCAGGCAATAAGTGCTAGCTGAATGCGTGAACTAGAAAATGAAGCCAAAAATGTTTCATCAGTACTGGAAAAGTTAAATCATGACAGGCTACTTGACCAACAATCTTCAAAAAAAAATACTCTGGAAAATCTCCAGGTTGGAGGGGTATCCTGCCCTCGTGTAGATGCACTATTGCCAGAGAGTGGGAAATCCCTCCCCTCACTAACCTCCCAGACCAGAAAATGACATTAATGTGGGTGGGCAGGTGGAATGTATTTGCAGTGTCCCTTGCTTCAGAAACAAATAACCCTATTAGGCTTTTGCAGGTCTATGGGGAACTTGTCCAGGTTTTGGTGAATTCCAATGAGCTCCAGTCTTAATCATGCAAGATTTCACCTCTGGCTTTCAGCTCACTGAAAGAGAGAGCAGCTTAGATATTGGTTTGCCTCACAACTCCAGGAATTTCTCTTTCCCAGTGTGACAGCCTGAGAAGTCGGAGGTAGAGAACTTAGTGGAGCTGCCCTTTAATGAGACAGGACCCAAGGGGCATTCTCCCCTTTTTGTAAGCCATTCCTTAGGACTGCTGACAAGAACTGGGCCATGACCTCACACTGCAAGGCACTAGAGCATGAAAATTTGAAAAGTTGCCGGATTTAGTGTTTGTGGTCTTAACTATACTGTAAAAGTCCCCACAGGACACTAATTTGTCATGTTGCTGTGGAATAAATTTGAATCAAATGTGATCCAAGGCTGCTGTGTGGAAAAAGATCACTGAGCTAGTGAGTGGGCCTAGCCAGCCATCCAACACCCCTTCCCATAGAGGCTTCTACTCAACAGCGGAGTATAAGATCTCTTAAGAGGCAGATTTCTGCCTATTTTGTTCCCTGCTGAATCCCTTGTGCCTAGAACATCACATGCACATAGCAGATAATAATTAATGTCAAATGAGTTAATAAATGAGTGATGGGGCTTCCCTGGTGGCGCAGTGGTTAAGAATCCGCCTGCCAATGCAGGGGACACGGGTTCGAGCCCTGGTCCAGGAAGCTCCCACATGCCGCGGAGCAACTGAGCCCGTGTGCCACAGCTATTGAGGCTGCGCTCTAGAGCCCGAGAGACACAACTACTGAAGCCGCACGCCTAGAGCCCATGCTCCGCAACAAGAGAAGCCACCGCAATGAGAAACCCGCGCACCGCAATGAAGACCCACAACAGCCAAAAATAATTAATTTTTGAAAAAACTGTTTAAAAAAATAAAATAAATAAGTGATGACATTTGCCCCCACTTGCTGAGCACTCCCTGTGTGCCTTGCCTGGCTCAATTCTCATAGCAACTTGAACTCTTAGTCCTCACACCACCCCCACAGGTGGGTTTTGCAGAGGAGAACCTAAGACATTAGGTGCTACAAATCTCTCATGCAGCACAAGTCTCTGAAAGTTAGAGCTGATTTCCTTTGTAAGGACCCTATCTGATCTTCATTGTGTTGAGTAGCTACTGTGGGAGAAGCAGGAATGGTGGTGGTGATGCTCATGGTGAGGAGAACCTCTCTCTACTAGCTAACATGTTTAGAGAGGCAGTGTGATTGTACAGAAAAACCACTGGCCAGGGAATTGTCATATCTGGGTTCAAATTCCATTTCCTTTGCAAACCAGTATGAACTTGGACAAATCACAACCTCTCTGAGCCCCAGTTTCCTCATATGTTAAAATATGTGTGTGTTTGTGTGTGTGTGTGTGTGTGTATAAAATGAAACTAGCCTTGCCCAGCTTATATGGGCTATAGTGAGGCAGCAATGAGAGAAAAGACATGATTGGATACCTGTCAAACCCTCTGCTAGGTTGAGTTAACTCTCAATGAGGTTGGTCCATCAGTATTTGACCCAGTTCGTGGGGGTTTGGTATCTATCCTTGGGTACTTGGGGAGATTTGGTGTATAAATGAGCTATTCCATATAAAACGTTTCCAGGTGTCTTGCACATAGTAAGCATTCAATAAGTACTACTATTACTATTGTGTTACTGGAAAAGCCTCCAAGGACTCTTGCTGGGCCCTGAACACAATTTTTATCTATACCCAGGAAGGCCACTGAGTTTCACTTTGTGTGATATGCATGTTATTTATAGTGGTGTAACAAATTACCCCCAAAATTAGCAGCTTAAAAGCAACAACCTTTGTATGGTATCTCATGATTATGTAAGGAATTTGGAAAAGGTTCAGCTGAGTGATTCTTTTGTCTGCTTCAGGTGGCTTTGATAGGGCTACTCGGTGGTATTCAGAGGCCAGCTGGGCTGTAATTGAGGGTCCCAGCCAGTATCACTCACATGTCTAGCACCTTGGCAGGGTCAGATGGACCCCTCTTCTCCTCCCACATAGTTTTAGAGCATTTCCACAAGTCTGTCCTGCAAGATAGTCAGATCTCTTATATGGTGGCCCAGGGCTCCAAGAGTGAGTGTTCCAAGACACGCTTGTGGAACATGCGAGGCTTCTTAGCCTCAGTAGTCCCAGTTATGTCTGTGACATTCTATTGGTCAAGCAAGTCACTAGGGACAGACCAGATTCGGGAGGAGGGAAATTAGACTTTGCCTCTGAGAGGCATCAGAAAATGTGCTGCCTTCTTTAATCTACCACAGGTGGTAACTACTCTCTTGGTAATGTCTGCCTGGAGTGACGTGAGAGAGAAAGGAGAAGGCCTCGCATGGGTGCACTGGGCAAGAGTGGGGTGATTCCCATTGTCTGCCTTTACAGTTGGGGTGTGAGTGCCCCATATTTGCCATCCCTGACTTAGTACTTTATCCCTCAGAGTGTGTACCCCATCCTCTCTGTGTTACCCTATTTTCTTCCCATCAATGTTTTATTCTGATTGTATTTAACTATTGTCTACCACAGAGTTTTGTAGCAAATTTGATTGTTCACCACCACTTTGCAGGAACGGTGGGGCCTTAGATCTGTGCTGGGGATTCGTTTCTTTATCAGGTGCCCTTTTTCTCTAAGCTTTGTCCATGCATTCCTGGACAAGCTTTCTAAGGCCTTTGACCACTCTCTGTAGTATTACCCAGTCAGTTAAACAAGGCCAGCCAGGCATCTCTACATCCAGTTGTGGGTGTGTCCTTCAAGAAATGGTGAGGGCCTCCCTGGTGGCGCAGTGGTTGAGAGTCCGCCTGCCGATGCAGGGGATACGGGTTCGTGCCCCGGTCTGGGAGGATCCCATGTGCCGCGGAGCGGCTGGGCCCGTGAGCCATGGCCGCTGGGCCTGCGCATCCGGAGCCTGCGCATCCGGAGCCTGTGCTCCGCAGCGGGGGAGGCCACAGCAGTGAGAGGCCCGCATACCGCAAAAAGAAAAAAAAAAAAAAAAAAAAAGAAATGGTGAAAAACACAAGTGATTGTGTTACTTCTAATTCTACCAAGTAGACTCCTATTGAAATACACATCAGGAATTTGTTCAGGAATTTGTGGGAGGGAGGGAGGAAGCTTATTATTTTGGAAAGTCATATTTCACTCTTTTGTTCTGTAGAGTAAGAGTTTGATATGAGTTTGGCTAAAACAACACATGCAGTGAGCTAAGGCATGCCTGAACAGTTATTCCTCCACTTCTTTTGTGAGTTCATGACTGCATCTGTAAGCAAACATATAAGGGCTCTGACTTGTCCATTCCTCTCCAGGTCCTGCTGAGATGACAGTGATGAACTGGAGACTTTGTATTCATTTCTATGGCAACAAACATCACCGTCCCAGGGCCACTCCCCAGAACCTTTGCAAATGCTGCTTTCCCATTAAGCCCAACCCCTAGGAGATAGCAAAGTGTTTGCAGAAACAGCAAAGAGACCCACCCCACGGGGCCACCGTGGCTGGAGCAAGACTAGGCTTCAGAAGAAGCATGTCTAGCTCCACGTACCTAGGAACAGCAGGTGAAACAAAGACAATTAACTCAGTTGGTTTTTCTCCAATTCTTCTCTTGTAAAGTTTGCCCCTAGTATGAAAAATCTTACTTCCAACTTACATTCCACACCCAGACAGCTTTATATCTAGAGTTTGGAAATTGCCTGGACAGGGAAAAATTGCACCTCACATTTCCCAAGTGCTTTGTGCATCTTGGGGCCACCCAATCTTTCTCAAGCACTAATTATGAGCATTTATGTACAGCTCACATCTCAGAGGCTGATGCTATGCAGTCTGTCTGTGACCAGTGACCTGCCGTTAATCAATAATCAGAGATCCGAAAGCAAGAATATGTGACCTATGGTACAGACCCAATTAACCTGAAAAAGGAGGGGAAGGACCTTATCCTCTAATTGAGTTATATCTTGGGGTGGTGTGGGCCAGTGGATTCTGGGGGGTCACTGAGGGACCATGACCACAGACTGAGAGTCGATGCCTCACAGGGAGTGGGTCCTAAGTTTATCCTGCTCCGTCCTGTTTCCTCTGGGCAACCTGGGGCATACAGACACCCGTAACACAGTGAACCCCGATGGCCTAAACTGTCTTGAAGCCTAGGAGCCTCGAGATCCACCCTTAGAAGACAGGCCTAATGTTGAGCAAGGCAGGTTCTGGAAGGAGGAAGAGCTTGGACTTAGCCCCCATCCTGGACCCCTTTTGTCAGCGTGACTGCTGTCACCGCTACCCTATTTCTTCCCATTTCCCTGGATGGTGGTCTGCACAAGATCTGGTCCCAGGCAGTCCCGGCATAGGATCCTCCCTCTGCCTGTCTTCTCACCTGTAACATGGGAATACCAGAACCCCCCTCAGGAGATTGTTGTGAGGATAAAATGAGGTCATGCCCACAGGGCCGTTGGCACAGAGCCTGGTGCGCAGTAAGAGCCCAGCCCATGCGGCGCTATCACCGTCGTCATCCTCACCGCTCTCTGAGCTGAGGATTAAGGGGGCAGCTCCTCAGCATTGGTGGCTCTGTGGGCGATGCGCTTCCTGAGAGCCCGTCTCCACTGACGTGGGACACCAAGAGGTAAACCAGTTTACGCCCAGGACCCACGTCAGGCCATTCCAGAGACCAGATTTCCACAAGATTACCTTTTATGGAATCTTTAGTGTTTGATTTCTTCCCATTTGTGGTATCCTTAGGAGCCCATCTCTAAGGCAGGAAAGAGAAAACTAAAATCCCTGCCTGTGGACAAGGAAGCACTCACTCATTTCTGAAAAATGCTACTGGGACTTAAGGAGGCAACTTAGAATGATGATGTTTGCATTTAACGTGGTAACAGAGATAGCGCTGCTTGTGTTTCACAGTTACTCCCTTAACAGTGAAGCCAGTCGGCGGGCCAGGCATAGTTCACTGTGTGCTGGCCCTGGGCTGGGCACTGGGGAAAATCCCCAGAAAAAATCCTTTTAAAGAGTCGCATTAAGGTTAACGGCCAAAGAGAAAGGGGCATCCCGAGTTGGAGTGCCCGCGTGCGTGTTTGCAGTCACGGGCAGGGCTGGTCTGCAGCGCGTGATGACGAGCACCCCTGCCCGTGGCACACCGGCACCTGGGCGGTCGCTTCCTGTTTGCATGGGGCTGCCAGGTGCTCGGGGCCCGGCGACTACTGCCAAGCTGAGCACCAGCAAAGCATCCGCCATTCACGCGTCTCTGATGGGAGGAATGTCTGGGCTTCACTGTGGACCACCCACTGGAACCTGGAACGGGCCTGCCCCAGCCCTCCCCTCCACCCTCGCCCTCTGTCTCTCCTGTTTGGTCGGCTCCTGGCAGGGCCTCCCCACAGGCCTCTCCAGAGGCCCTCACGGTTCCAGTCAGAGGTGGCAGCAGGGTGAGGCCATCAAGGCGCCGGCTCAAGACAAGAGCCGTGGATCACAGCCCAGGTGGTGCAGTAGGTCTGTCTCCCGCCGTGACATGTGTGACGGGTTACATCATCTGTCTCACGCACCCAGGTACAAAGACCAGAAGCTCTGCCCGGTGCCACACACGTTGGCTGCAGTTCCTCATACATACGCCACAGTTTTTCAGAGCACAAGTGTGTGAGAATGAGAGTTTTTTCAGGATAAATTTAAATCCACTTAAAATTCATTCTCTGAAAAGTAACTCATTCCCAATTTGGCACACCTCAGGCATTGTTAGTCACACATTACTTGCAACTTCGCATCTAACAGAAGGTGACATCTGGTTTTAGAGGGTGATTCTTCTCCCATTAGGGGCCTCAGCAGAGTCCTTGAAATAACCACCTCCCCAGCTCTCTCTCTCTTACCCTCTGTGTACACCTGACTTTCCGGAAAGATCCTTAATAGAAAGCAGATGTCCTCTGCACCTCCCCTGAGAGACCCAGAGGCCCACACTTCTCTGGTGCTGCGTGAAACCTCTGAGCCGGTGTGTTGCCCTCGGCCCAAGCAGGGCCGCCGCCCAGGTCAGGGGAGAGGCCGGGACCCGCTGGAACTCAAAGCCTTGTGTGTCCCGACTGCAGGAGCTGGAGCCCTGTGGGGCTTCTCTGCACGTGGTCCACAGCTTTGCAACCTAACTTCAGCCAGGGCACTTGTTAAAAAGGCACACACTCCCAGAACCTGCCCCAGCCCCAGAACTGCTGAATCAGAATCTCCACACATGGAGTCTGGGAATCTGCATTTTTAGCCTGAACACCCCCCCACCATCACTGACCCTCCAGTTATGTGCACTCCTGGCAGGAAGCACTGGTGAGGAGTGTTCCTGTACAGCCCTCCCCCTCCCACCCTCCCACCAAAAGGAGTCCATGTCTCAGGGCTTGGGGAGCCCTAGAGAAGGTGGCAGCCCTGCCAATGGGGAAAGGCAAGCCCCTGAGATGGACAGTTACAGCTACTCCCAGGGGGGCTCCGTCCTCTCAGGCTTCTGGGTTCATTCCTTTAGAATAGGGTTTGGCTGAAGAAACTGATAGAACAAGGAGCCCTTCCAAGTACTGAGAACCTTCTAGTGGCCCCATGTTCTGAGTGCTGTGAGTGAGCCCTCTCTTACCCTTAGGCGAGGTACTGGTTGTTAGCTCTTCAGCTGTAGAAACTGAGGCCCAGAGAGGTGTGACTGGTCCAAGTCCACACAGCTGGTAGAAGCAGAAGCAGGTTGTAAACCAGGGCTGGCTGACTCTCTTCTGGTGACACTGCTGGGACCTTCTGGAGGAGACGATGTGAGCCAGCCTATAAGAAGGACCGTTGGTGTATTTTCTGATTCAATAAAACCAAATGTCCCCTGAGCCTTTGAGCTCAGAAGTCAAATGCCAAGAATGTGACAAGACCTGCTGAGACTGAGCTGGTTTTAGATCCTGAAACGCTGGCTTGCTCCTTCCAAAACCCATGCTGACTCTTGGAAGGAGGAGATATTTTATCCGGGGTTTGGGTTCTCACCTTGTGGTGGCAGTGGAGTTTGTTAAACTGACGAAGGGACTTGGAGGTTCTATCCATGTGTCATTAAATCAGGGATTGGCAGGTTGTCCACCTGCAGGTTGGGGCGCAGCAGGACGGATGCTCGCAGATTATTCCTCCCCCAGCCCTGCCTCCACCACCCCTTCTGCCACCACTTCCTCTGCTCTGCAGCTGCCCGCTGTCCTACCCCGTCAGAAGGCACAAAGCCATAGAGATCATCCTCCCAGCCCATGATACAGTTCAGCCTCCTCTGCTGTTAATTGGCCGTGGGAGCTGTGTTATGAGTAATCAGAATTGTTAGTCTCTCCCCTAACGATCTCTGTCAGGAGACCACCTTCGGGTTGTTCTCCAATTAGGGAGCTTCCAAGCCAGCAGGGCAGCACAGCCCATCTGCCCAGAGCCACCACGCAGTGACAGTGGCTCGTTATACAGGAGCCCCAAGTCCACTGGTCCTGTCAGTCAGCACAGCCCCACGGAGGGGCGGGAGGCCGGTCTCCTCCTCGCATCCTCAGGCTCCCAGCTGCTCTGTGCTCACTCCCTTGGTGGGGAAGACCTCCCTGTGGTCAGGCATAAAGGGCCACACTCAGTATTCCGTTAGCACGTTCTGTGTTTTAAGAATTCCTACCTGGGAGGGATGGTTTCTTTTGAGATCAGAGGCCTACTCTCAGGGACGGTGGACCAATAAGGGCAGATGAGAACTGCAAGGGAAGTCACAAATAGTCCAGTTCCACCTGCCCCTAAACCGAAGAGCAGGGGGCCGAGGCCAGGGAGAGGAGGGTCTTGCCCAGTGAGGTCCACAACACTGGACAGGAGGACTGGAGCCCCCCCAAGTGGTCCTGCTTCCCTTCCCCTCACCCCAACCTCAAGCACAGACTCTCTTTTTCATGTCTCCGTTCTCCCATTGAGGCCTGGCTGTGGGCCAGGGGGAGACCTCTGCCCAAACCAACAGGCTGTGGAGACATCCGTGAGACTGTCACGGCCCTGTGACCATGTGTTCAGGACCGTCTCCTCCACAGCCTTTGCATACATCAGAATAAAAGTGCCCCCAGTGGGCAAACAGAGCGCTGTCAGTTCTTGGCTTGGCAAGTAGAGGACAACTCTGTGCAGAGAAAATAGTGTCCCTTCATCCAGACAAATTCAACCCAATGCCAGGAAACATAGACTATGAACTAGCTAGATTTCATCCCCCACTGGACGTATTGTGCAGTGCACAAACTGCACAGCTGTATATGGTAGCCATAAGCTTTGAGGGCAGGGTCCATGTGTGTCCTGTTCTCTGCTGTATTCCCAGGACGTAGTGCCTAGCCCATGTAGGAACACAAAATTATTCAATAAGTGAATGAATGAATGAATGAATGAATGCTTTAACTTAAAGTTCAAATTGATACTTTCAGAGAGGAACCCAGAAGGGCTATTACAAGAAATGAACCTCCAGCAGTGGAGATTCAGATGTCTTGAAAGTCTTAGGAGTCAGTTGAGCCTTAAATCTTTCCTCACAGGAGTCTGCTAATTACTTTGCCAGGTTTTCTGCTGGACAATCTAAACTCACGTTCAAAATAGTTTTCCCTTATGTCTCTTTCTTAATATCTCAACACAGCTTCTGCTGTGGACAGTTGTTAAACCTCAGGCCTGGCAGTTTAACAGCTTTGACAACTGGGATGGGCCTGGTCTTATGTGTGCCAGTCAAGATGCCTTACTCTGGGTCTCTTGATAAAGGGTAAGACCAGTTGGGACAGGCCATCTGAATAGCTTGAGAACAGCTCCTGGAACAAATCTTGGGCTTTAGCTAAAGCTCATTCTTTTTTGTCACTTGAATGAAATTTTAATATTAAAAAGATGCACAAACTAAAACCTTTGTAGTAAAGTGTTTTTAAAAATTGGTAACACAATCACCCATGAAGAAAATCTATGTCAAGAACCTCTAGTGTCTGGAGCATAGTAACTTCTCAGTAAATGTGAGCCCATCAATCTTTTCTATCAATGTTCACTTGAAATAGGTTAATTCACAGGCTAAAATTTCAGCACAATCTGATATAGATGAGAAATTTCATGTAAAGGATCTATAGATTTGTTTTTATATGTTTCCTTTCAATGGAATCTCTTTTTATTGGGAAGGGAGAAAGATCTAGCATGTTTCTGGGGTATGCTAGGAGTTGGGCCAGGTGTTTTATGTTCATTGTATTCTTCTCTGCTGACCTCCGGGTAAGGTTTGTTCTCCCATTTTCCAGATGAGGAGCTCAAGATTGTTGGACCCCAAAGCCAGCATTCTTTCCCTTCTCTGGTGTTTAGAAATGAGCCTAGAAATGGGAACTGTCCATAGTGAACTCAGCCAAAATGGCCCATGTGACCACATGGTCAGGGCACTGCCAGCTTCCCTGTCCAGTCCAGCCTTCCTTTGGCCTGGGATGGGCAGTGGTGCCTTTCAGAGGACACTGTCATCTAACCTGTCAGGTGTTGGGCCAGGTATTGCAGCATCACCAACAGGGAGGCAGCGTGGGCCAGCAAACTGAGGGGACCCAGGTGCCCTAGATGGTCTAAATATCAAAACTGAGTGGCTGCAAACTCAGAGTGCTTCAAAATATGCTATTTCCTTGTCTCTAATGTGTTGAATAAAAATATCTTTTTTTCCCCATCTTGAAAATATTTCTGTCAGGTTGTATATTTCTCAAATTTTCTGTGAACTTCCTGTGTTGTCAGCTGGTCCCAGGAGAAGGTTTTCATCATTCTGACATGATTATTTCATAAGTTTTCCCGACATGGCCTCCTGCACTGCCCACAGGTCTCCACTAGTAACCAGTGAGCGGAATCCTTCTGCACTGACTTTTTTGAACTGCTATAAAGTTCAGGGGCACCCTGTGCCCAGGAATGGCTGGCTGCCTCAGGTCTCGGGGTCCTCTAGTGGTGTCACACAGAATGCCCTTTCTGGTGGACAGCCCATCCTGGTTTCACAGAGGCAGGCGGGGCCCTGCTTATCTGCGAGTGCCCTTGGCCCTGGAGCAAGCAGTGACATGGGGTGGGTTGGTTACCCACTGGAACCGCAGCGCTGTCCCCCACCTCCCCACTCAGCCTCAGCACGTGGGCCGTGTGCACGGGGGGCCTCTCGTCCTGGCCTGTGGGCCCCCAGCCTTTGTGGACCTATTGCGTGTTCTTTTGTGAAGAGGTTCATACTCGGTCATATCCGTCTTGTTCCTGCCCTGTGCAGGTCCCCTGGCCTCTCTCACCTGTCATTTAGGGGACTCCTTCTCAGAGGGGAAGAAAATGGTCTGTGTTTCTCACCCCCTTTATCATCATCACCACTGTCCTCTCCCTCACCACTGTGGACCACCACCCCTTCATCTCCACAGTCATCCCACCGCTACTCAGCCACCCTCACCTTCAGCGCTGTCACTGCCCCCACCCACCCCCACGTCCCCACTCTGGTCCCCATTCATAGTCTCCTTCCACCTGTCTGTCTCCCCACCGTCGCCACCCCCTCCCCAGCACACAGCTGTTTGGAAGCTCCTATTTGCATGTGGCAGGGCCTTATTTCCTTGTGTTGTAGCAGAATCAGGCAGCATCCCTGCCTCAGGGTTGGGACAGATGTGTGGAGCATCTCCTCTGCGGGGAGCCCTGGTGTGCAGTCCCTCAGCAGGGGCACCGGGCTACGTGAGGGAGCAAGGTGGGGGCCTCCCCCAGGGAGGAAGATGTGCACACTCCAGCTCCTAAAGTACAAATGGGACCGCTGGGGTGCTGCCTGAATGGGCTGAGGACTGAAGCTTCTGCTGATGTAAACGAATGCAGGTCCGGGCGCCGCCTCCATCAAGGTGAGCAGTGCTGCATAGTCAAACAGGAGTCAGCGACACCGGCTGAGAAACAAGTTACTGTGTGCAGTCCGAGGACGAAGCCAGTGTGCCGGCTCCAACATGTTTCAGCAATACGAGGGGATCTTTCTCCTTTATGGTCCTCATACAGAAACTGTGTACAGGAAACACAGCTGGAGCTCGGCTGCAGGGAGGCCATGCAGCTCCAGTCTGTTCCCTGTTCATTGGGCCTCAGGCTCTCAGAGCACCAGACCAGGAGCCTCGGTCGTTAGAACAATAACCAAGTCCCGAGGACCTCGGGTGTTGTTTCTAGGCTGGAACAACTTGTACCCGTAAAGAAAAAATAAAATAATTTTGGCAAGAGTTTCTTTTAAGGTAGCCTGAATAACCTAATTAAGCACATCGTTTTCAAATTAAACACAAATTTCCTAACTGCAGAGGTGGAATTGTTAAATTTCACAAATTGCCATACTTAAGAATTGTCTAAGAATAACTTTTTCAGGCTAACCCTCTTTTCTTCTTTATCTACACTGTTTCCCTGGGTGATGTCATCTAGTCCCATGATTTAAAAATCTTCCAAATCTCTGTCTCCACTCACACTTATTTCCTGGACTCCAGGCTCACAAAGCCAACTGCCCCTTGATTTTCTGTGCTGGGACATTTCATAGACACCTCAGTCTTAGTGCAGTTGGAACAAATCCCTTGATGTTATGACCAAACCTGATCATTCCCCATTCTCCCCGTCTCAGTGGATAGTAAGCAGCATTCACCTGGTTATCGGGCAAGAAGCTTGACCCTCTCCTTCACTCACAGCATCACCTGCTGTAACAGCAAGCCCTGCCTAAAACAGCACAGAAGCCCCTCCGCTCCTCCCCCAGTCCCACCCCCTAGTCCAGACCACGGCATCTGATGCTCTGGCAACTCCAGCAGCCTCCTAAACTGGTCCTCTGCTTCTCCTTTGGCCACCATTTCAGTCAACCCTCCCCCCTGCAGACAGAATCCATTTTAAAAGCATTAATCATATCGAATCACCCTCCTGCTCAAATCCCCCAGCGGCTTGTCGTCGCGGCCCTGCTGGCTCCCGGCATTGCTGCGTAAGATTTGGGAGCAATAGAAAAGATTTCTTAAATTTCCATTTGTGATCATTTAATCTTAAGTGTTGTCTTGAAAAAAGTAAAACCTGAATGTGGATTCTTTCTTAACTGAAGTATAATTTACGTGCAATGAAATGCATAGGTCTTTGTCAATAATTTGTGACAAATGTATATACCATTACTCAAATCAAAACTTTAAACATTTCTATCACCCTGGAAAGTGATCTCACGTCCCTTTCCAGTCAACCCTCCCACATGCAGAGGCAACCACTATTCCAGTTCTGGTCACCATAGATTAGCTTAGCTATTCTTGAACTTCATTAGGTGGAGCTATACAGTAGGGAATCTTTGGTGTCTGACTTCTTTCACTCAGCATCACGTTCTTGAGTTTTCTCCCTGTTGTTGGTAAATCAGTTCGTTCCTTTTTATTGTTAAATAGTATTTCATTGAATGACCACATCACAGTTTGCTTAGTCATTCCTATTGAAGCACATTAGGTTTGTTTCCATTTGGGGACTATTATAAATAAAGCTCCTATGAATATTTTTGTACATGTCCTTTGTGGACATAGGCTTTCATTTCTCTTGGATAAATACTTATGGATAGCACACAAACACATAAAAAGATGCTCAACATCATCAGTCATTAGGAAATACAGATTAAAACTACAAGGATATTATTAGAATTTCTAAAGTTTAAAAGACTGATCATAGCAAGTGTTGGCAAGCATATGGGAGAACCAGAACACTCATATACTGCTGGTGGGAATGTTTTCTATTTTGGTGTTTTCTTTTTCTTTATTCTATTCTTTATTTTATTACATTTATTTTTCTTCCTTCTGCTTCCTTTCGGTGTTCTTTCTTCTTTTTCCTTCTGGAGGCAGAAGCTTTGTTCATTGTCTTTTGACTTCCATTATTTCTGATGAGAAATGAAACATCATTCTTCTTTTTTTTTAATTAATTAATTTATTTGTTTTTGGCTGCACTGGGTCTTCGTTGCTGTGTGTGGGCTTTCTCTAGTTGCGGAGAGCAGGGGCTACTCTTCGTTGCAGTGCGTGGGCTTCTCTTTGCAGTGGCTTCTCCTGTTGTGGAGACAGGTTCTAGGCGCGCAGGCTTCAGTAGTTGTGGCACACATGTTTAGTTGCTCCACAGCATGTGGGGTCTTCCCAGACCAGGGCTTGAACCTGTGTCCCCTTCATTGGCAGGCAGATTCTTATCCACTGCACCACCAGGGAAGTCCCAACATCATTCTTCTTATTCTCTTGAAGGTGATACACCTTTTTTCTTCCGGCTGCTTTTTACATTTTCTTGTTATGTTTGGTTTTCAGTAGTTTGATGATGGTTTTCTTTGTGGTTTTCTTTGCTGGAGTTCCTTTTGCTTTGGTTCACATAACTTCTTGGATATTTGGTTGATGTCTTTCAGGTTTTTCATTTGTTTGTTTTGTTTTTTGTGTTTGTTTTCATTTTTATTGGAGTACAGTTGATTTACAATGTTGTGTTACTTTCTGCTGTGCAGCAAAGTGAATCAGGTATATTGAATACATATATCAACTCTTTTTTTAGATCCTTTTCCCATATAGGTCATTACAGAGTTTGGAGTAGAGATCCCTGTGTTACACAGTAGGTCCTTATTAGTTATCTGTTTTATATACAGTAGTGTGTATATGTCAATCCCAATCTCCCAATATATCCTTCCCTCTTTTCCTCCTGGTGACCATAAGATTGTTTGCTACATCTGTGACTCTACTTCTGTTTTATAGATAAGTTCATTTGTGCCATTTTTTTTTAGATTCCACATATAAGCAATATCATACAATATTTGTCCTTCTCTGTCTGACTTACTTCACTCAGTATGACAATCTCTAGGTCTATCCATGTTGCTTCAAATGGCATTATTTCCTTCTTTTATATGGCTGAGTAATATTCCATTGTATATATGTACCACATCTTCTTTATCCATTCTTCTGTCGATGGACATTTAAGTTGCTTCCATGTCCTGGCTATTGTAAATAGTGCTGCAATGAACCTTGAGGTGCCTGTATCTTTTTGAATTATGGTTTTCTCCTATGCCCAGGAGTGGAATTGCTGGATCATATGGTAGCTCTATTTTCAGTTTTTTAAGGAACCTCCATACTGTTCTCCATAATGGTTGTACCAGTTTACATTCCCACCAACAGTGTAGAAGGATTCCCTTTTCTCCACACCCTCTCCAACATTTATTTTTTGTATATTTTTTGATGATGGCCATTCTGACCAGTGTGAGGTGGTACCTCACTATAGTTTTGATTTGCATTTCTCTAGTAATTAGTGATATTGAGCATCTTTTCACGTGCTTTTGGCCATCTGTCTGTCTTCTTTGGAGAAATGTCTATTTAGATCTTCTGCCCATTTTTTGATTGGGTTATTTGTGGGGGTTTTTGATATTGAGCTGCATAAGCTATTTGTATATTTTGGAGATTAATCCCTTGTCAGTCCCTTCATTTGCAAATATCTCCTCCCATTCTGTGGGTTGTCTTTTCATTTTGTTTATGGTTTCCTCTGCTGTACAAAAGCTTTTAAGTTTAATTAGATCCATTTGTTTATTTTTGTTTTTGTTTTCATCACTCTAGGAGGTGGATCATAAAAGATCTTGCTTCGATTTATGTCAGAGAGTGTTCTGCCTATGTTTTCCTCCAAGAGTTATATAGTATCTGGCCTTACATTTAGGTCTTTAATCCATTTTGAGTTTATTTTTGTGTATGGTGTTAGGAAGTGTTCTAATTTCATTCTTTAACATGTAGTTGTCCAGTTTTCCCAGCACCACTTATTGAAAAGACTGTCTTTTCTCCCTTGAATACTCTGACCTCCCGTGTCATGGGTTGAGTCAGTTTTTAAAATTTTAGCCAATATCTTTTGAAATATTCCCTTTGCCCTATTCTTTCTCTCCTCTGCTTAAACTCCAATTACATGTACGTTAGTCCTATTCAGATTATCCCCCAGCTCTCTGGTGATCTGTTCAATTTTTTTTCACTACTTTTCTTCTCTGTGCTTCAGTCATTTTTATTATTGACTTATCTAGGAATTTGCTGATCTCATTATCTGCTGTGTCCAGTCAGCTTATTCTTATTAAAGTCCAGCTAGTAAATCCTTTATTTCATATATTGTATATTCAGTTCTATTAAAGGCTTGTTCTTCTCTGAATTTGGTTCACTTAGACATATATTCCATCATTACTGTCACACGACTTTAAGAAAGATATGAATTTTAGTCCTTCTGGGTTTTTTTGTTGTTATAATGGGGACAACAATCTTTTGGAAATTTCTCTGTCCTATACAGAAGTATAATTCTGTCTGAAATTTAAGATGCCCTATTTTAAAAAATATTTTCCATATTACTGGAAAATTGTAAGAACAATACAAAGAACTCTCATATGTACTTCACAAAAGACCCCATTCAACTTTTGCCGACTGTCCTAACAACATCCTTTTTAGTAAGAGAATTCACACCAGATCACCCATTACATTTAGCTGTCAACTATCTTCAGCCTGCTTCAATTCAGAACAGTTCTTCAATCCTTCCTTGACCTTCATATCCTTAACATTTTTTAAAATTATAGGCCAGTCATTTTAATAGTGTCTCTCAATTTGGGTTTTTCTGATGTTTCCTTGTGACTACATTGAGGTTATGAATTTTTGGCAAGAATATAAGTGAAGTTATGATGAGCACTTCTCCTGCATCCCAGCAATTAAGAATTGATGTCAACTTCTCCCATCACTGGTGATGTTAACTCTGATCACTTGAATAAAGTGATATCTCCAGCTTTCTCCACTGCAAAGTTGCTCGGTTTTCCTTTAAAACTAATAAATGTTTTCTAATGAGCTATTTTGAAACTATGTAAATATCCTGTTATTCCTCTTTCACCCACTAGTTTTAGCATTTATTGATTTTTTTTTGGTTTGAAATAATTAGTACTATCATTGCCAAATGAAAATTTTCTAATTCCTTGATTTCTTCTACTTTTATTAATTGAAATTCTACTGTAATTCTACTGTAATCTACTGGAAGAATTTTCTGTTTCTCCATTTATTTGCTCACTTTTAAAAAATCAGTGTGGATTTGTAGATTTCTGTTTATTCAGTGGGATATTATCTGCTGCTGTCATTATTTATTTTCATGCCCAAAATATCCCAGATTTGGCCAGTGGGAGCTTCTTCAAACTAGCTTCTGTGTCTTTTGATGTGTCCCATCTTTTGATATGTAAGAAAGTTTTTCCTTACTTTCTGGCACAACAAGATATTCTGGGCTCTTCATATGCTTTCCCTGCCCCTTCTCTGGAATAAGCCATTTCTTCAAAGAGCTTTGGTTCCCATTAGTGGTGAATTGCATTTAGAAACCAAGACTGAGAGTAAAATGTGCTCCTTGCCACTGGAGTTTTGCCGCTCCTGGACCCTCTCAGAAAAGAGATACAGGAAATACACACACACACGCACACACACACATAGATATATACAGGGTTCATTCTGTAGGGTTCCTGCTAGCTTCCCTCTTTTCATATTTATAACTCTCTTCTTCAATGAGAAACCTGGCTCCCATTATCCTCAAGGTATTCATCCATTACTAGGTCCCTCTGTATATAACATAATGTCCTGACCCCACCTTCCTCTGTGGGTCCTTATTCCACCTTGCCACTGCCCAGTGCAGCTGCCTACCAGAACCAACTTGGCCATCATCCTTTGGGCCCCTTCCTTGTGGTGCCCCACCCCCCCCCACCTGGCCACCACTATGCTCTGCTGCCTACCTCTTAACTATGAAGTTTTGAAGTTAAAATATCATTAGAATTTTCTCTCCTTCAGTTAAAAAAGCAAAAGTCATTCTGACATGTTTAGAGTTGAGATGATAAGTATTCTAGTTGTCACAAATCAAAAATAATTTTGTTTTGGCTAATAAGACCTGTTTTGAAGGATATTTTGATTTTTACTATTGTTCCATTTTGCCACTGTAAATAAAGTTGAGCCAACACCTATTACAGAGTGACTTCTGCCCAGGCTTTAGGTAGAAATATGTCGATGAGAGTAAAGCCCCCACTCTGATGCGGCTGCCTCCGGAGAGCAGGACCAATCGAAAGCAGGCTTGCTTTGGTCAATATAAACTAGAGATCAGATGACATTAAAGGTCGGAGACCCACACGGTGCCTAAAGGCATTGTTTATTCAGAAGATACTTCAAACTCAACTCAATCTTTTTATTTCTTTTATCACAAGTGGTCCAAAAGCAGCCAGTCACTCTCCTTGTATTTGTCACCAGCCACATCTGTATACTGAGAAAAATACTGCTCCTGAGAGGACCTGCTCTGGGCTTTGAGGTGGCAGATAGGGACATAGGTTATTGGGGACAACTGTGTCTTTTTCTTTTTTTCCACTGCACCCCATTCAAAGACTTCTCTTTAATTTTTAACTTTCTGGTGATGGAAGGGCTTAAATTTGCTTTAAACATGCAGGTGGACTCAGGAAAATTACAATAGGCTATCTGGCAATGACCCCAGCCTTTCCTGAGTCTCTTCTGTGGCACAACAGTTCTCAGCCACTTTCTAAAGAGCTAACTAGTGCTGTGTTGAATGTCATACCCCTGTATTTACCTCAGTTTTTTAAATTGTTATGTAAAATTTTTTAAAGTCATAATCTAACTTCTGCCTCTGGCAATGGACAGAGAAATATATTTATACATTCTTTTAAGCTTTGATGTGCTGGTAAGAATGTAAGGAATACTTACAGGTTAAAAAAGCAACTGAAATCAGAAACCTAGAGAGGTAATGTAACTATGAAGCTGGCTTTACCTAGAGGGCTTTTGCCAAACTGGGTGAACCTTAGCTTTGGTTTTCACACCCAACATAATTCAGGGCAGCAAGGACAAATCCCAGGGTCCTTCCAAGGTGGACATATTTGGAAAAATTTCCCCCTTCCCATTATAAACCTGAAACTCCAAAGGGTTATATCCACAGTGGAGAGTTAAACAAGAAAGAAACACACCCTGTCCCAAGCAAGTGCAAGAAAATGTGCTTGTCTCAAATCTTGGCACAAAATTAGAGAGCAGAGAGGGAAAATGTCCCATGATAACATATAACCATATGCTGATCTCCACAAGAAATTGTAGCTCAGATGCAAACTACCTAGGTCGTCTGTAGAATCTCAAACATAAAATTGAGTTTAACCCAGAATGATGGAGTCCTTGAATGCCTGGCACAATCAAGATGAGCCCATCTTCAAACTGTGCATCCTGAATTTTCACAGATCAACTTCCGGGAAATGTGAGCTCATTCTTTAAAAAAAAAAAATCTTAAAACACCATGGGGGG
Source organism: Mesoplodon densirostris (assembly GCF_025265405.1). Classification (NCBI taxonomy): domain Eukaryota; kingdom Metazoa; phylum Chordata; class Mammalia; order Artiodactyla; family Ziphiidae; genus Mesoplodon; species Mesoplodon densirostris. Next base: position 113,431,645 of record NC_082663.1, on the reverse strand, counting down.
AAGCACCATGTAACAACCAGCATAAATAGCAAAGTAACACAGAAAATAAAATATGTATGTTTAATATTTTTTGAAGATTGGAATATGGTTGAAAATCAAGAGATTCTACAGATGACCATTCATCTTCATGAAGAACTAAATAGAGCTTCTAGAAATAAAAATTCAAAGTTAAACACTCAATGGGAGAATGTAAGAGTAGACTAGAAAAAGCCAAAGAGGGAATTCAGGAGCTAGAAGATGAATTTGAAAAAATTACACAGAATGCAACACAGAGAAACCAAATATGGGAAAGGTGAAAGAGATAAGAGATATTGAGATAGAATGAGAACTTGTAACACATGTCTAATCAGAATGCCTGAAAAAGGAGAGAAGTAATGGAGCAGAGACAGTATCTAAAGGAAGATGGCTGCGAGTTCCACAAATTGATGAAAGACATGAATCCTCACTTCCAGGAAACCCAATGAATTATAGGCAGAACAAAAGCAAAGAAATATGCATACTTACATCATAGAGAAACTGCAGAAAACCAAAGGAAAGATCTTAAAATGATCCAAAGAGAAAAGATGGATTACCTACAAAAGAATGAAAAGGCTGTCAGCTGACATCTCAACAACAGTGGAAGCCAAGAAGCAGGGGAATAAAATGTTTACTGAGTTGAGAGGAAAAATCTATGAATATAGAATTAATTACACAGCATAAATGACTCTTTAAAACAAGGATAAAATGGATATTTTAGACAAACACAACTAAGAAAATTTGAGGAATAAAGATAGAATTAATATATACTATTATCATATATTTAGGTCAGGAAAGGAATGATTGTAGTTCATATGCTCTTCATGTGGAGGGTAAAGTTATTGGTTAACTTTAGACTTGGGTTAGTTTATACATTTTTTTAATTTATGGAGTAAAGAGTAGAAGAATAAAAAGTATGTTTAATTTTTATGACTAGAAGAAAAAGAATGAAAGGTGAAGTATTCAATCCAAAATAAAGAAACAAAAGAGAGAAAGAGGACCATGGGAAAAGGCAATCAACAACCTAAATAGACTATATAAATGAATAATGACATGTGTGTACAATGGGCAACATAAGTGAAAATGAATTACAGGTATATGCAACGATGTGGATGAAACAAAACATAGTGCAAGAGCAAAGAGGTAACTTCTCAGGTAAATAAATACAATGTGATTCATTTCTGTAAAGTTCAGAAACATGTAAAAAAAGCAGTATATTGCATAGAAATACAAAGATGAGATCAAACTACAAAGAAAAGCAAAATAATAATAAACAAAAAAATCCAGATAATGTTTACCTCTGAGTGGAAATGAGGGTATAGTATCGGAGGAACTCAAAACTAATGAAACTGTTCTTTTTCTTTAAATGGGTAGGTGAGTACATAGTTGTTCATCGTGCTGCAATGCTTATGCTGTCCACTAAGTGTGTAACTGTTCTTTTATATCCACTCATTATTTAATAAGAATAACTTAGACATTTACAGCTACTTGAATTTGACTTTTTATGTGGTGTGAAATAGGGTTCTGATGTTATTTTATTCCAGGTGGATAGCTAGGTACCCCAACATCATTTATCAAATGACTATCATGTACCCACCCCATGCAGTAGCCACTCTTGTCATACATCGAATTTTCAGATACACAGGGATTTATTTCTGGATCCCCTCTTCTATTTTATTGTCACAACTACAGTCATTGATCTGTCTATTCCTCAGTCGTTATCATATTGATTTGATCATAGCAGCTTTCTGGTTTGATGTTCTGATATCTGGAAAGGCACATCCCCCTTCATTATTCTTTTTCTTATTTTTCTTGGTTATCTGGGGCCAATATAGTCTTATCTTTTATAGTCTTATCTTTATTATGAGTGGACTATTTTCCCTTTCCCATTTCTAATTATTTTGCTAGTGAAGAAAAGAATGGTTAATTTTGGCATATTTATCATCTGTCCAACCACATCATAATAATTCTCTTAAAACTTTCATATCTTTGCACTAGTGCCCCTTGGTTTTCTAAGTATATAGATATACAATCAGCAAAAAGAGATAATTGTTGTCTTTTCCAAATTTTTACTAATATTTCATTTTCTTGTCTTACTACACTTCCTTTATGAATAAAAATGGTGATGGCAAGTATCCCTGTCTGGCTCCTGATTTTTAATTGAAACAGTGGTTGGTCATTTAAAAGGATGTATTTGGAAATTGTCCTCTGTGCCTTTTTTCCTTAAAGTTTTTATTTAGAATGACTACTGTATTTTAGAGCTTTTTTTCTATTTTTGCTCTGGGCTTTGAGATATGTACTCTACTTGATCTTGGAGGCCACTAATTTGAGTCCCAATACTGATCATTCTCTTTTTAAATTCCTCTGATTTTCTTTTTGGTTCAAAAATCACAACTCTCTTGAAAACCTTCTCTGTGCTGTAGTCACTTCTCCTGGAGTTTTGATAGTTTGTTGTCTCTGTTGAAGTTGTTATCCTTCTCCAGCAGCTCTGATTCTGGTTGTTCTTCCTCCCCCTGGAGGCTGGACCTCCGAGTGTGCGTGGTTATTGTCCACTGCCTGCTCACTGGAGCTCAAGTTCAGACGCTGAAGGACTCTAATGCTGTAGTGGTCTCCCAGATAGGCCCTGATAGGGGGTGGCTGGTCCTGAGGGCCTTTATGTGGAAGTAGACAGGTTGTCGAGTCCCTGCGGAGACACCTGGAAGAAGCCTCCTGCTCTCTGGTCAGCATGTCTCTCTCCTGGTCTCGGGAGGAGACCCATTCAGCCAGGGTAGCCAGCCTCCCTCAGCCCTTAGGCCCACCTGCCAGAGGCCTCAGCAGCCACTTGGTTCAGGCAAACCAGAGGAGAAATGGAATTACCTATTTGATACTATTACTAAGCTTTATTTTGATATTATCCAGCAAATATTTTTATGTCTGCTAATCCCAATGAGAGAAAAGGGCAGATCTTTGAGAGGAGAAACTGATGCCCTTCTGATTGAAAGTACTAAATTTTTCTGTGCTAAGATTAGATGTTTTCATTGTGCTTCATTTTTTCTTTAAAAGAATGGTCAAGAAGTACGTATTATTCTCTCTGTTTATGATATACATTAAAGACCAGTGATCGACCAAGATACTGTGTTGACCTGGGGGCAGCACCTGTACAGCAGGTAAAGGGCCCTAGAAGGACTTAGCACCCCCTCTGCGGTCATAGGTCTAAAGTGTTGGGGAGTATCCTGGTGGCTCACGCTGAGTGTCTTCACAATAATCCTTGAAATAATTGGAGGCAGTCCGAGGTGTCATGGCCTTGAATCATTAGTTGATGGAGAAGCAGGAACAAACCCACATAATGAGGCATCAGGGAGAGAGTGAAGACCCACTGAAAGCAGCAACAACTGGCCCTCTCAGCTGGAAGACACAGGGAGCCCCGAGGAGCTAGAGAAAGTGACAAGGGAGCTCGGTACCAGGAGGAAGAATGAGGGCCCTGGTGACAGAGAATAAGACAGATGCGAACTGGAGAGGAACGGGAACTTGGGGATAGGAATATATTTGGAGGAAGTACTCTAAAACAAAACCATTTTGTAAAATAAACTCTCCCAAGGGCAAAAATCCTATTGTGCTTCACATTTTTATGCAGCTTTTCCTCCCAAGTTCGCCTCTGAAATAACCCTTCAGAGGCCAGTTGAAATAACTTGATAGGGCAAATAGAGGCAAAAAGAAAAAGAAGGGATTATTGTAGTTTTATTACAGCCAAAAGATGTGCAAGTTAGAACACAGGCTTTTACAGACACCCTAAATTCAGTCTCAAGGAATTTCTAGACACTGCCTCTTGTTACCGATAAGGAAACTGCGGCTCAGGTGTGAAAGAGACTTGCTTTGGTAGAACCCGGACAGAACCCAGGTCTCTTAGTCTCCCACCCAAATGCTGTCCACAGTCTCCACTCCTTCTATTACTCATTGTGTCGCCATGTCTGTTTCTTTGGAACCATTGATTTCTGATTACTCAGATCCCTAGCAAGCCGTCTTGGGTCTCTGTAGTGTCCTAATCAGATTCTGTCTTTCACCTGGCGTTTTCCACAACCCACTCTGTGCCAGGCCCTGTGCCAGGCCCTGTGCCGAGCTCTGAACAGCAGAAGTAGAACATGGTCTTTGCCCTGAAACCACAGGGACCACCGCATATGCCCGCCCTGGAGCTCTGGGTGACTGTGAAGTCCGGCTGCGGAGGCCCTGCCCCAGGGCCTGCTCTTCTGTCAGGGGAGCCACAGGAGCAGGGGGTGAGAAGTGATGAATGCTGGCAAACAGCTAGAAAAAGCTCCAGGCGGGCAGTCTGGAAGCCCGTTTAAAATAGAGTATGCCTGTGGGAGGCCCCAGGGAGAAAGCTCTTAGAAATCGTGAGTCAGGTAGCTTTACTATCATCATACAATATAGAGGGAGAGATGGCATAACGGTGCAAAGGACTCCCAGAGGGGAGAGATACACCAGGACTGACTGAGGTAAGTGGGCCTGCGGCGTTCACAGGACCAGGGCCCGTGCCGTGGCTACCTTTGAAACTGAGCTCTGGGCTCGCCTGGCAGGGACCCTGAGGTATGGAGTGGATCCTGCTGCATTTGGGCTTCAGGACAGTGCTGTTCACTGTGCCCTGAGAATGTGTGATTTCAGACTCCCTCAGAAGCTGGGCAGACTTTACTTGGGTCAAGCAAACTTCCAATGTAAGAGAAACTGCAAGGGAAGCATTTCCTCGAGATATTATGAAGCATGCTATTGCGAGTCTGCCTCTTAAAACCAGGCAATACTTTCAATATAAATATGCTCCCCTTTTCTTTAAGGCAGGCCTTCTGAAGACTGTAACCAGCCCACGCTTATATACACTTGTATCAGTAAAACCAAATGGCTTCTTATTTTTCAGTCTTATTTATTCAACCTGTCAGTAATTCCAAATGTCTGAATTGAACACTTACTATGTGCCAAGCCCTTCACATGAATCAGCTCATTTAATCCTCAAAAAAAAAAAAATCCTGTAAAGGACAAACCATTGTTATCCTCATTTTTAAATTAGAGGGAAAAGAGGGTGGGGAACTTGCCTGGAATCACACAGCTAACAAGGCCAGGAGCCCAGGGCTGGGTCAATGTGAGGTTTAACCGCGGGTTGCTTGAAACCCAGATGTGGTTCAGGGTTCACGTGAGCACTAGGATGGGTTCACTCGCACCCGACCGGCTCCAGCTTGTTCTCACCCTCCCACACCAGGTGCCTTTACGCATGTGAGAGTTCAGCAGAGCTGAGCTCAGTGGTTTGGGGTCTCATTTCCTCCCTCTGGGGTCTTTTGAGAGGCTGGGGGCTCCAGAGGAAGGAGCTGCCCCAGGTAGGAGGCAAGGGTGAAAGTCCTGGCAGCCGACTCAGATGACGTCTGTAGGCACTTTGTGGCATTGGGAAAATTATCCAGAGCTTGGGAATAAGGACAAGGGAGGGTGGCAAGTTCTCCCCGTGTCATATGGGAACATGGTTTAGCAGTATAAAAATGATATACTGATCCATGCTAGGGAGTTGTATCTTTGTTCAACTCACTATTTTGTGTTAATTAAAGGCCCAGACTATGCAGTTACATGTTAACTTACAGATTTGTTTCCAGTAAAGATGCAAACTATTTCTTTCTGGTGGAAAAAATAACCCCCAAACGGTATGGTGTTCTTGCCTTGTAGGTCATTACCTGGTGGTGTGCCTCTCCTGGCTATCTCATCCCACCTTCTCTCTCCAATGCCTGTATACATCCTCCAACTCTCCTTTGAACCAGCTTCACCCTCTTGCAGGTCCCTCATTACTGAGTTGAATAAATCTTTAACACTTGCTCATTTTGTATTCTCATCAGAGTCCTGTTTTCAAGTTTTTGGAAAGTATACTTTGGCACTTATGTTCTTCATCCCTGACTGGAAATAACTGCCTCCAGAGGCCCTGCCCAGGGACCTTGGACAGTGTGTAGCATCCTACTCTGTGTTTTGGTTTGATGTAGAATTGGTTAGAATCAAATTCCTCAGGCAGAACTGAGAGCCTGCTGAGGGTTAAAGGTCCTCCTTCCTCTCTCCGTGTGCCATGCATTTCTGGCTTTGACTTAGTGGTGTGTTTTTTGTTTTTTGTTTTTTTTTCTTTTTGCGGTATGCGGGCCTCTCACTGTTGTGGCCTTTCCCGTTGCGGAGCACAGGCTCCGGACGCGCAGGCCCAGCGGCCATGGCTCACGGGCCCAGCCGCTCCGCGGCATATGGGATCCTCCCAGACCGGGGCACGAACCCGTATCCCCTTCATCGGCAGGCGGACTCTCAACCACTGCGCCACCAGGGAGGCCCAGTGGTGTGTTTTGAAGCCAATTTATCAGACCTTAATTTAGTATCTGTGAGCCATACACAGAACAGGTTAAGTTACCTTCCAGCGATGGGTAACCATGTATTTCTGTTAAGCTTTGGGAGCTGGAAAATTGGTCACATGTTTCCGAGCTGGTCAAACTTCCATTTTCATGAAACACACAGTGCTCTGGGCTTAGGCTGTGCTGTGTGGTCACTGAGAGAACATCACATCTGCCCACTAGTCACCTGAACAATTTCAGGGGAAAAGCCCAGAGGAGGGGGGCAGGGGGCCACTGAAGCTGAAAGACATCATAATGGAGGGAGGGGGTCACGGACCCGATGTCCGTGCTTGAGGAGTGGGTTTGGGATTCGATGTTCGAAGATCCAAGCAGCGCTTCCTCCTGTGACTCTGTAAACCTCCAGCCCTCAGAGAATTTGCTAAATTGGCCTCCTAGCTGCATATTCTTGGCGTGTGTGAGCAGCAGAGAGCCTACCGGCCAGGGCTGCTGACATTTGTATGTGTCCTGATGTTGGAGAAGCTCAGACTATGGACATCTGAACCCTCCTGGCCTGAGTTCCTTGAGGCAGGGATTGTATTCCTGACTGAGCAGATCATCCCAAGTCCGAGGGATTTGAGGCGAGACTCATTCAAATCTAGGCTGTACCACCTACAACCTACTTGCTCTCTGACCATAGGCATGTCACTACCTGACTCGTATTTCCCAGTCTGTAAAATGGGCACATATACATGCCACAAATACATTCAGAGTGAGGCCTGTATGTCTACTTCACGGGGCTGTTACGAGGATGAAATGAGGATTAGATGAGCTCATGTAAGTGTTAGGCATAGTGCCTGGCCATTGGCATACCTCAGTAAACAGGAGATTACCATTTACTCAGTAACTAGGAGTTACTTTAAGCAACAGCCCCCCGGCTGGGTACTACTGGAAATGCACATCTCCCTGGGAGGAATTGCAGATTCTCTTTCCACCCCTTGAGCGTGAATGAGACTTTTCAGGGCAGAGGTGGACCCAGGGCAGCTGCAGTACTCAGGTCACCCAGAGAATATGGAGGTTGCCACCAAGGGGGCCAGTGCTGAGAGACCAGGAGAGCTTTTCTCGTCCCCGCCAGCAGCCTGTGAGGTGCTAAGAGCCTTGTAGCCTGTGAGAGTGTTTGAGGACGGGCCCTTTCAGCCAGGCGTGGAGCTAGGAGTGCTGAACACCAGGAGATGGGCGCCCCCCCCTCCAACACTCAGTTCCCAAGAGCTGACTGCAGGCTTCCAGGGAACCAGAGTCACCCCACTTCCCTGGGTACAGCTGGGCAAGGTGGCAAATTTGACTCTACAGACTGGTTCTGCCCCAGTGAGGTATTCCTGGGAGCAATCCAGGCCTCTCCCTGTGCCGCCCCCTTGCTCTGTACACAGGGCTCTGGGCCCCCAGGCTGCTGTTCTCTCCCCGGCCCGGGGCTCTGCCCTCTGACTTTCAGGTCTCAGATCAAATCTCATGTTCTCAAGGCAGAAGACCTAAATAGACATTTCTCCAAAGAAGATATACAGATTGCCAACAAACACATGAAAGGATGCTCAACATCACTAACCATTAGAGAAATGCAAATCAAAACTACAATGAGTTATCACCTCACACCAGTCAGAATGGCCATCATCAAAAAATCTACAAACTGGGCCTCCCTGGTGGCGCAGTGGTTAAGAGTCTGCCTGCCGATGCAGGGGATACGGGTTTGTGCCCCAGTCTGGGAGGATCCCATATGCCGCGGAGCGGCTGGGCCCGTGAGCCATGGCCGCTGGGCCTGCGCATCCGGAGCCTGTGCTCCGCAACGGGAGAGGCCACAACAGTGAGAGGCCCGCATACCGCAAAAAGAAAAAAAAAAAAAAAATCTACAAACTATAAATGCTGGAGAGGGTGTGGAGAAAAGGAAACCCTCTTGCACTGTTGGTGGGAATGTAAATTGATACAGCCACTATAGAGAACAGTATGGAGGTTCCTTAAAAAACTAAAAATAGAACTACCATAGGACCCAGCAATCCCACTACTGTTCAAATACCCAGAGAAAACCATAATTCAAAAAAGTCATGTACCGCAATGTTCATTGCAGCTCTATTTACAATAGCCAGGATGTGGAAGCAACCTAAGTGTCCATCAACAGATGAATGGATAAAGAAGATGTGGCACATATATACAATGGAATATTACTCAGCCATAAAAAGAAATGAAATTGAGTTATTTGTAGTGAGGTGGATGGACCTAGAGACTGTCATACAGAGTGAAGTAAGTCAGAAAGGGAAAAACAAATACCGTATGTTAACACATATATATGGAATCTAAAAAAAAAAAAAAAAAGGTTCTGACGAACCTAGGGGCAGGACAGGAATAAAGATGCAGACATAGAGAATGGACTTGAGGACATGGGGAGGGGGAAGGGTAAGCTGGGACGAAGTGAGAGAGTGGCATGGACATATATACACTACCAAATGTAAAATAGATAGCTAGTGGGAAGCAGCCGCATAGCACAGGGAGATCAGCTCGGTGCTTTGTGACCACCTAGAGGGGTGGGATAGGGAGGGTGGGAGGGAGACGCAAGGGGGAGGGGATATGGGGATATATGTATATGTATAACTGATTCACTTTGTTATAAAGCAGAAACTAACACACCACTGTAAAGCAATTATACTCCAGTAAAGATGTTAAAAAATATATATAAATAAAGTAAAATGAAAGCGCCCCCCCCCCCGCCAAAAAAAGAAGGCTTCCCTGACCTCAGATGAAAGCCGGCCCACCGCAGCGCCCTATTTAACTCATTCCTGGCCTTTTCCCCAACCCACATTTGTCTTGTGTGTGTGTGTTTGCCTGTTCACGCTCTCGTGTGTCTTCCTGCACTGTACTATCAGTGCCCTGAGGACAGTGTCCCAGTCTGCCTTGTGTCCCCAGCACCTAGAATAGGGTCTGGCCCATGGGAGGTGCTCCGTAAGTATTTGTTGGATGAATAGGTGGTTGGAGGGCTGGCCGGCAGGCACTCCTGAAGCACCCTGTTGTTACCACCCACTGCATCTGGTGTGTAGAAACGGCACTGGCTGCAGACCTGGGTCTCTGCCTTGCTCTCGCATAAACCCAAATTCTGCAGCCACTTCCAAGGCACTTGCATGGTCTCTGCTAAACAGAGTCAAAGTTTACCAGACGCTCTGTCTCCAGACCACCATGGGCATGTCTGGGGCTATGAGGTAGGGACACGTACTGGGATCATCACCTTCAGCCCCTGCCTGATACAGCCCACATAGCTACACCTCTGTACACACACCACTCTTCACTCTAGGTCTTTAAAGAACCTGACCATGACACAGGATATGGGCTGCAGCTCCCCGGTGGATCCATATCAATGCACAGAAAATAAAGCATATAATCTGTGTGTAAGGGGCTATGTCTGCTGACAGGTGGGCCCCTCATTCCTGTACAAATACCTTCTGTCTGCAGAAGCTGGAGACCGCTGCGGTGCCAGACAGGTGTTCATGGCAGGCAACAGTGAGGCCATCAGCGTGCAGGGCAGCCAGTACTTGGGGCTGCACCTGTCGCCTCTCGTCTTCCGCGTCCACATCCCACTCTTCTTGGCCTTGGGCCCTGCAGAGTGTGCAGCCACCGTAGAGCCAAGCCATCGCCTCACTGTGGCTTTGTGGAGGGGTGGGGCGAGGTAGTGGGCGTCTCAGCCCCAGCCCTTTGCTGGGACACTGAGGCCGGCCAGAGGGGGTCTAGGCAGCACCGCCCACAGAAACCTAGAATGACCTCCGCAGGCTGGGAAAGGGGAGGGGCTCCCCTCAGTAGGCAAGCCAAGGACAAGTTCTCAGGTGAAATGCTGCCCTGGGCAAGCATGCCCGAAGTGGAATTAGCATCCCAAAGCGGAACTAGAAGGGGTTTCCCCTTGTGAGCCACTCAGGGCATGATCTCTGAGAGGGGAGAGCTCACTGGTTTACTCTGTGTGAAGAACCAGTTTCAGAGACTGAGTCAGAGTTTGGGGGCAAAATAACTGAACTGTCTGTGCTCTGTGCTGTGGTCAGAGGTGAGAAACCAAGGAAGGAGGCTTCCTGCTCTGGGCGAAGGAGAAAGGCTTCTCCCTCTGATCCCTCCCCTGGGGTCGGGCGGGCTTGACTCCACCACGGCTAACCTCCACCACCTGCAGATCCCTGGTCTGTGGCGGTCAAATCGAGGATCCTTATTTGAATTGCAGAGGGAGGCTTTAGCACCGACTGGTACAAATGGACTTGTTTCTTCTGCCACCATCACTTTCATGTAACAATTCCCATGTCTGACCATGTTCGGTACATTTAATTAGTGTTGAAAAGCAGCTTATTTGGTGAGATGATCAGTTTCTAACCTGGGTAAATGACTTTCTTTATGACTATAAATTAAGCACATTATATCTTTTTCAGGCATCATGGCCGTCCTCATAAATACTGTAGGCAGTTGCTGGCAGTCTCACTTGGTTACCTTGCCCATTACTGTTTTATCATCGTCCTGGTAGGAGGGGGGAATTCATTCTGTTTTCATAACAAGGAGGAAGTGGTGACAAGGGGCTCATTTAATGAAACCGCACTTGGCCGGCGTCTCGGAGGCCAGGGTCGGGACACCAGGCTGCCCCCATGCACGGCATTCTCCGCTTGTCAGGGGGCCTACTGGCCACAGACTGGGAAGGGCAGGTGCAGGGCTTTCAAGGTACTTTTGTCTTAATTGCAAATAATTAGGAATCAAATATTTGCCAACAGCCCACTTCCATGTCAGAGGGAACCTGAGTGTTCTTGGCCACTTCGATGAGCACAGGTTGGCACAACTGTTTTCTTAACACTGACCCCTCAGAGCACAGCCTGGGGGAGGCGCTCAGAGCCACACCTGCAGGATGATCAAACCTGGGCGTCAGAAGCGCCACGTGCAGCGCTGGTCCTCAGAGGTGTTGGGTGCAGCCTGGGCATGTGGGCGTCTCAGAGGGGATAGGATCAGGTAGAGAGGATTCTCCCCACCCCCGTCCACAGCTCACTGGCCTTCCTTTGATGCCTGCACTGGATTAGGTGGTCTCTGAAGGGCCTCACTGCACTGCCATTCCTGGTTCTAGTCCCCTTTACCCCAGAGGAGGCCCACCTCTACGGACAGTTGCTAGCCTGGGGGTTAAGCACCGAAACAGTTAGGGAGAACAGCTTTGAAAACTATTGTGTTTCTTAAATCCTGAGTGAGGGGCAGGCTCAAGAAGACAAAGGTCCTGCACCTGTGGGGTGTCCTGAGGCCTGGAGGTGGCAGCAGGCACCTGGTGGAGGAAGTGGACCCCAAGGGTGCATTGGAGCTGATGTACCAGAAAGAGCCCAGTCTGGGCAGGTAGCACAGCCGGGGCAAAAGCACCAAAGCAGGAACTGAAAGACCAGAGGCTCGGAAAGTTGAGCTTTGTTTCTTCAAAATGAGGTGGCTAGTGGGTATCCTTCTCATCCCACAGGGAAGTTTATTAAAATAGTGATACAATGGCAGCACTTTGTGTCCTGACATTGACTTGGGAAAGAAACAAAGGCTGATATTTTTAGAGCTGGTTAGTTTCTTCCAGTAGCCTCCGGTGCTCTCCAGGATAACCCATTTTCCAATAACCCAGGAGAATCATACTAATCAAACACACTCCGTGGCAAAGCAGCCATAAACACCGTGGGTGAAGGGCCTCCAGCCCAGAGCCTTCCACTGCCGAGTGCCTTGGCTCCCCACCGCCTGTCAGCCTTGACAGGAGGATGCATGCTGGGGCCAGTGAATGCCACCTAGCCTTCGCGGTGACACGCCAACAGTTAGCCAAGTGGATAAAGGAGATTGCCACGCCCACTTACAATCTGCACTTTTATACTGCTCAGAGATATTTTGACCTTCTAGTTTATTATGATTCAAGAAAAAGTCAATATTTCTCAGCTTTCCAAGGCTGGAGGAATTTAAATGAGTTATTGAATCAAGCAGTTAATCTACCGATAACTGACTTTTTCTTTTCAAATCTATAATGATGAAAAACAGACTCAACCAAAAACAAGGTTTTTTTTCCTTAGGCATTTTAATCCCATGGGGTAGGAGTTGAGGCTGAAAGTTCAGTCTTGATGGCCCAGGCCATTCTGTCTTGCCAATATTTTGAAGAAGATTTAATTAAAACTTAAAAGCAAAGACTTCTGTGGCCATAAAATCTGCATTCATGTTTTAATTATTTGTGTCTTGGTATCCCTTTATAATTCTCAATTTCCTATCTGTTGCCATTAATGCCATGTGGCAATCATCCAGTTTTCTGGACTCTTTGGAGGAGTGTCACGTTGGTGGTAGGTGCTTATTTGGCCCTCCATGTAAGTGTACCTTTTCAGCAATAAGCCACTCTACCAGCTGTCCTGCTGCTTTGGTGTGTGAGCTCTGGACACCACTGCCTGAGATCACTATGGGCATGTGTTGGGTGCAGGAGACACACAACAACATGGCAAGTGTGAGACCCAAAGGAACACAGTAGCTGCTGTTTCCATGGTCTCAGCCTTCTTGCCCACAGCTGCAGGCTGCAGTATTGTGCTAGGAAGGACTGAGCAGTGGACAAAGGCTGCTGGTGCCACCACTGCTGTTGTGTCCTAGAGAACTGTATTCTCCTCAGAGGAATAGGTCAACTTCTGGCCTCCCTGCCTTGACTGCCCCCCGATCCTGAACACTTAAAGAGTACCATTTTCGGGCTTCCCTGATGGCGCAGTGGTTGAGAGTCCGCCTGCTGATGCAGGGGATACGGGTTCGTGCCCCGGTCTGGGAAGATCCCATGTGCCGCGCAGCGGCTGGGCCCGTGAGCCATGGCCACTGAGCCTGCGTGTCCGGAGCCTGTGCTCCGCAATGGGAGAGGCCGCAACAGTGAGAGGCCCGTTTACCGCCAAAAAAAAAAAGAGTACCATTTTCTCCTTACTCCACACTTACTCCCTAGACCCCACCACGGCTCCCCAGTCCCTAACATATCAGACCAAAACGCCTCTGCTTGGCTGTCTGAGTCTATAAGGCAGAACCACACCTTGCTACCCTTATCCCCCCAACCCACACCGTCTCCTCCCAGAGACAGGCACGTGCTCCCTGCGCTGTGGTTACGGGAGCCTTGGCTCAAGCCCTCTGTCCCTTGGAAAGCCCTCCTCCGCTCGGTCAGCAGGGTCCACCGGTACTTTGCCAGCTCCGTGTGGCCCTCTGTTTACTCCTCCCTTCCAGGGTGGGCAGGGGTTGTGTCTGAGATGTTTGGCGAGAGCCAGCCGAAACACCTGGGCTCTACAAGGCAGGGCACTGCTTGTAGCACCCCCACCAGAGAGGCAGGGGCTCCATGGGGCGCCCAAGCCCCCAGGCCTCAGCTTCACAGCCTCTGCTCACCACAGCCTGAAAGAGCCACACAGGTGGGCCGTGCCACACACCCCTGTGTGCTCACAGCCGACCTTCTGTGTTTGTGTGCCTGGCAGGGCTTTCCGGCCACCGTGGGCTGCCGGCCTCCTGCAGGAAGAAGTTCTGCAGCCTCGGGAGCAGGTGCACGCTCAGCAGGGAGACGGGGGAGCCCGAGTGCCGGTGCCTGGAGGCCTGCAGTCCCAGCTACATGCCCGTGTGTGGCTCTGATGGGAGGGTTTACGAAAACCACTGTGAGCTCCACCGTGCTGCTTGCCTGCTGGGGAAGAAGATTGTCATCGTCCGCAGCAAGGACTGTTTCCTTGAAGGTAGGAAGACGGCTTCCTGACTCTATGCTCGTGGGTTTTGTCATGGATTTTCTAATGCCCTTCTGACAGATGACCTGGGTGCTGCGTCTTACAGGTTAAATGTGATTTTTAAAAAAGAGAAAGAGGAAAGAGTCTTAACAACATAGCAGCAGCAGTAGCGTTTCAGTGATGCGTGTTCATTTGTGTCCACCTCCAGAGGCCCCTGCCCTTAGAGGAAGGCCCTGGGAGAGCAGAAGCCTGGGAGGCCCACTAAGCCCTGGGCTGGTGCAGAGCATGTGTCTAGTAGGAACCAGGCTGAAAGGCACTGCCCAGGTCTCTTGCGCAGCGTGGGCCCTGCCAGGTGGCGGCAGAGAGTACGTTGGCCCCTCTGGACAGTGTCTCGTGAATCAGGAGACCATGCTGTGTGTAGAATGTGGCCAGATGCACCCCGCAGTCCAGTGGTTCCCAGTATGGTGGGCACTCCAGCTCTGGCCTAGAGTGGTCACCTGGCCTGTCTAGAACACCTCTGAGCAAAATGAGGAAGGCCCTGCAAGGACTTCAGAACGTGTCCGTGGAGTTGGGGCCAAAGGGTTCATGCCCTCTGCTGGGCTTGAGTGAGAGGGGCAGTGCCAGCTCCCAGTGGATGGTAAGAGCTCAAGGGCAGAGCCCGTGGCTCTTGGTGCACGAATATAGTCTCAGCACGTGGCTCAGGGCCTTGCACCAAGACGTCAACAACTCACAGATGCTCAAGAATAAGAGAGCTAGACCGCAAATTCCCATGTTCATGCGGCCCCAATAAATGGTGCATGCCACCGCCTGTAGAAATATTTGTGATGCTGAACCCAAATGGCCACACATGAATAAATTAGACGATGTGAGATGGCAGAAGCAGCACTTGGGCAGGTGGGAACAGGCCCACTGGCCCAAGCTGGGGGACGCTGGAGGTGGGGAGCCCACGTGGGGCTGCATGAGGTCCGAGACCTGCTGTGGGGCAGGGCCGGGAGGGGAGGAGCAAGCCTGGATGGAGCCCTGCTGCAGAGTTCTGGTGACACTGACAGAAAAGGGCTTCTGTGTGGTCACAGCTGGGAGCCTGGGTACCCAGAGGGAAGGGCAGAGCTCTGGTCTCACTTTCACAGGCGCCAGGACCATGTGGCAGGAGGAGTCCAGGTCTGTGGGCCTTCTGCACTCCGATAAAGGGCAGCTTTCCCACCTCATCCACGGGCCCTGACAGCAGGGTCCTGGAGCAGGTGGGTCTCCAGAAAGTTGAATTTATCTTGTGATGGGAAGTCTTGGACCCTTTCGTGGCCATGCTTATGACACGAATGCTGACGTGCTTTAGAAATCATGAGGCCCAATGTGGAATCAAGGCAAAATGAGCCCAGGAAAAATGTCCAAGGCCTGGAAGCCCTGCCCAGCCCAGGCCTGCCGATGCCTCAGCAGCCGTGAGCACTAAAACATTTGACCACTTGTTCCAGCCTTATTGGCCATGTTGAATTTTACAGACTGATGTTCCATTCTCCGGTTTCTAGTATCCCCCAACTTGCATCTTTCTAAAGGTTTTTATTTCTGCATCGGAGTGTGCACAGCCTCCCTCACCATCGGTTATTCAAACAGCATTTCTTATGTCACGTGAGGGAAAATCACCCACCACAAAACCTGCCACGGTGAGGGGTGCTGGGGGAGAGCTGGAGAGCGTGCGGGAGGGGCAGGCAGATTAGGTCTTGGTTCTGCTTCGTGCTGATTGAATTTATCCACCAAATCCTTCTGATTCGTTGGGTTTTTCACCAATTTTGTGAATTCCCACCCATTCGAGTGGCAGACAGAGCCGCTCTGCAAAAGATCCCTTTTCGGTGGAAAGGGGTACCTGCAAAGTCCCAGAGGGACCTGGGGTTGCAGCCCAGTTCTGTGACCTTGGGTGCATGACTCCGCCTCTCTGGGCCTTTTCCTCAGCTGTAGAAAGGGGCTATTGGCAGTTCCCACCTGCTCCGTGGAGAAAAGTAAAGGAGATGCAGCACAGAGACCACTTAGCGTGGGCCGGGTATGTTACATGTGTCGGGTATTAATGACACCTGATGTCATCATTTATCTAATTCAGTGTGGCCTCAGGCCTGGAGCAGACAGGTGCACAAGCTGTGAGGGGAATGCAGAGGCAGGAACAAGGGCTCTGACCAGCAGGTCTTGGGCCCGGGTGGCTTGCTGGTAGATGGAGAGCGGGAGGGGAAGGGTGCTGAGAGTCAGGCCCTCAGACTATCCTGGAGATGCCCACCTGGGGCTAGGGCTGCCCCGTCTGTAGCCCTGGCCCCGTGGGTCTGGACCCCACGGAGAAGCCTTCACTGCCTCTGGTTCAGCATCAGCTCCAGTTCCTAGGCAGGAGGCCAGCTGGCCTCTCCTTCTCTAGCGTTTCCATAGGGAATGCCCAGCAAGCAGTAGAGACCTGTTCAGTGGTCCCAGGGCCTTGGAGGGCACGGAGGCAGCCAGGCCTAGGAGGGTGCTTTGGGAGCGTACTTCTCCACCTTCGCCAGAACCATGGCTCCAATGGGGAGCGGGGCGTAATGGATTGACAGAGGGCTGGCCGGCAGGCAGGATGAGATTCTTGGGAAAAAGTCTGGTGGGTATAAAGGACAGCTTCCTTCAGTCCTCACCCCAAGATGGCAGCAGAGTATTTAATGCCATCTTGAGCTCCATTGATGACGATTTGTCTTTCATCCCGAATTTCCAGGAAGTTGTTGATCTAGGAAACTTAAAAGCACCTTTTTCCCATGCAAACAAAAATTCTAAAATCATAATGTTTCACTGTCTTTTCCTACCAGCTTTACAAAGAGAAGTTATGACTTCACTCTCTGGGGCTTTCTCTGCCCCCAGAAGTCACTATATTAGGACCGTCCTTATGAGGTTGGAGCACGTAGAGCGAGGGGGACGGGGACGTGGTGGTGGGTTCCTAGGCGAGGCCACCACAGTCCAGAGCACTCGCTCTGCCACCAGAGCCCCTGAGCCCTCACTGGGGTGCAGAGGGGGGTTCTCAGGGGTACCGCCTGGGGACATGACACTAACCCCTCTGCCAAGGAGGAGAGGCAGCATTCGAAGCCCATGTACAAGAAAACTTGTGGTATCACATTCCCGTTGCTATGGCAACGGGATACTGTGTGAATACAGAATGAAATACAACATGATTTAGGGGTCATTAGCTGGTGAGAAAATCAAAACTGAACTCAGCAGCCTTGCTTCAGCGGGTGTTGGCAGCTTCCATACCAGCAGTCCTGACGTCCCAAGCAGGGTCTCACTCGCTGAAAGTCAGGGGGACAAGGGAGGTGGGATACTGTCTCTCCTTCTCCTTGAGGCAAAATTAGAGTCACATTTGTCCTCGGTACCAAATATTACCAGTGAACACGAAGATAGTAGGTGGATTTCTTTGTACCTTTAACTTCTTCTAGAGTTTGTGTCTTAAAAGTTATCTTGTGACATGGCATTCCTATTTGTGTACTAGCGGGCACTTTTTAAATGATTTTTCTGACTCAGTTCTGAATTCACTCTTTATCTCCTACACTGTTGGAGAAGACAAGCTTGCCACTCAGCTATCACTCACCACGCCTGGCGTGTATTATCCCAGATGATAGTGTCATAGTTGGGCAGTTTTCCCAACAAACCATGAAATTATGGAAGAAAGAAGCCTGTTAGGGTTTCAGTTCTAAACAGACCATTAAGCTTCCTTATCCTGCATGGAATTTGTAGGTACGCTTTGGTGCTTCAGAGGGGAGTTCCCAGAGCTTATGAAATCAGAGGAAATAATTGCCACTTTTTATTTTAAAAATTAAACATACTATAGGCTCACTAATAAACCTTTTTTTCTTAAGTGTTACTAAACACAGGAATAAAAAACCAAACATCTGTTACAAGTTAGCAGAGCAGATAGATCTTGCTGCCAGAGACTTCTTTTCTTCTTTTGGGTATTTAGTTGTTGTTGTTACTTCGCATCTTACTGCTTTAGAAACATAGATTGAGTCCCATGCCTCCAGGGCATTTCCACACTTCGACAAGTCTCCTCTGCCCTGCCAGGGAGAGCTACTCACATTCCCAGCTGTATCGGCCCAGCCCCAGAGAGACTCAGCATCCCACGGTGTGGGAGCGGCGGGCGCAGGGCCATGTTGGTGGTGGCAGGCATCCTAGGGGATTTGGCTTCACCCTGCTGGAGCAGTCCCTACAACAGGGAGGTGCTGGGGCCTGCGGAGAGGCCCATGCTGAGGGAGCGGGTGGCACAGGACCAAGGGCACCGGTTTTAGGTCAGGCGTGGGGCCATTCCACACCGCCTTGGAGAAGACACGTAAGCTCTGTCTCACTTACTGCGACTGTAAGATGGGAACGATGGTAGTGCCCACCTCATGGTGTCGCGAGCATAAAATGAGCAGTGCCAGTCACATCGTGAGGGCTCTTCTCTAAGCAGTATCAGCAGCACTCCAGAGGATGGTGTTGTCATTGCAAATGTCAGGGCACAGTCGAGAGGCAGACACGGGAGGCTG
Source organism: Mesoplodon densirostris (assembly GCF_025265405.1). NCBI lineage: Eukaryota > Metazoa > Chordata > Mammalia > Artiodactyla > Ziphiidae > Mesoplodon > Mesoplodon densirostris. The sequence goes on along the minus strand of NC_082663.1, from coordinate 113,413,105 downwards.
TAAGAACCCTGCCCACATGTGACCACGCTGGATATGGGCTTAGAGGTCAGGGGTGTGGATGTTCTGTGAACAAGGGGAGAGAAGAACATTTGTCCTCCATGTGTATTTAACGAATGACTGGAATTTGACCTCCAAATGATCAAACTTCTATCAGCTTCTCCAACTGCCTTGGTTTTTTTTTTAATTAGAGTAAAATTGCTTTACAACGTTGTGTTAGTTTCTGCTGTACAATGAAGTAAACCAGCTATATGCACACCTACATCCCCTCCCTCTTCGACCTCCCTCGCCCGCTTTCCCCCCATCTAGGTCATCCCAGAGCACCGAGCTGAGCTCCCTGAGCTATACAGCAGGTTCGCACTAGTTATCTATTTTACACATGGTAGTGTATTTATGTCAAACCTAATCTCCCAGTTCATCCCACCCTCCCCTTCCCCACCCACCCGTGTCCACATACCTGTTCTCTACATCTGCATCTCTATTCCTGCCCTATAAGTCGGCCTTGCTTTTTGAAAAGAGATGGCAGTGAGTCATCCAAGTTCACCCTGTGAGCTAGTAGAGATGGAAGAGAAGAACCAAGAGCTCCTGATTCCAGGTCTAGAGGAAGTTTCTGGAATGCATAAAAGGCTCTCAGGAACTGTCAGTTGAGCCTGAGGGAGGGATTGGTCCACCAGAGGATGAGAAGGGGAATGTCTGGGGAGGGAGCTGGAGAAGAGACATTTGAGGTGAATCTTGAAAGGTGAGTGAGGGCATCCTAGGGTGCAGACGGGACAGAGCAGGTGATTCAGATGCAGGTCCTGGGTGCGGGGGCGGGGTGGTGGTGGTGACGGAGACTACAGGTGAATGCAGACAAGTGGGTAAGAGTGAGGCCTGTGTGCCAACCTAGGTAATTTGAACTCAAGCTGACTGAGTGTCAGATAAGATAGTCCAGCTTTCCCGTTTCTCAGATGGGAACCCGGAGGCCGGGAGAGGACAAGTACCTGCCCCAAGTTCCACAGGCTCTGCCGCTACAGCCCACCCTTCATAATCACCCCCAGCTTTGGGGCTCTTTTTAATTCGGTCCCAGCAAGGCATGTTCACAGCAGATGCAACTGCTTTATCCTTTTCCCCCAGGAGAATTTGTGGAGGGAGGACTCAGGAGCCATGGTCAGTGGGAAAGGCCTCTGCTGCTGGGCCAGGCCTCCCTGCTGTGCAGGTCAGCAAGAGGCCCATCTGGGAGCTCCTCCAGGAGAACTGGCTCAGTCATCCCGAACCCACAGGGCCTCTGCACACCAGAGCACCAGACCACTTCCTCTCCCCTAAGGAGGGAGTGGGAAACTCAGCATCTCCCAGAGCTGCCAGAGGAGCCTGGAGACGAAGCCACAGAGCCTCTGGGGCATGCCCACTGTTAGCTTGCTCTGGCCTCTGGGCATTGGCCTCTACTTTCTCTCCAGCCCCCCTACCTGTTTCCAGTTTCTTCCAATTGTCCTTGCACTCCTGGCCCCACCTGCATTCTGTCCAAAGGCTGCTGCTGCTTCCCCAGCCCTTGCAAAGGAACCTCTCTGTACCTTTCCTGTCCTTCACTTTGAGCTCCACACAGGGGGATGTGGCCATTTGCCACCAAGCTGTCTCTCTTCAGAGATATTGGGTTTTTTTTAATTTTATTGAAGTTTAGTTGATTTACAATGTTATGTGTACAGCAAAGCGACTCAGTTATACATCTGTATATTCTTTTTCATATTATTTTCCATTATGGTTTATCACAGGATATTTAATATAGTTCCCCGTACTATACAGTAGCACCTTGTTGTTCATCCATCATGTATATACTAGTTTGCATCTGCTAATCCCAAACTCCCAGTCCTTCCCTCCCCCACCCCTCCCCCTTGGCAACCACAAGTCTGTTCTCTATATTTGTGGGTCTGTTTTTGTTTCATAGATACTCATTTGTATAGTATTTTAGATTCCACATGTAAGTGATATATGGTATTTGTCTTTCTCTTTCTGACTTACTTCACTTAGTATGATAATCTCTAGTTGCATCCATGTTGCTGCAAATGGCATTATTTCATTACTTTTTATGGCTGAGTAGTATTCCATTGTATATATGTACCACATCTTCTTTATACATTCATCTGTCAATAGACATTTAGGCTGTTTCCATGTCTTGGCTATTGTAAATAGTGCTGCTATGAACATAGGGGTGCATGTATCTTTTTGAATTATAGTTTTGCCTGGATACATGCCCAGGAGTGGGATTGCTCAATCATATGGCAATTCTATTTTCAGTTTTTGAAGAACCTCCATACTGTTCTCCATAGTGGCTACACCAATTTACATTCCCACCAACAGTGCAGGAGGGTTCCCTTTTCTCCACACCCTCTCCAGCATTTGTTATTTGTAGACTTTTTAATGATGGCCATTCTGACCTGTATGAGGTGGTACCTCATTGTTGTTTTGATTTGCATTTCTCTAATGATTAGTGATGTTGAGCATTCTTTCATGTGTTTGTTGGCAATCTGTATATCTTTTTTGGAGAAATGTCTATTTAGGTCTCCTGCCCATTTTTCAATTGGGTTGTTTGTTTTTTCGTTATTGAATTGTAGGAGCTGTTTGTATACTTTGGAAATTAAACCCTTGTCTGTCGCATCATTTGCAAATATTTCCTCCCAGTCCATAGGTTGTCTTTTCATTTTGTTTATGGTTTCCTTTGCTGTGCAAAAGCTTATAAGTTTGATTAGGTCCCATTTGTTTATTTTTGTTTTTATTTCTATTGCCTTGGGAGACTGACCAAAGAAAACATCGGTGCAGTTTATGTCAGAGAATGTTTTGCCTGTGTTCTCTTCTAGGAGCTTTATGGTGTCATGTCTTATATTTCAGTCTTTAAGCCATTTTGAGTTTATTTTTATATATGATGTGAGGGTGTGTTCTGTCTTCATTGATGTACATGCAGCTGTCCAGCTTTCCCAACACCACTTGCTGAAGAGATAGAGACATTGTTGAATGTCCACTGGGTGCCAAGGCTGTGCAGGACCTGAGGGTACCAGTATGATCAGGATGCCAGGCCTGACATCATGGAATTAACAGCCAAAAGAAGGGTGTGTTCTAGTCCCCAGCACCCCCACTCTCTGGGCCACTGTGTGGGGCTGCTCTAGCCAAAGACACCCCAAGATCTCAAGGACCAACGCGACTCTTCACGGACTGTCTCCTTCTTGCAGCCTCCTCCATAGGTTCTGCTGGCATCAGTGCATCACCAAGAGCCTTCCAGCACAGTGGCCCTCAGGTCGCAGTCATCCCATTTATAGTATCTGCTTCCAGGATCAAGAAACATGACTTAAACATGTGTCCCCTCTAGATATTTCCTCTAGGTTTTATGCAAGACAGTGTCCTGACATGAGCACCCTGCAAGTACACAAGAATGCTGTCAGTTCAGCACATGTGGTGTGCTTCACAGAACCACCACACTTTAAATACATTCCAGTAATTAAAAATTGCTAATAAGTTATTGAGCTGAGAAAGTCTCGCACTGCACTGATTTCACTTATGTTGCAGTCTCCGAGGCCCCCCACAATGTTCCCTGTTCTTTCCCAGCACCCACTCCCTTATTCCAGCCCCTCCTTCTCTGTGTCCACTGACAGGCTCACACTCTTTCACCCTACAGCCTAAAGAGCTGGCTTCGTCCCAGCATCCCTCAAGGTACCATTTCACCTCTCCCCTCCTTCTCTCCCAGGCACCTGAAGCCTTGCCTGCGCTGGCTGCCTTGGCTTTCCCAGCTCCCTGGCGCTCTGCCCACCAAGGCCTGCACCTGGCTCTTGTCCCCATTAAGAACACCGTATCCTTGTAAATGCCAAGTCCAGGTGACACTTTCCAGGTCTCGTCTTACTACATCCCTCCTACATGGGTATCCATCAGTCTTCCTGGTCCAGCCCCTGCCCCTCTGACTCTTCACAGGCCCCCTAGTTGTTCTCCCAGCTCCTGGTCAGATATTTCTTCAAACCCACCTTCCATGTGGCTTTAAGAGTGAACCCTCCAAGAGGTAATTCTGACCACGTGCTCTCCTGCTTGAACCCTTTCATCCATTCATCCAAAGAACATACACTTCCTATGAGTCAGGTCTACTCTGGGCACTGGGGATACAGCAGTGCACAAACAGACAGGGTTCCTGCCCTCGTGGAACATACAGTCTTATGGGGGAGACAGTAAACAGGAGATGAGGTGTCTTAGGTGGTGACAAGTGCCAGAGAAGAGGAAGACAGAGAAAAAAGTTAGTGAGAACATCTAACATGAGAAGTGACTTTTGAGCAAAGGCCTGAAGGAGGCTGGGAGGTCAGGGAGGGAGGCATTTGAATATCTGGGGCAAGAGCATCCCAGCGGAAGAAATAGCAGATGCAAGGACCCTGGTGTGAGAGGTCTCCTGGCACTTTTGGGGACCAAAAAGGGGACTAGGGTTGCTGGAGCAGAGTGCAGAAGGGGAGAGACATCCAAGAGGTGTAGGGACAGATCATCCAGGTAGGGCCTTGTCAGCACTGAAAGCCCAAACTCTTAGCCACTGTGCTATGTTTTCTTTCTAATTTCCACCACTCTCACCCAGGGATGGCCTTGAGGGGACCTCCCTCTTCATTACCACCCCAGAAATCTTGAGGGGTGTGCTGTGGGCTGGAAAAGACGACCTGTCCAGGGGCTTATCACCAAGGATTTCTAGGTTCATGCTTTAACTGAGATAAACCTATAGGGCCCAGGGGATTTCCTGCATAAGCCCCAAGCTGCTCAAGGTGCCATCAGAACTTCTAGCAAGAGCAGCATCCTCCCTCTGTCACAACTTCTTGTTAGCTTGCGTGTCCTCCCACTATCTTGGATGTCCTTATGAGTGGGGAAATGTGATTTGTCTTTCTATTCTTTGCTTATTGGAGATGTTCCATTCATTTCTTAGATGAATGCACAAATTGATGATTATGTGTTATAGGGCTCATACAGTCCCATAGAGGGCCCCACATGAGAGGATGGGAAGCGCTAGCTGGAGGCCCACCATGCAACACAAATCACAGGGTCCCAGCAAAGGAGGTGATAGATTCATAAGTAGGACCCTGCTCAAAGGGGCAGTGGGGGGAACACATCAGTGGGTGTTGAGGGAGCATGAGGAAGGAGGGAGGGAGAAGGAGGTGGGGTGAGGGGGTGACATGGAGCCTTCTGCCCTCCAAGCTTCCCTGCAGGAGGCTGCTCAAGGAAGGCCCTGCGTGGAGAGGAGGGAGGCCCTTGGTTCAGGCTGCTTAGCACCATTTAATGGAACTAAGGCCAAAACTTGGGAGGCTTTGGATGATGATCAGGAGTCAAATGTTTAATTACTAGAGCAAGAAGTTGATTTGGGACTTCTTTAAGGTTCTCCCCTATTGCACCTTCAATGAAGATCAAGGCCCCCGTGTAGCAGCCGCTAAATGACACCACATATTGAATCTCTGTGCTCAAGCAGTTTATTTAATTATCTGTGTGACAAACTCAGCAGCTGTCAGGCCAGGCACAACTCAAATATGTTGACTCTGGGTCCCTGCCTGAAAGTGTTTCCTGCTTACTGACAGGCTGACGGCAAGGACTTTCTGTCTCTTCTGTACACAGGGAGTCCCTTTCAGGTTCTTCTGTTCCCTGATGACATAAGGTGTTAAAGGGGCCAGTGGCTGGGAAGACAGCGGGTACATGAGTCCAGCGAGGCCTGCAGGTCAGCCTGCAGTTCTTGGTTCTGAACCCTCTGACTCACCTGCAGCCCCTGCGGCTGGCGTGGGTGCCCAGACTCTCTGCCTGCTTTTCTGGACAGGGAAGCAACGTACCAGTTTGGGCCATCTTTCTTCTCCAAAGAGAGGGAGGTGCACTTATCACTATGCCAAATTAACTGAAATAAAGCAGGGAAGTTTGGGGGTGGAGCAGACCCACAGAGTGGCCCAGGGAGAGGTAGGTGATGGCTGATCTCCCCCAGCAGAGCAGGCTCATCAAATGCATGAATAAGGAGATCCAACTCTCAGCCTGTGGAGGTGAGTCCCCACCTGGGACAGCCAAGGGGCAGAGCTACAGAAAGCTGGGGCCCAGCCCTCTGCAGCATCCTGGGGCTCAGGAACCGCCCATTTTCCTATTGTGGGTGGACTTGTGCCTGGTCCTGTGCTACATGCCACGGAAGAGCAGGGCCCAGAACATGGGGTTTTCTTGAAGCTAATGAGAGCAAAGTTTCACAGTGACTCCCAGACTTGGGCACCCGGTCCTTGCAAGCCCTGCCCTCTGCCTTGATTCTTCTTGTGCTCACTTCTGCTTTGATGTGTTCCGATTCCTCATTAATGAAGGTAAGCAGAGTGAAACTACTTTCAGAAAGCTCCCCTAAATGAAAGTAGTAGAATCACTCTGCTTGCAGGTAATTAAAATCACCAGATGCAGTGAACTCTGTCCACTTGTTATAAGCAGGGTGTGTGTGTTGTGTGTTTCTCTCTGCAACGGGAGGAAAGAGCTCATCCAGTGACCTGGCAGACATGTCTGTTTACTTGTCTTCCTTAGGGAATTGTGTTCCACTGTCTGTCCCTTAGTCCTCTCCTGCCCACTTTGGTCAGCTGAGGTGTGGCCCACAGGCCTGTCTCCGGTGGACCAGCAAATGCCTCTGTGAGCCCCACATGCCCCTTTCATTCTGCCTGGCTGAATTCTCTGATCCTCTACCCATACCTCTCTCTCTCCCTGTCTCTTGTGTGTGTTGCTCACTTAATCATTCCTGTTTCCATTAAAATATAGCAAGTTCAAGGTCTTTTTTATGGGCTTTGCAGAGACCTTTGCTTCACCCAGTCAGGTGGAACTTGTGCACACCCAGCTCTGCATGGGCCCTCATAGCTGAGGTTGTAAATTTCTCCCCCACCTGAGCCTGTCCAGTGATTTCAGGAACCCAGGGGATGATGGGTCTGATAGCAGAAGCTTTCCTGGTAGGGGGTAATGGGAAGGAAAAAGGGACTGAGGATGAGCTCTTTGCCAAGCTGCAGAAGGAAGAAAACCCCAGAGTGAGGAAGGCGTTTCAAAGTGGGACACCCAGGGACACCAGGATAGCAGTGGAGGTGGTGGCAGGAAGGGTCAGTGATGCATCATGCCAGTTATTTAGAGAGTGAGCTTGTGAGTTCCCCTTTCCCCCCATGAACAAAACCAGATTTTCAAGGGTGCCTCTCAACTATGTGGCCGCAAGTGTTGGTTACAGGGAAGTTACAACCCTTTAGTGGTATTTAGTGGCAGTGACATGCAGGTAGCCGTAATTCTGCAGTCTGGACCATCTCGCCAGGGCCGGGATGCGAGTCAACGGCAGTGAAGCCTGCACAGACCTGTTTGAATGTGAAAGAGAGGTTGGCACGTTCACACACACTCTGTTTTACACCCGTGTCTGTCTCCACATGGATGTGTGCCATGACCAGTGAGGTGAGCACGCTGCGCAGAAAGGAAGTCCCACTCCCTGCCATGGAGCCACCGCGGGCTCTGCTCAACAGGAGAAGGGGACGCTCGTGTCTCCCGTGCCTCCCTGCATCTCCCTTTCACCTGTGTGCCTGCTCACCCCCACAACACCCCACCCCTGCCAAACTATAGCAGCGTGAAGGTCTTGTTTACATGCCAGGCTTCTCTCAGGAAACACTCTACTCACAGGTTTGTTTTTCTTTAGTTGAAGTATAGTTGATTTACGATGTTGTGTTAGTTTCAGGTGTACAGCAAAGTGATTCAGATATATATATAAGTGCGTGTGTGTGTTCTGTTTTTAATTATTTTCCATTATAGGTTATTACAAGATACTGAATATAGTTCCCTGTGCTATATACAGTAAATCATTGTTGTTTATCTATTTTATATATGGAAGTGTGCATCTATTAATCCCATACTCCTAATATATTCCTCCCCCCTTTCCATTTTGGTTAACCATAAATTTGTTTTCTGTGTCTGTCTGCTCATGGTTTTAAAGGAACAAACTTTGCATTTTAAAATGTTTTGTGGCTCTCAGGGCCAACAGTTGTGGGTATCAGGAAGACCTAATGAGAACGGGCATCTGTAGAGAAAGAAGGCAGAGTCCGCTGCTGGGAAATGTGGTTTCTCTCCCTTGAGAAACGCCAACTGGAGCCCATGTACTCATTTAGAGAAACAGTTGGCGGGAAACAAGATGCACCCTTGAACGTGCCTGTCTAGAAGGCTGGGGAAGAAGTAACTCGAAGTGAAGGCTCCGTCGGCCTTCCTTTGGGTGCAGGTCCACGGGGACTCAGTTGGCTGCGATTACAATCATCAAAATTTTCAGCAAATTATTGTGATTTCACTCTTCTCACCCTTTTGAAGAGATCAGAGATTTGACTGGGAATGGAAGGCAGGGTAGTAGCTAATGCAAGAAGCTCATGCAGTGTGCCGGGCCCAAGGCTGAGTACTTTATTCACTCTTTTTCATCAACCCCACACGGCCCTCCCGGATACGGACTATTAGTATTCCTACTAGGCAGATGAGGAAACTGAGGCTCAGAGAGGTTTAGTGACTTGCCCAAGACCACCCAGCTGGTGAGGGGGAGAGCTGCACTTCAGAGTCAGCTCTGTCTTTTTGATTTTAAATGTTACATATTGTCTTAGCGCCTACTGCTGTACTGCATCTCTTATACCTAGAGTGATTTTTACAATTAACAAAAGGAAATAAGCTCTGGAAATCATTAGACTTTTAAAGCACTCAGTGACTGTTGCTCACCATTGTGGCAGATGGTGCCTGTGTCCACGTTCTGTTCTGAAGGAGGGATTTTTCACACATGCAGCTGACGGGCACCTTGCTGTTAGCCACTCTTGTCTCAACAAAGAAATGGTGATTTTTTTTTAAACGTTTCTTCCTTTGTAGTCTTTGCTCCTTCTCCTATGCCTTCTGCATATGTGCTGATTTTTATAAATAAAAAAGGACAGAGATTTTGCTGTGAGCCCCACCCAGTCTAACCGTGGGTCAGGATGAGCTGGGAACCGTGTGTGTTCTCCTCAGAGGTGCCAGTGGACAGAGTGGGCTTGGGGCCAAGCCGCCGACCAGGCCTGCTGACTTGGCCTCCCACTGCGGCCCCAGGCGGGGTCCTGGGAGGACCAGGAACCTGTGGGATGGCCCGAGATGGTGTCCATGGAGAAGGGGATAGGAGCGGATGTGATCAGGGAAAGCGCAGCATCACGCAGGGTCTACAAGCGGCACCAAGGTGTGCCCTGACTTCATTCCACCTGTTCGCTCTCGTTCCTGGGGCAAGTAAAGCAGTGGGCCTGTTTTCAACATTACATGGACCAAGGTTCACTCTTAGGCTTCAGGATTGTTTAAAAAAATCTGTGGTTCTCATATCTGGCCATTCATGACTTGGCAGGTCTCAACAACTCAGCATTTCATTTATTTCACAAGCACTGTGTGCCTGGCCCAGTTTAGGGGCTGGAGACTCAAGAGGAGTGTGAAGTGGCCCCTGCCTGTGGGGAGCTCCTAGTGGAGATGCATGTAAACCAGGGTGGGGAGCACCACAGTGGAGCACCTCCAGGCTCTTATGGAAGGAACCGGGAGGCCTCCTGGAGGAGGTGCCATCTGGGCTGAGTACTGAACGATGGGTTAGTCAAAGAGGAAGGGAAAGGGCCTTTTAGGCCAAGGGTTGGGGTGTGAAGCCAGTATGGGGAGCCACAAGCCACCTGCTGTTTCTCCAAAATATGAAGTTCAAGGTGGGAGAAAGCAGCAAGAGCTGAATCTGGGGAGGGGCTTTGGCCAATTCTGGGCTAGACCTTGAACTTCAGGTTAAGGGGATGGGGGCTTTCTTTTGCAGGCAGGATTTGGGGGTTTTAAACAGTCTGGCTGGTGTTTAGAAAGATCACCCGGCATTGCCATGGGGAGCAGCTTGGGGCAGAGCCCAGCGTGGAGGCATTTGAGGCCTGCAGCAGAGAGATGTGGGAGCCTGAATTAAGGGAGTGGACAGACTGGGGAACTCTTCAGGAAAAATCAGCTTGGCAGGACCAGGGGCTGGTTGAACACCCTGGGAGAAGGAGGTGGGAGCAACATCGAGGCTCGTGGCCTGGATGGAGCGCATGCCTTTTCCACCAAGATGGGGACGCAGGAGCAGAAGCTTTGTGAGTGGTAGACTCACCCCATCTGCTGTGGACGTGGGGAGTCTAAGGCCCTGCAGGAAGGCTGGGGGAAGAGGGACTCAGTTTCTATAACTGACTTCAGCCATTCCTGCCTAAAGAGGCTTTCAAACATTTTGGGGATGGCAGAGTCAGCCCTGCCTTCTACCCTTACTGCATTAGTCAGGGCTCTCCAGAGACACAGAACCAGTATGATGTGTTTAGAGAGAGAAAGAGATTTTTTATACGGAATTAGCTCATGAGATTATGGAGGCTGAGAAGTCCCAAATCTGCAGGATGGGCCAGCAGGCTGGAGACCCAGAAGGAGCCAGTGTTCCATTGAGAATCTGAAGATCTTCTGCTGGAGAATTCTGTCTTACTTGAGAGAGAGTTGGTCTTTTTGTTCTATTCAGGCCTTCAGCTGATTGGATGAGGCCCACCCCCATTGTGGAAGGCCATCTGCTTTGCTCAAAGTTCACTGGTTTAAATTTTAATCACATCCAGAACACCCTTACAGAAACACCCAGAATAATGTTTGATCACCTATCAGGGTGCTGTTGACACATAAAACTAAGCACTATTTACTCACCCCAGGGTTGTTCTAACTGCCTTCGTCAGACCTTAGCCAGTCCTCATCTAGCTGTAAGTATAGGCCATCGCTGGGTAGGTCTGCATGAGGTTCTTCGATCCACAGGAACCAAGCATCCCATCTGGACCAGGCCCTGAACAGCCGTGCAGACATGCTGGCCCTTTGTTAGGGGCGCATCCCATTGCCACTCCATCTAGAGAGCAGGACGTGAGTCAGGAAGGAGGCACTGCTTAGACATCCAGTGAGAGGTGTGCTTCCCCCACCCTGGGACTCAGTCCCTGACCCTGGGCTGCAGATGGAGTATTGACTCACGGGGTCATTGCACCTGCTTCTCCTGAATTGCAACCCAGCCCTCACCCCCACCCAGCACCCAGGAGATCCACAGAAGGGGGGTGGTGGCACTCACCCCAGAAGGCCCCACCCTCCTGCACCCACCAACCTTAGAGGTGCTTTCTGCCAATGGCTGTTTTCCTAGTAAAGTTCTTCTCTCCCACAAGCTTAAGAGTTTAAATAATAACTGTCTGAAATTATACTTAAACACTCAAATGATATAAGATGCAAATTTGAGAGGAGAAAAATCAAAGGGGAACAAAGGCATCAAATTTCTCCAAACACAAGGAAGATGTACTCGTGGTGGGAGATGGTGGCAGGGCACAAAGGCTGCTGATTAAATCTTAATGTGGCTCCGTTCCAAGGATACCTTTGTCTGGAACCACACACCTCAGCCGGCAAACTGCCAGGTTCAGAGAAACAGGAATTAAAGTATTTAATCAGCTGCCTTGGTTGACGGGAGCGTTGCGGGGAGAACAGGGAGCTGCAGTACCTCCTGGATATGAAGGCGGCAGCAGGAGACCCGCCTCTTAATAAGACAGTGACCAATTAACAGAGCAAATGTTTGAGGTGTCCCCGCCGAGTGATGGGATGCCTTTTCTTCTCCCAGAGCCCCCTGGGGGCCAGTCAGTCAGACAGGCAGGTACATGACTTGAGTTAATTGGAGAAAAACTCCTGCCAGGGAAGTGAGCACTGGCTTGTCATTTACTGGGACCGAAGTTTGTTTTTGACAGGTATCTTTGCCTGAACTGGAACAAGACATGTCCTTCAGATAGGTTCCCCGTCCCTACCACCCACCACCATGGAGACTGTGTGGTTGGGTTTCTCACCAGGGGTTCACAGAGCCAGAGGGCAAGGCTACAAATCTGGGAAGCCAGGAGAATTTTGCAGTAGAGGTGCCCAGTGCACCTGGTCCGTGGTCCGTGAGAGGGTAGCTCTCCTCCCCTGTCCAGGCTGAATCTGGAGAGCCCCTGCCAGGACCCCGCTGGGGTCTGGGATCCCGGGATGACCAGGAAGGGGTGCAGGATGTGGGCCACAGGAGAGGCTGGGACGCAGGATGTTGGAAGCTCAGGGGAGGGCAAAGTCAGGGTGGGCTAGGCTTGCTCTGACGGGGAGGAGGTGATCATGCCGAGGGAGAGGCTGACTTCCAAATGGGCCGAGGAGTAGATTTCAGTAACGGCCCCGTGGGCACATGGGCCCCTGCCAGCTGAAGTTGGAGGCCAGTTAAGAGGGGGGTGGAGCTGACTGCACATCCACCAGGCAGGCGCAGTCCCCCCTTCTATCTCTCCTCCCCCCTGCCCCCTCCCCCATCTTCTCACCTCCCCCTTTCTGCTTTCCCTCTCTGCCCCTCTCCCCAGGAAGTCTGGCTTGAGTGTGCCCACACATACCTAAAACAAGCAGCTGGCAAATGACCTGTTTCTCAGTGAACTGGGTGGCACAAGTAGTTTTAATGACTTAAGCAGTTTCACTGGCGTTTAGACACAGTTGAAATACGGAATTGTCCACCCTCCCCTGGACATCATCACCCAGTGTGGGGTAGGGGATGGAACCCCTTCCATCTGACTCTCCTGATGTGTGAATGGTGGTGACTCCATATGAGCCAGCGAGGTTGTCTTTTGTTAGAGGAATCCTTCTCTCCAGCTTTTCCATCACAGTCCAGATTATAAATAAGTGACTAACTCAACAAACAAGTGAGTAATTTCTCATGGTTCTTACCTCCAGTTTAAAGAGGGAGGAGGAGGGGATGATGGGAACTAACAGTCAGGCTGGTGGGTGGGAATTATTCCCCCTTGTGAAGCAGAGACCAAGGCTCTGAGGTGTACTCTGCACCACACCCCACAGCCAGTCAGCACAGCAAGTCACACAGACCCCCCTCAGCACCGGCGCCCCCATCATCGCTGATGGGGAAGTGGGTATGGTGAGTGAGCACTACTCCGGCTGGGCTGTTCTCTGGAGTCCTCTCACTGACATGTCAGTTGAAGTCGTGTGTGATACCACCTCTACAAGCGTACATGTATCCTTCCATGAGAATGCGTTCCCTAATGGGAGTGCGTTGGAGAAAATTAAACAGCATTCCCCTTCACGTCTTGGTCCCACTCTACTACTAGGGAAAATCCAATGGAGGCTGTAAATCCCGAAAACAGAACATAAGGGCTGATGGGTTTAATGCTAAAATTCATCTCTCCGTAGCCTCAGAAGGAAACAACCTCCTTACACGTCATTTCAGTACCTCCTGGTTATTACATCTAGGTTTCACTTTTGCCCACCAGGTATCCTGCACACGCAAACAGAAATGATGAAGCCACGAAAAGAAGCTGTTCTTTTAAGTTTCGTGTCAGAGCAGTTTGAAACTTCTAGCATAACAAAAGCAATTACATTAATCATACACAAAGTACTTCCTAGTGACCAAATTTTACATCCCTGAAACCTTCAAGTGTTTAAGAATATCCACAAAATTAACATTTTAGGGACAGGACTAAAAGACTTCACAAGGTCTTCCAAGGTTTCTGCCCTGGGCCTGGGTATGCGCCTGGTTTAACAAGCGTGAGTATATAAAGCCTAAATGTTCCTTTTTAGCTGTTGGCACGATAGTGATCAATTAATTAAGAGATAATAGGTAACATCATCCCTCCGCTGAACTGTAGAGACCAGATCCGCCCTGCTCAGTGCTGTATCCTGGGCACCTGGCATGGACTAAGCATGCCATAAACACGTGCTCAGGAGAGAGAGGGAGAGCAGGGGAGGGACTGGATGGAAGCAAGCCTGGTTTTCACCTTGGTCAGTAGAACAACAAACAGTTGATGATTGCAAAGCTGAGAAGGACAGAGGAAACCTTGATGAACAGCACTCAGTCTGTTACTCACATGGCAGCGTCACCTACAGCAGGGTGTGCTCAGGCCAGAGAAGTGTTCCAAGGCCATGCCCACTCCCACAGACACACCTCTTCCTCCAAGGTTGGGCTCCATGAGCCTTGGCGATCCCCTGCACGTAGATGTGCCCATGTGCAGTGCTGACCTGCCGGCACATTCAAAGAAGTGGAAGGGAAGCCACTTGTTGAAAACGGAATGGTTTTCTTCATTTTTTATGATGAAATATGACATGCAGACAGAAGAGGATACAAAATGTATATTTGCAATTTAAAAAAACCTTGAGAAGAGCCATGTTTTAGGAATTGGGCTGTGCTTTAGAAACACCCCCTCTCTCCTGTCCCCCACCAAACTCACATCTTCCTCCCTGCCCTGGAGGTGTGTGCTATCCTCTCTGCCTTCTGTGATCATCATGATCTGGCTTTTCTTTATAGTTGTCTCGCCTAAATATGTGTTGAGACATGGTTTGCTTTTTCCCAGTTTTGAACCTCATATAAACGGAACTGCGTTGTAGATGTTCTGTTTTGATTTGCTGCCCTCACATGACATCGTTATCTGTAAGACTCATCCATGTTGAGTACAGCTGTAGCTTGTTTGTTTGTGTTGCTGAAAACCCCTTATATGAACGTATCACCATTTATCCATCCTGCTGACAGCCAGCATCAATCAGTTCCCACTCGGGGCTATTCTAGGCAATGCCACTGGAATCATTCTCATAAATGTCTTCCACTGTGCACATGCAAGAGCTCCTCTAGTGTATATCCCTGGGCAGTATGCTTCTTTAGCCTTACGAGATATTGTCATACTGTCTTCCAAAATTGTTGACCAGTTTACCCTGAAAACAGCAGGGTGTGAGAGCTCCTGCCCTTCCCACTGACACTTGTGATAGCTAAACATGTTTAATTTTTGCTAGTCTGGGGGTATGAAATGCTATCTCATTGTGGTTTTAACTGAGACTCTTTTCTAATCACCAATAAGACTAAGCATCATTTCATTTGTTTATTATCCATTTTGATTTCCTCTTCTCTCAAGGACCTGCCCAAGTTTTCTGTTCATTTTTCCATTCAGTTGTTTGTCTTTTTTAAAAATTGATTTGTAAGAGTTCTTCCTATACTCTGGATACTTATTCTTCGTTGATTATGTTTATTACAAACATATTCTTCCAATGGTGGCTTGACTTTTCACTCTGTCTTGTTTTCTTTTTAAGGATGGAAGTTCTTCATGTTAATATAGTTGAATTTATCCAACTGTTCCTTCATATTGCAATATATAAATGTATCAAGTCAACATGTACCATTTAAACATACACAATGTTATATGTCAATTATATCTCAATTAAAAAAAAACCTTTTCCATCATGCTTAGTGGATTTTATGCTTTTTTAAATAAATCCTTCCCTGCCCCCCTACATTATTCTATATCATTATTATAGTGTTGCTTTTTACATTTAGTTTTTTTAATATAATAGTTTTATTGAGATATAATTCACATACCATTCAATTCACTTATTTAAAGTATACAGTCCAATAATTTTTAAAATATCCCAAGAGTTATGCAAACAATTTTAAAACATCTTCCTCCCCTCCAAAAAGAAACCCTGAACCACTCGCTGTCAGTCCTCATTTCTCCCATCCCACCTGTAACCCTAGCAGCCCTAGCAAACATGGTAATCTACTTTCTGCCTCTACCTACTTGCCTATTCTAGACATTTGAGGGAATGCGTGGTCTTTCATGATTGGCTTCTTTCACTTAGTATCGTGTTTTCAAGATTCACCCACATTGTAGCATATATAAGTACCTCATTCCTTTTTATTGCCAAATAAAATTCCATTGCATGGATACACTAAACTTTATTCATTTATCAGTTGAGAAACATTTGGGTCATTTCCCCTTTGGGGCTGTTATAAGTATGCTGCTATAAAGATTTGTGTACAAGTTTTTGTGTGGACATATATATGTTATCATTTCTCTTGGGTGTTTACATAGGAGTAGAGTTGCTGGGTCATATCTGAATTCTGTGTTCAACCTTTTGAGGAACTGCCAAAATGTTTTCCAAAGTGACTGCACCATATTACATTCCCGCCAGCAGTGCATGAGGGTTCCAATTTCTCCATATCTTTGCCAACGCTTGTTATTATCTGTCTTTTTAATTACAGTCTTCCAAGCAGGTGTGAAGTGGTATCTCATGTGTTTTGATTTGCATTTCCTTGGTGGGTAATGATTTTGAGCATCTTTTCATGTGATTATTGGTTATCTGTATATCTTCTTTGGAAAACTATTTATATCCTTTACCCATTTTTAATTGGACAATTTGTCTTTTTCTTATCAAGTTACAAGAGTTCTTTATGTATTCCTGATACATGTCTCTTATAGTATATATGCTTTGCAAATATTCTCTTACTCTATAGGTTCTTCTTTTCACTTTCTTTACGTTATCCTTTGAAGAATGAAAGTTATTAATTTTGATGAAGTTCAATTTACCTATTTATTATTTTGTCAGTTGTACTTTTGGTGTCATATTTAAGATAGCTTTGCCTAACCCAAGATTACAAAGATTTACTATCGTTTTTTTTCTGAGTCTTACAGTTGTAACATTTACATCTTACGTACATTTTAGCATTTACATTTAGATCTTATATTAAGGTCTTAAGTCCATTTTGAGTTAATTTTTGCATACATTGTGATACAAGGGTCCAGTGTCACATTTTTACATGTGGATATCCAGTTGTCCCAGCACCATTTGTTTTAAAGAGTACTCTTTCCCTTTGAATTGTCTTGGGACTCTTATTGAAAATCAATTAACCGTAATTGTGACGGTTTATTTCTAGACTCTTAATTCCATTCCGTTGATCTGTATGTCTATCCTTAGGCTGGTACCACATTGTCTTTATTGCTGCAGGCTTGTAGTAAGTTTTGAAATCAGGAAATGTGAATCCTCTGACTTTGTTATTCTTTTGTAAGATCATTTTGGCTATTCTGGGTCCTTTACATTTCCATATGAATTTTTGGATCAGCTTGTTAATTTCTGCAAAGTCAGCTGAGATTCTAATAGGTGTTGTATTGAATGAGTCAATCAGTTTGGGAAGTGTTGCTGTCTTAACAGTATTAAGTCTTCTGATCCATGACCATGGGATGTCTTTCCATTTATTTTGGTCTTCTTTAGTTTCTTTCAACATTTTTTTTGCAGTTCTGGAGTATAACTTTTACACTTCTTTTGTTAAATTTATTCCTAAGTATTTTATTCTGTTTGAATTTGCTGTAAATAGAATTGTTTTCGGATTTTCATTTTCGGAATGCTTATTGTTCATATATAGAAACACAACTGATTTTTTGTGTATTGGTCTTGTATCCTGTAAACTTGCCAAACTCATTTAGTAGTTTTAATAGATTTTTTTGGTATGACTTAGAATTATCTATATATAAGATAATGTGAGCATAAATATAGTTTTACTTCTTCCTTTCTAATCTGGGTGCCTTATATTTCATTTTCTTGCCTAATTGCCGTAGGCAGAACCCCCAGTGCAGTGCTGAATAGAAGTGGCAAAAGCAGACATCTTTGTCTTGTTCCTGATCTTAGGGGAAAGCATTCAGTCTTTTGCTATTAAGTATGATATTAACTGTGGGTTTTCCATAAATGTTCATTATCACGTTGAGAAGCTCCCTTCTATTCCTACTTTGTTGAGTGTTTTTTTAATCAAAAAAAGGAATTTTACACTTTATCAAACTTTTTTTTTCTGCATCCCTTGAGATGATCATGTGGTTTTGTTCTTTTTTCTATTTATATTGTATATTACATAGATTGATTTCATATGCTAAGCCAACCTTACATTACTTGGATAAATCCCGTTTGGCCATGGTATATAATCCTTTTTATGTGTTGCTGGATTTGGTTTGTTAGTATTTTGTTGAGGATGATTTTTTTTGTACCTATAATCATAAGAGATGTTGGTCAGTAGTTTTATTTTCCCTGTAATGCCTTGTCTAGCTCTAGTATCAGCATGATACTGGCCTCATAGAATGAGCTGGGAAGTGTTCCCATCTCTTCTATTTTATGGATGACTTTATGAAGAATTGGTATTAAATCTTTTTAAATCTTTGGTAGACTTCACCAATAAATCCATCTGGTCCTGCACTTCTTTGTGGTAAATTTTTAAATAGTTAATTAAATATCTTTACTTGTATAGATTTTCTGTTTCTTCTTGAGTCAATTTCAGTAGTTTGTGTGTTTCTACAAATTTATCCAATTCATCAAAGTTATCTAGTTTGTTGGTATACAGTAGTTCATGTTACTACCTTATCCTTTTTATTCTGTAAAATCAGTAGTAATGTACCCTCTTTCATTCCTGTTTTTAGGAATTTGAGCCTTCTGTATTTTTTTCTTATCAGTCTAGCTAAAATTTTGTCAGTTTTTTTTTAAGGAGACAACTTTTGGTTCTGTTGATTTTATTTTTCTATTCTTTATTTCACTAATTTCTACTCTAATCTTTACTATTTCTATCCCCTACTTACTTTAGGTTTAGTTTGCTCTACTTTTCTAGTGTGTTAAGGTAGATGGTTAGGTTATTGATTTGAGATTTGTTTTTCTTTTAATGAGGAATTTACAGCTATAAATTCATTCCCCTCTCAGCACTCCTTTAGCTGCATACCTTAAGTTTTGTTATATTGCATCTTCATTTTCATCCATCTCAAAATATTTTCTAATTTGCCTTGTTATTTCTTCTGTGATTGAGTGTTTATTTAGGAGTATGTTGTTTAATTTCCACATACCTGTGAACTTCCCAAATTTTATTTTTGATATTTATTTCTAATTTCATTCTATTGTGGTAGGAGAACATATTTTATATTATTTCAGTCCTTTTAAGTGTATTAAGCCTTGTTTTATGGTATAGAATATGGTCTATCCTAGAGAATGTTTCGTGTACATTTGAGAAAAATGTGTATTCTACTCCTGTTGGACCTTCTATAAAGGTCTATTAGGTCTAGTTGGTTTATGGTGGTGTCCAGGTCTTCTATTTCCTTGTTTATCTTCTGCATAGTTGTTTTCTCCAGTATTAAAAGTGGGTATTGAATCCTCTAACTATTATTATTGAATTGTCTATTTCTCCCTTAAATTCTGTCATGTTTTTGCTTCATGTATTTTTGGGTTCTGTTGTTAGTTGCATATGTGTTTATAATTGTTAAATATTTCAGATGAATTGATCCTTTTATCATTATAAAATATTCCTCTCTATCTCTAGTAACATTTTTTGTTTTAAAGTCTATTTTGTCTGATATTGTATAATCACTTTAGCTTTCTATAGTTCCTTTTTCCATCCTTTTTCTTTTAACCTGTTTACATCTTTAATTCTGAAGTATATCTCCTATAGACAGCATATATCTGGATCTTGTTGTTTTATACATCCAGACAATCACTGTCTTTTGGTTGGATTGCTTAATCTTTTTACATGGAATATTATTACTGACATAGTTGTATTCACATTTGATATTTTATTTTGTTTTCTATATGTCTTACGTCACTTTGTTCCTCTATTCTTCCTTTATTGGTTTCTTTTGCATGAGATGAATGTTTTCTATGTAATATTTTAAGTCGTTTAATTCAATTTCACTATATTTTTGTACTTGTTTTCTTAGTGATTGCTCTAAGCCTAATCATATACATCTTAAATCAGAATCTCCTTCAGATTCATACCAAATTCCAGTGAGATATAGAAACGTTACTCCTATATACCTATATTTCCTCTTCCCATTTTTCTGCTCTTATGGTTATACATATTACATCTATGTATGTTACAAACCCAACAATACATTGTTATAATTATTACTTTATGTAATTTTATGTCATTTAAAGAAGATGATTGAAAAAAAGGAGGGCAAGTATAAATTTATAGAATTTGTTATATTAACCATATTTACTGTTTCTGGTTCTCTTCATTGTTTCTGGGGATTCAAGTTGCCATTTGGTATCATTTCCTTACTCCAATACAATTTTGCATCCACTCGCCTCCCTTGTGCTGTCATTCTCAAATATATTACATTTCTATATGTTATAGGCACAACAATACAATTATTTTCATATTGTTTTATACAGTTGCTTTTTAAATCAGCTAAGACAAGAAAGGAGAAGAAAAATATATTTATATTGTCTTGAATAATTACTTTCACCAGTGTTCTTTGTTTTTTTGTGTGTGTGGATTTGAATTACCATCTGGGGTCACTTGCTTTCAGCCTGAAGAGCTTCCTTAGTATTTCTTGTAAGGTGGATATGCTAGCAACAAATTATCTAAGTTTTTGTTTGCCTGGGAATGTCCTTATTTTCCCTGCATTTTTGAAAAACAGTTTTGTTGGCAATAACATTCATTGATGTCAGTTTATTTTTTCTTTTACCATCCCACTGCCTTCTGGCCTCCATTGTTTCTGATAAGAAGTCAGTTGTTAACCATACTGAAGGTTCCTTTGTACCTGATGAGTTGTTTTTTGTTTGTTTGTTTTTCCTGCTGCTTTCAAATTTTTCTCTTTGTCTTTCAACATCTTTACTATATGGCAGAGTGTGGATTTTTTTTGTTTCTCCTACTTGGAATTTGTTGAGTTTCTTGGATGTGTAGATTAATGTTTTTCCTCCAACTTGGGAAGTTTTCAGCCATTAGTCCTTTAAATATTTTTTCTGCATCTTCTTCTCTCTCCCCTCCTTCTGGTACTCCCAGTATACATATGTTGGTGTGCTTAATGGTATGCCATATGTCTTTGAAGCTTTGTTCATTTTTGTTTTGTTTATTTCCTTCCCTGGTAAATTGGCCAGCCTATAGTCTAGTTTGTAGAGCAAACAGCCTCCTCTTAATTGCTTATCACCAAAACCTCCTTGTTATAAGAGCACTCTTAGGCTTGAACTTCTCCACACTTTGTTCCAAATAAAGTCACTTCCTCTTAGTCACAGCTCTCCATTTTTTTTGTGTGGCCTGCCTCTCCCCTTGGGCAAAGTCTCCAAGCCAGTGCTCCAGAGCTTGAGGCGGGGGTAGTGGCCCGATCCTCTCAGAGTGACACCCCTGGTTTAGGTTTGAGGTGCTAGCTAGGTGGCGATTGTAGCCTCTGGTCTTCTCAGCTTGCCTCTCCCATCATGGGACCTGTGTCCTCTGAGTGAGCTGGGGTGAGAGCAGCTGGGGCCTCAGTATTCTTGGCCTGCCTTGCCAGCAGTAGAATTTCCATCCTATGAGTCAGGGCTGGATATAAGAAACGAGCCCCATATCCCTCAGCTGCACTTGATTTGAATTTAGCTTGTGCAAAATGGAGGAAGGAAGGATGAGAAATGCTGGTGTCCTGCCCTCCCAGGAAGGTACTATAGGCCTTGACTGAGAGCTGGAAGAGAAGGAGCTCTATGTCCTGGACCACTCCCATCCAGAGTAGAGACGGGAAAGTAAGCAGGTCATTGCTCAAGTAAGACTCTCACTGTTCTTACTGAGAGTTATTAGGTTTTCTTTTAAAAAATGTTTCTTCATGTATCGTATGCCCTTAAGACAATTTCCAGACACTTTAAAAAATGGTTTTAAAAATCATTTGACCAGTTATGATTGTTTCTCTGGGAAGCATGTCTCCAGAGCTCCTTATGCCATCATTCCAGAAGTAGAATCTCATATTTATTTTTTCTTCTACATGGAAGTAATTTTTTATGAATAGTGTCAAACAGAGGCCATTTTTTCCCACATTGTGCTTACATCATTTCTTAAGAGGTCCATCTGTTCCCCTGGAGATCTACAATAAGATCTCTGTCCTATAGCAAATGCTCATATTTTCAGGGGCCTATTGTGGAACCCTTTCTTCTGTTCATTTGATCTATTCCTACACCAATACCACACTGTCTCAATTAGTAGAGTTTTCTAATAAGTGTTGATATGTCATAAGGCAGGCCCTTGTTGTTCCTCTTTGGGAGCACTGCAGCTGTCCTTGGTCCTTTATACCTATCAATAAATTGTAGAAGAAGCTTGTTCAGTGCACGCACCCATGTGCACATGCACACATGCGTGTGTGCACATACCCTGTTGGAAATTTAATTTGTATTGAATTGAATCTATGGGTCAGTTTGGGAGATTTGACATATTTACACAACTGTATCTTTTAATCCCCAAACATACCATATCCCTCCATTTCTTTAGGTCTGAATATCAACTGACACAAGCAGTATGTTTGCTCTCCAGGCAATGGATCTTTCAGTGACTTGTAACATTTTCTCCTGTCTCCGCTCCTTTGTCACAAGGGTTGATCTCACTTTAAATTGTGTCCGTGGGAGAGAAACAAATTAACCTTAGAGATTATTACTGATCCAGATGTGACAGAAAGCCAAATTTCCAGACAGGTAGATATTTGGGGAGCTGCCTCTAATGGATCAACTATACCCAATGGGAGCAAGAATAGAGGAAAGTACATTTCAAAGTAGCACCTACTTTGAAGCTCCTCCACCACTGTTAACTAACCAGTTTGTTTCCTTTCATGCTTTCACCAACATTCCAGCCATTTTCTGACAATGGGGAACTAGCATGAGGCTCTGCTACTTCAATCAAGGCAGCAAAACCTTGATTGGGGTTTTTTAAAGTAACCACTGTTGCTTTCTTTTTATTGTTGTTTTTCTGATTACAAAAGTATTATGTATTATTTGCAGAAAATTTAGGAAGTACAGGAAAGCACAAAGGAGAAAAATAAAATGTATTTGCCATCAGAGAGAGCCACGGATAATATTTTGGCATATAACTTTAGAGTTTTTTTCTTTATGTGTATGTATGCACCCATGTGCATACATACACCCTTTTTTTTTTTTCCAAAATAACACTTTAAGTGTTATTGTAAGTCAAGCCATCACTCTCTTGGGAGAAGGGCCTCCAACCTAGGCAGGGCAGGTGGTGGGGATGCAGAGGTGCATTGCATGTTAAGTGGGCAGAGAATTCCTTCAGGAGAGGCAGAAGTGTCCAAATTGAAACAGCCCCTGCAGCTCTGCATCATATAAGCATTTTTAAAATCATGTACTTGGTTAGGTTATGTGCCAGTTCACTCATGGTGCTCAGCCCACTCATTTTTTAGATGGTTAACTCACGATTTTCATGACCTTTAGGTTCCTTCCAACTCCAAAATGTTGGGATTCCAAGATCTCCCTGTCATAGGGCTGAATGGTTGCCATGATGATGTTTTGTTTGGCTTTTCACCAAGAACATGATTGGAAGGGTCCATATTTAACCAGGATATAGTGCCGTCCCTATTTCCATCTAGAAGGGAAATGTTACAAGGTCGTTCCATCTGCACAACTTACTCGTACAGAGAAGAGACGGTGTTTCAGAGCTTGTCTCTGGTGAAGTGTCTGTGTGCCCTGGGCTCAGGCCCCTTGCTGAGACCCTGCCCTTTTCCCTTCAGCTCTGCCACTAACATGAACCCTCCCCTGAAAGGACCTTAGTGTGAACAAACTTGTCTCCATAGTGACTGGATAGGAGAAATTTGTACAACTGCCTTTAATTATAAAATAAACTCCTTGTGCCCAGGGCAGTAAGCCTGAGTGTGGGGCAAGTGGGGTAGCAGTGGGCAGGAGGACCTCCCCAGAGCTTGTGAAATCACCCTAAATTACCACCCGGGGTGGGCTCAGGGCTCCCTTACCCAACGGCCTCGATTTCAGGTCCGGCAGAGGCAAGTGGCTTGGCTCTTCTACCTGTCCTGATCAGGGGGGAGGCAGAGCTTTAGGGGAGAAGCTTCCTGTGCTTCCCAAAGTGTGGGGGTGGATAACTGTGAGGCGCTATTTAAGCCAGCATGGAGAAGAGCATCACACTGCATGCCAGATGATGCTTCATGCTGAAGTTTAGGGTACTATCCACTGCCACCCACGTCAGTACCCCACCCAGGGGGACCAAGGGGCACTGTGGCTCCATCCCAGACTGCACGGCCTAGGTTGCGGTCGGGGCTTCCCATGCAGAGAGTGTGCGAGTTGTGGGATCTGCCCCAGATGGTCACTCAGTGCGGGGCCAGCATCCCAGACTCACAGCCAACCTGCTTAAGGACTGTGCCAACCTGTGCCGAGTCATTAAGGCCAGGGGATATTTGTCCCCCCGTAACACTCAGCCACCTCTGTGGAGACCAGCGGGGAAGCCAGTGCAGTGGGCTGTTACTGAGTAGATTGGCTTGGCCCCAGAAGCAGAATATTCCAGCTCACACATTCTCACGCTGGTGCTACTGCTTGTTGACGCCAGTTCCCTCTCACGTGCACACAGTGCATCTCTTCTTCTGTAGACACCTTGTTACACAGCCCTCCCGCGCTGTTGCCCGTGGATTTCACATTATCACTCTTGAGATGTGTTTCCACACTGGAACAAACCCTCCCAGTCCCCAGCACTTCCCGAGGCCTGGGATTTAAGGTGCAGACAGCCCCCTACGGGGTCCCCATAAATGCAACAGGGAGGTTGCTGGCCTCAGAGCCCCAGCCTCTTCCTCAGTGTGGGAGGTTGGCCACACAGTTCCCACCAGGGGGCAGCTGGTAGGAGAGCCTAGCACAAGGAGCTGCCCTTCCTCTGGGCACAATTAGAGGCAGTGCCCTCCTGGTCAGTGTCATGAATTTCTACTTCTCCCCCTGGAAGCCCAGTTTCCACCATAACACACCACATTTGAAATGCAGATTCCTGGCACCCTCCAGAGGTCTAGAGAGAGTGTCCCCATCTGCCCCAGGTATGTGATGTTTATACTACAACACCTGACTTTCATTCTGGCTTATTCTCACTGCAAGTGTCACTTGGAACTGGTCCAAAGTGAAGCAGCATCTCTGTAATTGCCCCTCATTGGCTTTTTCCCACCTTATAAGTCCCTCCATGGAAGGCTGGAGGTGGGGTTCCTGCTGGCTCCAGGAGTGGTTGATGGACTCTCTGGCTGGGCGGCGACCAGGAGGCCTGAGCAATGACCCAGTCCTCACGGGGACCTCGAGGGAGGGAAGGGACACCCCACTGAGCACTGGCTGGACCAGGCTGTGTTGCATATTCTCTCCTTGGCTTTGCCTGTTGAAGGGGATTCTGACAAGTAGGTGGCCTCCAAGGAGGGAAGACTAGAGTAGCACTCAGTCTAGACATTTCTTCCCATAGGATAGTAAAAACAACACTGTAGGTTTTCCCCAACAGTCCCCAAAATCTCAGCCTAAAGCACAGTCTCCCTAGTAAGAGAAACAAGAGGACTCTAAGTGTGAAGGGCCTTCACCTGGGAGTTTGATGTGGGATGTTTGGGCCCCATGGCAGGTGGACGTTGGGCCTGTGGGTCAGAGGCAGATTTCAAAGTCTTCTTGTCAGTATCGTGAATCTCATCTCCTCCCCTCTGGAAGCAGCCTCTACCATAAAATGGTGAGCCTTCCAACAGCTGGGGGTTTTTTATGTGCAACAGAATATGGGACCTCCCATCCTGGGATGCAGCAGTGGAGGCTGGTGGAAGAGAGGGAGAACTTCCTGCCCTGGGAGGGAAGGTCACCTGGAGGGCCCTCAAGCCTGGAGGTGTCCACTCCAATAGACACTGCTGGGCCTTAGCAGTATTTTTCAAGCCCAAATCAGTTTATTTAAATGATGCTCCCATAACAAACAGTGCCCAACGATCAGTGTGGCCATCTTTTTTCCATCGCACTTCAAAGGGGTCTGAGAACAAAGGAGAAGATGACATTTCCTTGTCTTCCAGTGGATGTTTATGCACATGAATCAGCTGCCACTTTCTGTATTATTCTGCAGGCTCTTCAAACGGAGAGGAGGCTTCTCCCCCCTCCGAGAATTCTTGGGTTGTACAGGCAAGTGGCAGCCCTGCCTTAGACACCCAGGCAGCTTCTCACCCCCCAGACGGGCCTCAGCCTGCTACCAGGCATCCCACGCTCTCCCCAGACCTCTTCAGGCATGCTGCTTTTTCACTCACGGGGGCCTTGGGGACACTAACCAGCTCCAGCTTTAAATTCCATGAGACCCACATTGGAGAAAGGCTTCAGGAACAAGTGTGTTCAACGTCAGGAACATCACCTGCTATGTAGGTGTGAGAGAGCAGAGCTGGCTTCCGGGCAACCCCAAAATGTGGGCAGAGCTTACCCAGTCCGTGGAAGCCGAGGTGCAGGCTGGGAGACTCATCTCAATCCCCCAAGGCTGTCCTCTATTGATGGCCTGGGAGCGGCCCCCTTCTCAGTGCCTTGGGGCACTCGGGCCGCTGTGCCCCTTCCTCCATGGGCCCATCTTGCCACCGTTACCCGAGACTGCCCAAGAGCCAGGCCTGGAGCTGGGAGGGGAAGCAGCCGAGGTCTCTCCAATTATAGGCCTGATGTATAAGCCCACGGCTGTGCTGGGGCCCAGGTTGCACCCAGTCATCTCCTCTGAGACAGAGCGGCCTCTTAACCCCAGGTCAACTCAGCACCCAGCCTCCCCTCGGCCACCACTGACCTGCCCCTGTCACTCCATGGAGCCAGTCACCTCGGACTTGGACAGGTCCTCCTCTGAACTCTCTGGCCTTTCCTCTCTCCCCCAGCACCGCTTCATCTCCCATCCTTCACCTCGAGTGGGTGAAACTACGGAGTCCAAACCCTGATGCCCCCTATAGACCAGGCTTCCTAGGCCCATGCGGCTCTCTCCCCAACCCGTCCTCAGGTCCCTCACCACCCTGGCTTGCCCTGGACACATCCCAGTCATGTCTCTCTTCCGGGCTGGGACAGGCCCTCCATCTCTTCCTTTAGGTCTCCTCTGCTAGGCTTCCTGCAGGGCCCATGGCTAATGTTTTTAAAAATTAAAACTGCCCCAGGGATAGACTCCTTAAATGATCGAGATGATTCATGCTAGTGGGATTGCCCTCAGGGTCAGATGACAATGATGGAACCATCTCTGGCAAAGAAGCAGGGCTGAAGCAGTCTGTCTCAGCCCATGTCTGGCTGCCCACTGCCCAGCCTGCCAACCACGGCTGCAGTATCCAAGTTACCTTGTCGTTCCCTCGTCCATGAGCTGAGCACTCTTGGAGGCAACCAATTCTCTGCTCTGCCCTGGAGAGCTCAGAGTCTCATAAGGACAGACTGAAAATAATTAGGACATGATTTAAGAGGATGCTCACCAGGAGAGGGTATGGGGAACTCACCACACACATGGCAAGACTTCAAAGGAGAGGGACCGTGAGCACTGGGGGGACTGGGGGACCTTCCTGGAGGAGGTGGGATTGGAATCCAGTGCGATGGTCTTGGGTCAGAGAGGGACCAGCCTCAACAAAGGGCAGTGACCAGCAGGCCCTAACTGTCGCCAGGCAGACAAGTGCCACTCGTCCACCTCTGTCCTGTGTCCTTGCCACCCAGGGCTCTTCCCTCAGCTCTGAGGCTCTGGGGCTTTGGAAAGGGGGAGGGGAGTCGAGTGAGTTCATGGGGTCCTGCTGATGACAGGTGACCAGGTGGCTAGGAGTCCACCCAGGAAATAAAATGACACGAGTGCCATTTAACAATGTTATTTCAGGCTCTACATGCCAGATGGAGTCTCCAGAGTGTCACCACGTAGGAGACGCCCACCTGTCAGAATGGGGCCCGCCTAAGCTGAGCTTTTGCGGAGAATGAGAAAGCAGGCACCAGGGTGGAGGGAACAAGGCCGGCGCTAGGCTGGGGTGTGCTGGGCTGGCCTGGCATTTCAACCTCCTGGGGTCCTGACTTTGAACAAACCTGGTCCCCGCCCTGCCTCCTGGCAGGTGGCCTCACTTTCTGCTTCTGTACAACCAGGGGTTGATCTGATTCTCTGTCGCCTTCCCGCCGTGATATTCCATGACTCCTCCATGAGCTGTGTTACATGTCTCAGTGGGGGGCTCAGCCCGGGTCCTGCTGAGGACCCACAGGAACAAGGAGCCCCAGGGAGGCGGCTGACAGAGGGACGGTGCTTGCCGTGCATTAGCTAGATGCCAGTTGTCAAACGCAACAACTTGCATAATTGGCTTCTTGTTTTAAGAGGCATGATTCTCTTCAACCAATTCTCAAATGCCAGATGGGCACTGAGCTTTGAAAGATATAAAGGGATTAACATTATCAAGGAAAAGGCAGACTTGGATGGCTTGGAGGCTGGTGGCTTTCAGCAGGCCCCGTGCAGGCGTGCCTGACAGACCCCGTGTGGATACCAAGTAGACCTGGAAGCTGGCATCTGCTGCTTTTCCATCTACTGTGATGGCTTCTCTGCCTATTGGGAGGGTCACCTATATTTGGCTCAAGACTGGCTTTTCCCACTGAAGGGCTGTTGGCCAGAAAATCTTTTGCAGGAAAAGCCAGTTGGCATTAGGAGAAAAATCCTGGCCTGCTAACTGATCTTCCTTCAGTGATTAGTTGGGCCAGATGACAAGCCAGC
Source organism: Mesoplodon densirostris (assembly GCF_025265405.1). Classification (NCBI taxonomy): domain Eukaryota; kingdom Metazoa; phylum Chordata; class Mammalia; order Artiodactyla; family Ziphiidae; genus Mesoplodon; species Mesoplodon densirostris. The sequence continues at coordinate 113,384,925 of NC_082663.1, read as the reverse complement.
AATGTGTCCAGTTAGGGCACCAGGAAAGGACCTAGTAGACTTTGGCTTGAAGGATCCAGGTGCATCTGACAGCAAGGTCAAGAGCACAGGTGCCTGTGGGACCAGATTTCAGGGTCCCCACGTATAGTTCTGTTCTAGCACATGTTTGTTTCCTAGCTCAGGGCATCTGCGTGCCGTTCCCCTGTGGTGCTAGGGATCTGAACTGGCCGTCAGGAGGCCTGAGTTCTCTTCTGGGTCTCCCTCCTCCTCTCTGGACCTCAATCTCTACAGAGTTGGATAGGCCCCAAGACCTCCCTAATTTCATATACTAACTGCAAGTTTAGGAGTCCCCAACATCACCCTCATGTTTGATAATTTGCTACAAGGGCTCACAGAACTCAGAAAAGCCAGTATACTAGTTGTTATGGTTTATTACAGTAAAAGGATACAGATTAAAAACAGCAGAAAGAAGAGCCACGTAGGGCAGGGTCCAGGAGGTTCTAAGTACAGCTTCTAATGGTCCTCCCCCAGCAGTTGTGCATACATGCTTGTTTCTCCTAGCAATGACGTGTGACAACACATGGAGTAACGCCAACAGAGGACACTCACCTGAGCCTTTGTGTCCAAAGATTTTATTGGGACTCAGTCCCATAGAGATGGCTGACTGCCCACGTGGCCAATTAGTTCCCAGCCCTTGCAGAGGTGGAGCTGACACCATGTGGACCTTGGCCCCCATCATAAATTGCATTGTTGGGACCTCCCTGGTGGTGCAGTGGTTGGGAATCCACCTGCCAACGTGGGGGACACGGGTTTGAGCCCTGGTCCAGGAAGATCCCATATGCCATGCAGCAAATAAACTCATGCGCCACAAATACCAAGCCTGCACTCTGGAGCCCACGAGCCACAACTACTGTGCCCAAGCACCGCAACTACCGAAGCCCGCACGCTTTAGGGACCACATGCCACAACTAGTGAGCCCGCATGCTGCAACTACTGAAGCCGGCGCACCTAGAGCCTGTGCTCTGCAGCAAGAGAAGCCACCGCAATGAGAAGCCCATGCACCACAACAAAGAGTAGCCCCCACCCACTGCAACTTAGAGAAAGCCCATGCGCAGCAACAAAGACCCAACGCTGCATAAATAGATAAATAGATGGATAGATAGATAGATGGCTGGCTGGCTGCCTGCCTGGCTAGCTAGCTAGCTAGCATAGACTGTCTGATGCAGCCCAAAGCTCACAGGTCAACAAAGACATCTATCAGGCCAGACATTCCAAGGGCTTAACGATCATCTCCCAGGAGCCAGGGGGCAGAGGCCAGATTCTCCCTGGACAAGGTTAATCCTTCACTGCAGTTTCCATCCGCACACAATGAAGGGGTCAGATGAGAGCCTGGTCTCCTGGCTTCTTCAAGGTCTCAGGCTCTGGGGTCTTGATCCTGCCTCTTGGGCCTCAGTTTATCAACAGCAGAGCATGGAGAACAAAGTTCCAGCCAACCAGCCAAATGCAATGAGAAACTTAGATTTCTGTTCAGGTACATCCCATATTACCTGTGGAATTGCGTTTGATTTGTTCTCCCCCAAAGATGATAGCTGGCAGACCCTTTAAAACCATTAGCTTTAATTTTCTACTCTCCTGATCTTTGAATCCAAACTCCTGGTGTGGCCTACTGCAGAAAACCCCACAGTGGCAGGCAAACCTGCTTCCTTGTACTTCTGAACATTTCATCCTCAAGGTGAGGAAGGGCTGAGGGGAGGAAGCGCGGCTAAGCCAAGTTCCATGGCTCTGCTCGCTGCCAACTGGCATCCGGTGTGAAAGTGCTCATGGAAAAATGCCCATGCCATGGTGCTGAGGTCTCTTCGCAGCATGATCCTAAACCCCTGGGGGCTGTCTGGAATGGAATTAAAGCAGCATAGGCCTTTCTGTGATGCTTTGGTTGGATTCCTAAAAAACGTCTAAGAATCAAGTATGCCATATGGCTGCTTCTTTGTTTACCTTAGGGCTGAAGGGAGACATTCTGGGCCAGAATCTTCCACATTGTTTCAGAGACAACATTTCCAACCCCACACATTTTTAGATCATGCTAAAAATAGTGGCCCCCACTTTGTGGTGTTGTGAAACACATCTCAGGCCTTTGGAAATGGCATTGGTGGCTGAATGGAGGCTTCACTCACTGTAGGGCAAGTGATTCTGGGTGTCTTGGTATCCACCCCTCTGTGCTGCCTTAAGCAGGTATGCAGTCAGGTCTGCTCATCCCTCACCAGCACTGAGCTGAGCTCTCCCAGGAAAGAAGGACTGCTGTCCTCCACCTACATCTGCTCCAAAGATGCTACAACAGAGTCACTCTCAGGACAGACCTTCAAGGGGAGGGCATTGAATCATGGGAGTTGGTCCCTATCATCTCACAGAGTGGATACTGTTTAGCTTCAACATTCAATGCAAATCCAAGTTTAGATGGATCATTGGTTAGCATTAAAGTGCCCTGCACCAAAAAATTAAGCAAAGGGTTTTTCTTTTTTTTGCCTTCTCAAGCTAGGGTGAGTGCTTTAAGTAGGTCTAATTTCAAACCTTCGATTTTGAAAATGGTTTCATTGCTGCCAATGATGCAAATGATACTGCTGCCTTGTGCTTGTATAAGAAACTTCTATTTTAGATCTATCACTTGCTGATTTTTTGAGCGAGTAACTGCAGTGAGTTAAAATCCTGGGTCCTGGGTTTCACCTGGCCTTGGTGTCACGGGAACATGTGCTTTGGAACCTCCCAAGAAGGGGTGAGAAAGGGGGCACAGGGAAGCAGGTGGGAGAAAGCTTTCAGTGGCCATTGTGGAGGCTGAATTACGGGATTATGTTTTAGTAGACTACTGTTGCTTTCATTCTGTCTTCCTTTAAGCTGCTATAACAAATTACCATAGATTAGGTGGTTTAAACAACAAACATTTATTTCTCACAGTTCTAGAGTCTGGGAAGTCTGAGATCAAGGTGTCAGCAGATCTGGTGTCTGGTGAAGGCCTGCTTCCTGGTTTATAGATGACTGCCTTCTCATTGTATCCTCACGTGGTGGAGAGCAGAGGGAGAAGCAAGATCTCCTGACTCGGCTTGTAAAGACACTAATCTCATTCACAAGGGCTCCACCCTCATAACCTAGTTATCTCCCAAAGACCCCCACTTCTAGATACTGTCACATTAGAGGGGTTAGGATCTCAAAATATGAAATTTGGGGGGACACAAACATTCAGGCCATAACAGTAATCATTTATTGAGGACCTGCTATATCCTTGTGATTATGCCAAGCACTGGGGATATGGTGGTGACCATGACAGACAGCATCCTTGCCCTTGAGCTGCCGACATTCAAGCAGAGATAGAGAATAAACACATGAACAGATGAGTGTGATAAATGACTCTGAAAAGAAGTAAATAGGGTAATGTTTCAATGGGGAGTTTCATAGCTAGGGTCTCTGTCAGGAAGGCCTGTGTGAGGTGACACTTGAGTTGAGAGCTGAATGTTCAGGAGGAGGCTGCCATGCAAAAATCTGGGAAAAGAGAGATCCAAGCTGAGGCTCAGCCCATGCAAAGTCCCTGAGACTGGAGGGAGCTAGGGCTACTCAAGGCACAGAAAGGTCACTGTGGCTGGAGCATCAAAAGTGAAGTGAAGGCTGGTAGGAGACGAGGTCAGGGAAGGAGCCAGAAACCCAGGCAGAGGGAACCTTGTAGATCTTTCTGCTAGAGATAGGAGAGGATCTTCAGGCTGAACCTCATCCCTTTGTCTGGTCCCACCAGAGACCTTGGGATGTGAGATTTGCAGGCTGTGGGATGCTCATGCAGATGGTGAGTGTTAATACCCTTGGTCCTGGTCCGACCTTTTCAGCATTGGGTGTTCTGATTAACTGGCCATCCTCCCACTTCAGCACACGTGGAAGACACTTTGTTCAGGAGGAAGTTGAAATGGCCAGCCCATCTAATAACAGAATATTAAAAAGGTCATAGCAGTATAGCTGAGTCCTCCAACCTACAAATCACAGAGAGTGTCTGCTCAAATAACTCATTCTCCTGACAAATCAAGGAGCAAGGACTGAACTGCACAGCTGATTAGGCTCATTGGAAATCAGAGGGCCAGGGAGAAATCGATGGGAGAACATCACTGCCCCATGCAGGGAGTCAGGGCAGCACAGTGCTGATTAGCAGATCAGCAGGTGGTGGGCATGCTGCCCCCTGGTGGCTGCTCAAAAAACAGCAGAGTCTGGAAGTGAGCTGGAGGGCCCAGGGGATCCTGGTCCAGGTCCAGGTCGCGCCTGGGGAGAGAGGCCCTGTCTAGGGGTCCTGCCAGGCCAGTGGTTTAGCCTTTTCTGTTTTACCACCGAAGTATTAAAAAAACACCTTTCCCTAAACCATGGCTAAATAAAACACTTGCCTCTAAAATCCCTAAAGTTGTAATTTTTTTTTCTACTAAGGTTTTTTAGAAATTAGCTTTTGCCATGAACAGCCTTTGGAAAAAGAGTGAGCAAGAACAGTCAAAACTCAGACTGCTCATAAAATGAGTATAGGTTTATGGCTTCATTTATTATGGAGTTCCACAAACAACGTTCAAGAAAAATGACTGATTTAATTAAAGACTGGGCGATTAACCTTCTGCGTGCTAAAACAGAGGGCTTTGTGAGGGCTTTCCACGGAAGCGTGTCTTCATCTATGAGGCAACAGCTGCAGAGAATCTTAATAGATCGGCGAAGCCAGACTGAAGTGGAAAGCTCACCTTAAAAAGAAATCTAAGAAGATTAAGAGAGGGATGAACATCAAAAATGACTCTGATTAAACCACGATAAAGGATGCTAGAAACTGAAAGGGAGAAACAGGATACACAGAATATATTTTTTAAACCAAAGGCACAGAGATTTCAGTGGGCTTTGGAGATAAGGGGGACTGACATTTTCAGAACAGTTGATTAAAAGCTTTTCGGCACAAATGCTCATTTTCACTGGGGGTTGAGCACAAAAATCCATGGAGTAAATTGAAATTCTAAATACTAAGAGAAGACTAAAAGATTTACTGCCACAGATTCAATTAAGTGGCTAAAAAAATGTACCATCTCCTTCAGGATTCATTTCGGCGCCTGCCTCATAACTGCACAATTTCCCAAATGCTGTTTGCTAATGTGCGTCGGGAGGGATGGCTTGTGCAGGAGGGCCAAGGCGTCTTGGTTATGGGGCCTTAAATCAGGACTCAACAGAAGCAGGAGGCACCTGGCACAGGGCAAGCCCACCGATTTTCTCCTTCACAGCCCCCCTGCCTCCTGGGGCCGGAGTCTCCTGGTCCCCTGGAAGCATGATGGCGCTTTCTCTGGAGACACAGGCCTGGGGACAGCAGGCCCACCCTCGCCCCCCCGTGACAGAACCCGACTTTAGAGCTTGAGAGTGGTCTGGAGTCTCTCAGAAATAGAGCCTAGCTCAAGATGTGCTTTGAACATGTCCCCACTGGGCAATGATTGGAACCGTCCACCCCACGGGCACATTTGGTCCTGTGTTTCTGAGCTGTCAATCTGCCTGCCTGCTGATGCTGGAATTCAGTATGTGCCACCTTAGCCAGTGTGTTCAGTAGGAAGGTGTTATTTAAAGTTCTGTTCCTGGCAGCACATTTAAGGCCCAGAGCGGGGCTGTAATCAGCAAGAAGGCTGGTGGGTTATTGCAAAGTGGCAAGTGTTCATAATTTAATGCCCTCTGTACCACCACCTCTGAATTAACCCAGCCACAGAAAACCATCGTTAGCTCAGTGTGAGGTGTTCTCAGTGCCGAGAGGCCTGCACACAGCTTTAACACTGACGGAAGGACAGGACGTGGAGCAGGGTGTGGGCGGCCAGCATTTTACGCAACCCTTGGTGTGGGAAATTGCAGCAGAATCAAGCGAGTGAGTGGGAGCTGGTTCCTCAGGTCTCCAGCCTCCCAGCTCTGAGATGCCCCTCACCCTGCAGCCCAAGTATCATCCTATAGCACCAAGTGTACTGCCTGTAGGTTCAAGAACAACCTTGCTTGGCCTCCTACATCGAGGCTGCATGCTGTTGTTTTTAAAAGAAAGAGCAAAGGAGGCAAAATGAAAAGGTAGCTGATAGAGTTATTAAAGACTTGAGTTGCGGCTGGTGATAGGCATTCAGGGCTGCCAGGTTCCTGCAGGCTTCAGCGGTCAGAGAGGACTTCCCCGGGGGTGCTGAGCTCTGGGGAAGGCAAGGTTGGGGGTAGGAAGAAAAAGGGGAGTCATCTTGGGTGGGAGTTTCCAGGATTCCTGTGGAAAAGCAAGGGTTGATGGGGGCTGCAGTAGATGACCCCCACTGCAGGGCTGGAGCTGGAGGTCGGGGACCTCCCAGCACACCCCCACCCTGTATGACACCCCACCCACGGAAGCACGGGAGACGTCCTCCTGTGAGAGACTGGCACCTGGCTGTCACTGCCAGCTGTGTCCCCACCAACACTGCACCATGAGTTTATCTCTACACCTGGTTTTTCCCTCTGTGGATCATCCAGATCATTTGCAAAGAGAAAAAAAATAAAAAGAGGTTATTTTTTTCTTCAAGGATGATAGAGCAGACGTAAAACCCCGAAATGGAAATAAACCAGGCATAAGTTAGAAGAGAGGAGAATCAGTAAAACAGATGAAGTTTAAGACAAGAGGTTTGGAAAGCTGGCAGCTACATGAGACAGGAGAAAAGGAATTAGAAGACTAGAATTGAAATGCCAGATATTAACCTTGAGGTAAAATAGAAAAGAAAGTTATAAAAAAAAGATGAATTTTGAAATTAAGTATTAAAAAGAGAGGTTAAAAACATAGAAATTAAGTGAAGATCAAATAAAAGTAGGAGATAGAGTGTTAAAATATAAGGTAAGACTTCCCTGGTGGCGCAGTGGTTAAGAATCCGCCTGCCAATGCAGGGGACATGGGTTTGAGCCCTGGTCCAGGAAGATCCCACATGCCGCAGAACAGCTGAGCCTGTGTACCACAACTACTGAGCCTGCACTCTGGAGCCCGTGAGCCACAGCTACTGAGCCCATGTGCCACAGCTGCTGAAGCCCATACACGTAGAGCCCATGCTCCACAACAAGAGAAGCCACCGCAATGAGAAGCCCGTGCACCGCAATGAAGAGTAGCCCCTGCTCGCCACAACTAGAGAAAGCCTGCATGCAGCAATGAAGACCCAACACAGCCAAAAGTAAATAAATAAATTTAAAAATAATAATTATATATATATATATATATATAAAAGGTAACTAGAGTGAAGAAATAGCTGCCAAGCAAAAGAGAAGCAGAGGTGGCGGGAGGTGTCCAGGCAGGTGAGCCTGAGGAGAAGGTCCCAGAGCGGGCGCAGCCCTGACACCTCCTGTTCACAGCCCCCAGCCCTCGTCCTTTCTTCCCATGCCAGAGGGACAGCGTTTTTCAGTTTGAGTGGGAGAGGGCTGTCCTTCCTTTACACACAAGCAGGCCCAGAGGCCTCAGGGCCTGGACCCATCAGAGAAACCCTGAGTGTGCAGGTAGCAAGCCCCTCATGGCCCCCTAGAAGGCTGGGAAGTGAGAGCTAAGAAACCAATATACAAGCAAATGCACGAACAAAGGCTTCCCCTGCCCTCTCTGGGGAGGGGTGGCTCGGTTCCACAGCTAAATCTTCAAGCCCTGGTTCTCAACTCTATCAGACCTAGTGCCCGCTTTTTATAACAAATTATTTGTAATGCCCTCTTTATTATCCCAAAATGAAAATTATAGATAATATAATGTACTTATTTATACATGTAATTTCAAAGGAGGATGCCCTGACTGAAATATAAATGAAAAATACAAAGAAGGTAATTTGTAGTCAAATACTATGTATTTCAATATGTGGGTACTCATGTGAGAGCACAACAGAATTCCTAATGAGGAAGCCAGATGTTGGCATGAAAGCAACCTGCATAAACGCAGCTGATTCAGGTGTATGGAGTTGGCAGCTCATACCACGAACAATGCGTTGTCATAGGCAATGAGGTCATAGTGAACAGCATTTGATAAAGTTCTGAACAAAACAATGTATGCTCTTCCCTTGGTTTTCATAGCAGTTGTATCCCAGGAAAATTCCAAATATATTAAAACTATGCACAAGATAGCTTGTGTTTATGTATAATCAGAGTTAGGTTTTAGGCTTAAACCATTATTTTCACCTACATGAATACCCAATGAGACATTCCCCCAAAATAGGGCCATGTGACAATTCACTGTTGTGAAGAACAATCCTGTGCAATGCAGGATGGCTGGCATCCCTGGTCCTTTTCCATTTGATACTAACAGCAACCCTCCCCCACCAACCACACCCCCAGTCATTGTGGCAATCCAAAATGCTCCAGTGATATCCAGAAAATCTGCTGGGAGGCAGTTCTGCCTGACTTAGAACGAGCGTCTTAGAGGGGGAAACATGGCTGATCAAGAAAGCTTTTGATCTTCTGCCCATTTTTTGATTGGGTTGTTTGGTGTTTTGATATTGAGCTGCATGAGTTGTTTATATATTCTGAAGATTAATCCCTTGTTGGTTGCTTCATTTGCAGATATTTTCTCCCATTCTGAGGGTTGCTTTTTGTTTTGTTTATGGTTTCCTTTGCTGTGCAAAAGCTTTTAAGTTTAACTAGGTCCCATTTGTTTATTTTTGTTTTATTTTCACTACTCTAGAAGGTGGATCAAAAAAGATCTTGCTGCAATTTATGTCAAAGAGTGTTCTGCCTCTGTTTTTCTCTAAGAGTTTTATAGTGTCTGGCCTTACATTTAGGTCTTTAATCCATTTTGAGTTTATTGTTGTGTATAGTGTTAGGGAGTGTTCTAATTTCATTCTTTTACATGTAGCTGTCCAGTTTTCCCAGCACCACTTATTGAAGAGACTGTCTTTTCTCCATTGTATATTCTTGCCTCCTTTGTCATAGATTAATTGACCATAAGTGGGTGTGTTTATCTTTGGACTTTCTATCCTGTTCCACTGATCTCTAGTTCTGTTTTTGTGCCAGTACCATACTGTTTTGATGACTGTATCTTTGTAGTATAGTCTGAAGTCAGGGGGCCTGATTCCTCCAGCTCCGTTTTTCTTCCTCAAGATTGCTTCGGCTATTTGGGGTCTTTTGTGTTTACAAACAAATTGTAAAATTTTTTGTTCTAGTTCTGTGAAAAATGCCATCAGTAATTTGATAGGGATTGCATTGAATCTGTAGATTGGGAGATTGGGATTGACATACACACACTACTATATATAAAATAGATAACTAATAAGAACCCACTGTATAGCACAGGGGACTCAATACGCTGTAATGGCTTATATGGGAAAAGAATCTAACAAAAGAGTGGATATATGTATATGTGTAATTGATTCACTTTGCCATACACCTGAAACTAACACAGCATTGTAAGTCAACTATACTCCAATAAAAATTGAAAAATTGAAAAAAAAAAAAAAAAGCATTTGACAGCCCCTTGGACCTCCTCATGGCTATCTGGGTACACATTCCAAGCCTCAGAAATGGCAGGGAACTTTTTTTTTGCAAAAGAAGATATTTAGGAATAAGAGCAGGAAACCCTGCAAGAGAGGCTTTTGAGCTTAGGCCAAGGTGAATGAGTGTGATGCTGTGGGGAGCTCTGTAGATTCTCAGGCAGGGAACAGTGAAATGGGTCTCATGGAGACAGAAGACAACTGCTGGAGAAAAGGAGAGGTGTGAGCTCAAGCAGGGCCAAAGGACCCACTAGAGAGCCTGCTGCTTGTTGTCGAAGGAACAGGAGCTGACGGAAGAGAGGATGCTTCTCAGTTAGAGTAGTAAATATATATAAAGAATTATTGTAATTGACTGTAACATCTCAAGATAACAGATAAAGAGTCAGAGGTAAGGGGCTCCCATTCCTGGCATGGTGTTCATCTAGACACAATGCTTTTCATCTAGTTATTAGAAAGCTCTGGAAAGAAGCCAACACTGCACAGTTGGAATGTGAACCCCTTGGAAAATTCATTAGAGCAAGAAGTCAGGAGTCGTGTTTCAGACTCAGTCTCAGCTGGAAGGGCCCAGAAAAAAAGGTAATCGGATATTCTTCTTGCTCTGGGTCATATAACTCACTTCTAAAATTGGCTTCTTGCTCAGAGCAGAATTTTGAGGTTTATAAACTCCAAGGAGAGGAGAAAGTTAATACACAGTTGTGTTATTGTGATTGAACCGTTTTATTCTCAAAGATTTAATTCCCTAAATTTTGCTTTAGGAAAAAAAAATAAATGCTACACATGGTAAGATGGCAATTAAACTCCCTGTGTAAGGGAGTATTACTCACGGTGATAACTGGGAAACATGACAGAGAATGGGGCATGCCATCTCAGAAGAGATGAAGAGTCTTTACAATTACTCTGGAACTTTATTTATTATTTTTGAAGGGTAAATGCATTGCTGCTCTTAACTGCCTGAATTTTGAAAACATAGCCACTTCTTTGAGCATATTTTTATTTTTACTGAGCATAATTGGATGATGTGAAGAGAAGTTTCCTTTTTAAATGTGTCATCTCCTATTTCCCTCAAGCTGTAATCACATCAATAGGAACTTTCCTGTGGGGATTTTATTGCCTTGTCTAGTTTCCTTTTCCAGCCTATCAAACTTAGTGAGTTTAAAGATTGTTCACGAAGAATGAAAGCTGGTTTATTGCAAAAAGTTTTCATTACCTGAAAAATAAACTCTAAGAGACACTAATGATAATGTTTATGTTTTTTAACTTCAGATTGGAAGTGAGAATATTTTCAGATTTAGATTCTACAAAATGATCATTGGACCACAACACATTTCCATGCGTTAAGGTCAGATCACGGAGCCAGCTTTGCATTAAACAATGGGTTCTTCCTTTCTCACCATAAAAGAGGTTTTAAAAGGTCAGAGAACAGCTAGGTGCATGTAGGGGGGAAGTCACCCAAAGTCCTCCTTCACAGTTTGAAAAAAAAATTTAGGAGAAAATTGTACTTGGACTGTGTAATGCAGCTAAATGATTGGCGGTGGAGAGGAGCGGGGGTGTGTTGCCCCCAAGCACCTGCACGTGGTAGAGAGGGACGCCCTGAGCCTCTGTCCACTGTCGGGACTGTTGTTTCCCAGGAGCACTGTAGCAAATCTGCTCTGCTTGGAACCCACCTTGTGGGGTTTAGAAAGTAGAAGGCATAGGAGCCTGCAGGCAGGCTGGAGCTCTGGACACCTGGCTCTGTTCTGTCAGGGCGGTTTTTAATCTAAGACCCAGCAGCGCAGAGGGTCAGGGAGAGTGCTTCTACACCTGCCCCACCCTCTCTGGTTCTTCCGGAATGCTCCCATGAGGGATGCTGAGGCCACAGTCATCAGAGGAACAGAGAGAGAGGGTTCCAGATAAGAGTTTCCATCAAGCCAAAGAATAGTAAAGAAATGCTGTTAAAAACAGAAAAGAGGATGGAGAGAAGGTGGATGTTAGTTCATTAAAACACACTCTAAATCTATAAGAACAAAACACTAATATTACTCTTAATACGGGACTAAACTCAGGAATTTTGACAAACGCATCACACCTGCATAACTACTACGCCAATGAAGATATAGAACGTTACCATCATCCCAAAAAGCTCCCTCGTGTTCCTTTCTCAGTCTGTCGCCTCACCCCCCAGGGCAATTGCCTGATTTCTATCATTATAGATTAATGTTGCCTGTTCTAAAATGTCTACTAGGAGTAATCATATAGTATGTACTCTCTGGCATCTGGCTTCTTTTGCTCAGCTGAATAGTTTTGAGATTCATCACATTTATTCATCAGTGCCCCAGTCAGTCATTAAATATCCATAGATTTCACACTGTGGACACACCGTGGAAAAGACAGTCGTGGTACCAGCGTTCTTAGAGTTTACTCTGCACCTTCTGATCCAGCTTTTCCATGGCCAGGGGTGTTTCCCAAACCATCATAACAATGCAAAAGGCTTAGATGGCAGCACTGCTTACAATAGTGAGGAAAGCTTTACAGAATGGCCGCCAGGGACTAAGTATCCTATGGTAGAGGGAAGGGGAGAGTCCGACTGTGTTGTCACAGATCATGTTCTAGCTCAGAGAACATCCAGTGACACCAGAAAATGTTGACAACAGGTTAAGAGCAAAAAGGTTACAGAACAGCGTGTATGGTTGCTCCCCCCCACCCCGACCATAAGAATTTCCTTATATGTAACTGTACCTAGATGCTCATTCCGGGTGTTGGGATCACAGGAGACTTATTTCCTTTGTGGTGCCTTTCTTTACATTCCAACTTGTCTTGAGGGAATGTGTGTTATTTTGTAATATTTCATTAAAAAGAATGATCCCAGGAAAATTCTTTTTTTATGAAAAAAGAAAAGCCCTTGAAAGCATTTTCAAATCCATCACCTGCTGCGGGTTTGTCCTCAGAGAAGAGGAGCCAGGTCAGACCAAATCCTGAGAAGGGACGAAACCCCAGCTGGACAGGCACCATCGCCCAAGTGAACCCAGGGTGTCTGGGCACGGCCTCAGGGGTCGTCGGGGGAGGGCCTGGGCCCCCTCATCATCCCCACAGTGCCCCTCCATTGTGGGGACTCCTTTGCTGTCAGAGTCCAGGCCCTGCTGTTTGAGCCTTTGGGAAAGTGACATGTGAAGCCTAATTTCTGTAATGCAATTTTATTGGTTAGTGTTGGAGCTGACGGGTTGAGTTGGGCAGTGTGGTAGGCAGAGTGATGCCCGTTCCCAAAGGTACCCACACCCTAATCCCGAAATCTGTGACTCTATTCCTCACATGGCAAAGGGAACTTTGCAGGTGGGATTAAATTAAGGCCTTTGAGATGGGGAGGCTACCCAGGTAAGCCCAAAGTCATCACAAGGGTCCTTGCAAACAAAACAGGAAGGAGGAAGTGCCAACACCTTAATTTTAGCCCACTGAGACCCATTTTGGATTTCCAACCTCCAGATCTATATGATAACAAATCTGTGTTGCTTTAAGTCACTAAGTCCATGGCAGTCTGTCCAGGCAGCCACAGGAGATGACTACAGGCCAATAGTTGCCCTGAGAGAGAAGGACCAAGGGAGAGCAGTGGGTGAGGCCGTGCCCCAGGGGAGGTGCGGGCAGGCCCTGCAGATGCAGGTGGGTCCAGGCCAGCTGCACACTTCACCAGGCTGAGCTGGCACCATGACCGGCTGACTGGTCATCCTGAGCGGAGCTGGCCCCGCCTGGGCTGCTCCACCACACGCAGCCAGCAGTGGGGAGGGCCGGAGAAGACAAGATGGGAGCATTCTCGGGAAGGGCCTGGGGCGAGGTTGACCCCAGCATACTTTTCCTTTGGGGGCCTCAGTGTACGTGTTGTTCTTTTTTTCTTTTCTTTCTATGTTTCCGATTGCTTAGATGATAGAATTTTTTTTATTCATGATATTGAAAGTTAAAACGGGATTCTTTTTCCTTTAATTCTTCTTAAATGTAATGTTTGACTTATTCAAGCATATCTAATGTTCGTTTGCTGTCTCAGAGCCCAAGTCACCTGCTCCTGCCTCATTCTGGGGACGGGGATTATAGAGAGTGAGCCTGAAGGAGGCAAAGCTTCAGGCATGAATCAGGCAGGGAACCCTGTGAAGGCAGCCGAGTCTGTGAAGCCTGTAGGAAGCAGTGAGGCAGCGAGAGGGCTCTGTAGCTTGGGGAGCAGGGGTGCACTTCTTATGGTGAGGTCACGTGGGGAGGCAGCATCCAAAGGAAGACTTTTGCTTAACGAGGGATGATGTCAGACAGAGCCTGAAGCCTTCGCTGAAATCAGCACCTTCCAAACTGCGTTCTATAAAATGGCGAAAGCCCAAACCCAGCTAGAAATTGGTTCCCTGGCTCCCACCCCGGTCCACATGCCTTTTTTACTTCCTGCCAGTTGGTTATTTGTATGATTACTCAGTGGCATATCCTGGGAGCGGACACTGAGGATCCAGCCAGGAGAGAGGGGAGAGAGCCCAGTCTGGAGGAGACAGACGGCAAACAGGGACTTCTGATGGGGGAGGGGCAGGGATCCAGGAGAGCACAGACAGGAAGGAAGTGAAAAACTACCCAAACCATCACATTTGCTCTTCTTAGCCCTGGCCTGAGGCTACAGTGGCCATCTCAAATGCTCTCTTTCCTCCATTACCTGCCAGCGGTCTGATCCGGCCCCGCTGACCAGCAGCTTGCCAGTTCCTGCCCGAAGGGTGCCTACTGGTCTCCATGTGCCCCAGCTCCACACTCGGGTCCCCTGGGCTCTCAGACTCCAGGGCTGATGCAGCTTTAACTGGGCTCTGCACCCCTTCTTGCCCCGTATCATAAAACTTACCTCAAATTTAAAACGGGGACAGGGAAGTGCCCCTTTATTTGCTCAGCTGTGAGTAAGTGCACTTTGAGATGAACTGTTCCAGACCAAGGGCTGTGTGATGTGGCCTAGAGGGTCTCACGTGCATGCCCAGCATCCTCATTAAAGTCCCAGAGGAAGCTTCAGGAGGCCCCTTTTTGAAAAGACTGCGTAGGCCCGAGGTTCCCTGCAAGGCAGGCCAGAAGGCAGACCTAGGGCAGCCGTGCCTGGAACCAAGACAGTGGGCTCTTCACTCCTTTTTCGGTTTCAGTTTCTAGTCTCACGGCGTCCCCTGCAGTTGCTACCCTCAAAGTGGTTTCTGGTCTCCTGCTGCCCAGTTGCCACCATTTACCCATCAGCAGATGCCCTATTGGCCACTCTGGCACCTGTTCCCACCCGGAGAAGGTTGGAGAGTCCCCTGAAATTTGCTGAGGGGCCTCCAACCTGTCCTCTCTGGCCTGCCCTCGCCCCACTGGACGTGGCCAGACCTCGGGTCAGGGGCCTGGCCTTGGCCACCCAGGCTTGCCGTGACATGCTTCTTTCTCTCAGTGCACCCTCCAGGTACCTCCTCCACATGGCCCTCCAGACCCCATCCCCAAATCCAGGTTCAGCCCCCACCTGGGAATACCCAAAGTGCCCAGAGGGTCTGAGGCTGGCAGTGCCCCAGCTGTGTCCCTGGGGTCTAGCACAAAATAGACACGGAGTACGTGTTTGTGATTGCATCTTTGGTAAATAAGAATTACTTTGCAATGTAAATAATGCACCCAACGTTTCTGCTTTGTGGGAGGAGGAGGATAAAAGACTATCTTTTAATCATGAAGACTTCTTATAGCAGGACCCCCTCAGCTCTCGGCTGGAGAGAGGATTTGGGTAGTGAGTCATACCTGGCCTCCATATCCCTGAGGGCCCCTCGGGACCCGGGACCCATGCCTCTGTGAAAGGCCTTGAGAGTCTTCCTCTTAAAAGGTACAACGCCACCCAGACTGGGCTGCCCAGGAGGCCTAGACACCCGCCCTCACTGAGCATCAGCCGATGCCTCCTCCCACAGACAAGGCTGTAGCCACTGGTGTTGGTTTCAAGTCCCCAGGAGTGCAAAGGGGATCTCAGACCAGCACAAAAAAGGGAATACTGAGTCTGCAATAAAGGATTAGAAACCGCTTCTTGGCCATTAAAACCTAAGTAGCTGAAGAATTTGATTTTGATCCTCTTTTACAACTGAATTTGGCAATGTTAATGCTGGTTCTCAGTTCCCACTAGAGCTTGGCATGTCTTCTGAGCCGGAAGAAAGATTCAGTCAAATTCAGTTTAATTCCACGCTAAGTATTGCTTATCTGTTTTCTCTCTTCGACACTTGATGAGCCGTCTGGGAATAACTGTGAACTAGAATGCTCAGGCATCTAGAACACTGTTCCCTCAACTATTCTGGTTAAACGTCTAGCACAGGCTGCTGCCACCTGTGACTAGTATTCTGTATTTCCTGTCTTTTCACATGCAAACTACTTACCAACAGCTGCTTGGGACCAGTAAAGTCTATACCACAGCTGGAGCCTTACTGCTGCTAACAGTTGGGCTTCCTAAATTCAATTAGCTGTGGACAGAGTCCACGGTCGGTGTGACAGGAGCCAGCAGCCACAGAGCAGGCATGAAGCTCACACCAGAGTGGGCAGTGACATTTTCCCACACCTGTGCACGCACACCCATTGCTGCCATCAGTCTGTTCATTTGGTGGAAAAATAGTGTTCCTGGGGCTGTAGGTTTGATGTAAGGCACATGAGATCTACATAGGCAAAGACACGACCTTTGGATTATAAGATTGTCACAGGGCTTCCCGGGTGGCGCAGTGGTTGAGAGTCTGCCTGCCGATGCAGGGGACATGGGTTCATGCCCCGGTCCAGGAAGATCCTGCATGCCATGGAGTGGCTGGGCCCATGAGCCATGGCCGCTGAGCCTGTGCGTCCGGAGCTTGTGCTCTGCAACGGGAGAGGCCACAACAGTGAGAGGCCTGCGTACTGAAAAAAAAAAAAAAAAAAGAGATTGTCACAAAGCCATCAACTAGAGGGCTGGTGCCATGCCCACTTAGTTATACTAATACCTGTGGGTGGTCTCATTGATTACCTGCCCTGTGCCCAGCCGTTAGCTGTACCACTCTCTGCAGCTCCATCTCAGGCCATAGCAGGGATGAGTCCAGTCTCTGTGCACAAGAAGTTTATGTGGTCTCACTGGGAAGGTAACAATGAATCCATACCCAGTGGTAATGGGCATAGCCAAAGGCTGGGTGACCACAGGGCTGCTGGGAGCAGAAGGCAGAGAGACCTGGGCCTGGGTCACCAAAGCTCTCCATGACGTCCTCTCCATCTCACAGCTTCCATGCACACTCAGCCAGGAGGGCTGAGCTAGGAAACTCCCACAGCTACTCCACAATCTCCATCCTGCTCCAGACACATTCACGGGGACCCTTTTTAGGAACCTCCGATCGCGTTCCCGTCTCAACAGCAGGGATGTTGCCCTCCTTTGTTCCAAGTCCAGTTGGGACCGGCTTATCGTGTGGTGTTCTAGCTCCTTCTCTCTTTCCACCCTGGTAAGAGCTGCCCATCACTCCAGGGTGGCATTACAAACTTTCCATGCTTTGCTTTGCTTTGTTTTGCTGATATCATTTCTCTCAATCCTTAGGATAGTCCTGTATAACTGGGGTTATTTTGCAGGAGCTGCCTGAGGCCACCCAGCAGGAGCAAAGTCCAGACCACACCAGCCCCGTGAGCCTGCACACAGTGCAGAGCGGCGGGGCCACCTGTTTTCTAAAGCCACCCCCCTCGCCTTGTTCCTTTGCCCCTGTTGGTCATAGCTCTGGCCCTGACATCCTCAGCAGGGGAGGTGACAAGGGGGACAGTGCCCCCTGCACTGCCCAGCATGTTTGGGGTTCCTACTGCCACTGGAAAGAACTGAACTCTAGGACTGTGGTGTACACCTGAGGCCAACAAAGTCCTGGCAGGCAGCATGCTTCCTTCCTGCTTCTGAAATTGTTATTTCAGGAGTGCGTGTACGCGCATACAGCTCCTCAGTCTCTGCTATAACACTGTCAGGAAGCAACTTTCTAAAGAAAGCCTTCCAGAAAGTGTTAACCTGTCATTTTGTGGCTCCAGCTGCCCCCCCCATCAGCTTTTGGCCCCTCAAGGTATCTGTGCAGCACTCCCATTCTCCCTCCACACTGTTGCCATCTGAGAAAGGACGCCCCACACACCCTCCCACCAAACCCCAGGGAGGCCAGAGCACACCCTTACCTCTTTTGGGGTGTGGAAGGGACCCCTCGTGCACCCTTCCACCTGGGGGCGCAGTCTGGTTCCAGCCCACCTGCAGACCTTTGTTTCCTCCTCTGCAGAGGGGTTGTTTGTTTGTCACCAAAAATTATCTCCAGAGTAAAAAAAAAGCTCAAGAAAATTTCCCAGTACCTCCTCCCATGGATCAGGTTGCCATCATAGTGCACTTCATGGCTCGGCTGTGAATAGCCTTTATAAAGCCTAGTAACATAAACACTAAACATTGAGCTAACTGAAATAGAGCATATTTCTACTGGGAGGAAGGGTAGACAGGAGGGTGCCTGTTTCTAGTGGAGATGGGGGAAGAATTATGCAAAAGGTAGCTAAATTCTCATCTTCCATACTGGGAAGTTAATGGATAATACCTAACACTAAAAAATAAATAAATAAATAAGTTGTGTGTTGTTTAGGTTAATTCTAAAATAACCAAGTAAAAATGCTGAAAGGGATTGCCTCTAGGGAAGGGAAATGGAAGGAAGGGGCAAAGGCTTGCTGTTTTTCATAAAAAGCCTTAAGTAACTATTGGGCTCTTTAAATTATGGGCTTATGTAACATGTTTAAAATATAACTTTTTAAAGGATATTAAATTTTTTAAGGTATCAGAAAGATTAGATCATCCTGAGAGAACTAAATACTCTAAAAAAGAGCCAAATGGAACTTGTAGGAAAAAGTTTTTAATTGCCGTTATGACTAAAGTTTTAAAATATAGTTTAGACAGCTGAAGAGAGAATTGATGATTTGGAAGACAGCTGAAGAAATAACCCAGAATGCAGCATCGAGAGATAAAGAGAAGGGAAATAGAAAACAGCGGCTAAAATATGGATGACAGAATAAGAAGATCCAATACACATCTAGTAAGAGTTACAGAAGGTGAAAATAACGAGAATGAAAGAGAAGCAATGTTTGAAGATAATGGCTGAGAATTTTCCAGGATTGAAGAAATACTTTAATCTTCAGATTGAGAAAGTACAGCAAGTTCCAGACAAGATAATAAAAGCAGATCCAAAATTAAACAAATAATGGTAAAATTGTAGATCACCAGAGACAATGAGAAAAGTTTAAGAGCAACCAGAGATTTAAAAAAATGTATTACCTACAAAGGGGAAATGTTTAGACTGGCAGAAGACAACAACAATAGGTGCTAGAACACAATGAAATAATACTAGGAATGGCAAGGTGTCCTCGGAGATAGGGAGTGGAAAAGCAGTGTGGAGGCAGTGGAGAGACCTGTGCCCAGTTCCCTTTGCTCGCCAAAATAAAAAATTTATATAGGGCAGGTACTGCTAGTTGCCTTCCAATCTCCTCTCCTCACCTCCCTCTTCAGTAATAAAATCTCAAAGTTACCTGGACACATTGCCATTCAGACAAAAGACTATGTTCCCGGCCTTCCTCATCACTCAGTTGGCCTTGCAAATAAGTTCTGCCCAATGGGATGAAGCAGAAGTGCTATGTGAGATTTCCAGAAAGCTGCTTTACAGTAGAGGGGGCATGCCCTCCCCTTCCCTTCCCCCATATTGCTGCCGGGAAGGAGGAATTCTGGCTGAGGCTCTAGCTCGATCTGGGACCATGAAGCCAAGGACCACACCAAAAGGATGGCGGAGGGTGAACTGAGATGACTCCAGGTCTATGACAAGCTAGTGGAGACATCACCCCAGCTCTGAATTTCCTGCCTCTGGATTCTTATATTTACATGAAAAAGATGACAAAAACTTATAACATGTTTAAGTCACCCTTTGGGGATTCCTGTTACAGCAAATTTAATCTTTTTTAAAAAATGTTATTGAAGTATAATTGATTTACAATGTTGTGTTAATTTCTGCTGTAGCAAATTTAATCTTAACTGATGCTGAAAAGCTTTTGACAGCAGAAACTAAAACAGGGACCCAAACCTTGGGATAAACCTTGAGAAGGAGGGATGTGGGGGAAACCAAGGGAGGTGGTCAAGTCTGAGAGCCTGGGCCTGGAGGGAAGACCCTCCTGTGTTCACAGAGCATGAGCCCTTCCTGCAACAGCAAGTTCTCACTGGGCAAGAGGCCAAGAGAGGCTGACTATGGCTCCCGTACAGCTGTGCTGGCCCCCAAGGGTCCTACTTCAGTGCTTCCAATAACTGTCACCCTTGGGAGATGTATGACACTCTCTCCAAGGATGAACAAAACTACAGCCCACCGCATAAAGTGGGTCCTTTATGGTATGACCACTCACAGCTGGCATCGCAGACTTACAAATTTCAAAGTGCTGAGCTGTGCTGCCTGGGCTCTTAGATTCTTTGTTGCAGTGGGGTTGTGTCCTGTCGGTCAGTGGTTTCTGTACTCTTTGAAGCTCCTCAGAGAGCTGGGGCCACAGGGAGGAGGAGGACACTCAGAGAAACCCATGTGCATGTGTGCACACGCACACACACGCACACCATACACATGCACGTTGGCTTCCAAGAGGAGGAGCAGCCTTGCACTCAGTTTTCTAGCAATTAGAAGAGCATTGTTTCTTTTCCCCTCAGGACTGCCCAGTGCTCCTCTCTGGGTTCATGATTCTCACACAGAGGCAGGGTCTACACCCCAGCCTCTCCTCTGCAAAGAGGAGTGAAGTTGTCACAAGATGTGTTTCATTTTTGGCCTGTGAACTTGAGAGAACTATTCTGAGTTTTTGCTGAATGTGATTACAGACCCCAGAAGCCCTTGCGCCCTGACTCTAACTGGCACTTATTGAAGAGATGATGATGACTTAGATGTTTTAATTAGCCTGCTTGCAGGAGTTCCCTGGTTCTGCTTGTTTAAGTGAGTTGATTTCAAAGGTAGCATGTCGTTGTTAGCAATGATAATAAGAGCTGCGTTCTTCGGGTACTTTCTCTGTGGCAGGCTCCGTGCTAAGGACTTTGCATGCATCATCTCAATCCTCACGACTACCCGGTGAGGTCAGCCCTATTACTGTCCCCACTTTTCCGTTGAGGACACTGATCAGCTACTAGTCCCTCCACAAGGAAGTGGAGGACGCAGACCAGGGGTGAGTTCAGATCTGTTGGACTTGAAAGTCATGGGAGGGGAGGTGGGGACACCCAGCTGAGAGGGTCCTGCTCCTGCCCAGGGACTCACCCTGAGGGACAACCCGCAGCCCCTCTGCCCTCCAGCTCCCACGCCTGGCTAGACTCAGGGCCTGTCTAATCTAGCAGGCTCACAGCCCCTCATGGCACAGGCCTCCTCTCTCCTGGGACCCCCACCAGCTTTTATGGGGTTTTGGTAATCTCCTCCAAGTAAAGGGGCCATAAAGGCCCCCTCTAGAAGAGGGAAACCAGGGATGACCTTTACTGATCTCATCGCCCAGCCCCTCTTCCCTCCTCTCCCAGCCCAGTAACTTGATCTCCTACTGGGAGAGAAAACAAGCTCTTAAATTCCCACACATTCTCCCCAACTCAGCTGCGTATGCTCTGCATTTTATGGACTCCATAGCTTTATTTCTTGATATTAAAAGCCAAGCTTTTAGAGCTTTAGAAATAAATTATTTTTCAAAAACCCTGTCTTCTGCAAATTGAAAGCCATGTTTCCAGAAAATCGTCTCTGCTATGAGCTTCAAGAGCCAAGAATTTGACACCTTTGTGTTCTGTGCACCATACCCTCCCCTGAGGCTATAATGCTCAGCCTTGGGTCTAGTTTTAATGGTGAAAGAATGTAGGAGAAAAACTAATTTGCTGAAAATGAAAAACCACCAGCTATCATTTTGAAAGACTGTCCTGCTCCCCTGACTTTGGCTTTGGGTAACACCGAGACTTGGGTTCCTTGTCTTTTGAGGGAGGAGTTGAATTTGCTGGTCTCTCCATCCTTACTGGCTGTGACGACCCATGATTCCTGCATTCCAGCAGGATAGCTGGGACCCATTCAAAATGGACATGGGCGAGGAAGGGTCTCTCTCCTCTGCAATTTGAGGCAATTGGGGAAATTCAGGATCAGTCTGAGCCTTCCACACTGCATGAACAAAATTAGGCCCAAGACAAATGGTCTCGCCAGAAATGAGAAGCTGGCCATCTCCATCTGCAGGGATGTAGAATTGGGGTTGTTATGGGCCTGATTTGTGAACTTGAATGAGGGCTTCTAGAAAGCTATTTGTAAAACTCATTGCTGTCTCCGGCTGCAGCTAACACATTCCATCTTCCATCTTCCGACTGGGTGATTTCACATTCCATGCATTCATAAAATAGAGTGGGCTGTGGAGTAAGTGTGGGAAGCAGGGTGAAGGGGAGGGGATGGGACAGTGAGGTGGGCATGGGGAGAGTGCCACTGGGCAGGAGAACCACAGGTGCCACACTGCTGAGTGGGGCACTTCCCATCAGCTCCCACTGCCTAGCACCAGGGGCTGCCCTTGTCTGCTTTCTCCTGGGGAAATCCTCAGACCCTGCAGGGCTTTTGCCCCAGTTTTCAGAGATTTGAAAGCAACGCGAGCTTTGCAGCTGAACGCGGATCTGCACTTCTGCCCTCCTCTGCCTGTCTTGGCGTGTCCTCTGTTTCCAGGCCTGGTGGGGGACAGGTCTTCTGAAGGGGTCCAGGTCCTGTGAGCAGGACATGTTGGGAAGAGGCCCGGAATGCTGGTGCAGCTGGAGTTGGGCCTCCTCAGCCCCTGAGGAGGGATAGGGAAGATTTGAGACCAGCAAAGAGGAACTGGCAAGCTTGACCAGGCTCAACTCAAGCCCCAGCACGCTTTGAGGGAGTTGAAGCCACCTTAGATCCTTCTGGAGCAAGGTTTTCTCTGTCAAACAACCATTACACTTCTGGGGGCACATAGGGCAACGTTCTGGATCAAAGTGTAATTTTAATTTAAAAATTGAATTAGTGGAGAAAATTAATTTCCTAAGCTATTCTTTTATGCCCTTAGAGGAATTTGACTAATATACTCTGCCAAGCTTCAGTTTGCCTATCTGTAAGATGGGGGTAATGCCCCATGCTCTGCTTGCCTCCCAAGGCTGCTGTGATTCTCAGTATGTCAGTGCATGAACTGATTTTGCGGTATTCACATGACCACAGGGGTTATTTTCAGTAGCTGCAAGTCCATGATAAAGCCCTCCAAGCCCTCTTTTGTTTCCTGCATTAACTCTTGGGTCCACAACTTGCTGCTTGTTGCTGGGCAGGAAGTCCCTGGAACTGTGGCTTGGAAGTTTCACAACAGAGATGGGGTTTGTGGGGTTTGTCCGTAGGAGGGTGGGGGATGACTGGTCTGGATGTGTTTTGGCCTCTTGATGGCTGGTTTTCTCCAGGAGCTCCAGGGCCTTGGAGCAAAGGGCTGAATCAGGCTTGGTGCTCTAGGAGGCTGAGACCAGCCTCTCTGAGCCAGGACAACTGCCGGTGACAGTGCTGCTACCGACTTTAGTGACAGCTCTCACCTGGGTCATCAGAGCAAGCCCAGCTGTGTTTACTGTGCAGTGTGTATTTTTGCCCTCTTGCGTTTGGAGAACCAGAAGTCCCCATGGGGTAGATAAGGCCCGACTCTGAAGCTGGAGTCCTGTTTATGAGTGGCTCACGGGAGGGGCCTCAGTACTTTCTAATAAGTCTCTCCTGGGAGTGCTTTACTAACCAGAACACCTACCTCCCCGGCTGAGTTATAATGGAGGCTTTGTTACATGACTGCACATCTGCTCAAGCTCAGACCTGGAGATTACATTGAATATAATTCCCTACACTATGAATTTATGAAGCACACAGCATGGAGGTGATAAGGTGAGGGCCGTTTGTAGTGACCGTAGATTTCTGGAAGTTATAATGGTTGGTCTGTTGGCCTCAAACAAATGTGGAAGCAGTACTGGAAAGAGCAATGCTCTGGGGTCACTGAGAACTATGTTCTTCTGGCTCTGCCACTTCCCACGTGTGTGAACTTGAGCAGGTGTCCTACACTCCTTGAGTCTTTTTCCTTGCCTCCAAAATGGAAAAATAGGGTGGTTTGGGGAATTAAATAAGATAAATGGATATAAAGCAGCTATAAAACATCTGGCTCAAGTAGGCCCTTAATGAACAGTAAGAACTTTTTTATTTTTGTTTTTATTAGTTAATTGTCTTGTTCAAAGTCTTCTTGAGGGCTAAGAAGAGGAAACTACATGGGGCAGATCTGACCTCAAGCATTTGGAAGTCCTGGAGGATTGGGCAGGGTACCTTGTCTGTGCATCCTGAAGTGAGCTGCTGGGTGCCTCTCTCTCTCTCTCTCTCTCTCGCTCTCTCTCTCTCTCTCTCTCTCTCTCTCTCACACACACACACACACACACCATTGTGCACAGAATTCACAGCCAGCCCTCCCAGGGTAAGACACCTATACAACCACAGAGGAAACTAGTGTCAGCTGAGTACACTAAACATACAGGTAGATTGGACAAACAGGGGTCCTGAGACATTTGAAGAAAATCAACAGCATAAAAGAGAAGAACCAAGATGAACAACAACAGAAAAACCCACAACTAACCCTGGAGGATATGGAACAAAAGAAATTTTTTTTAATCTAATAAAAACCCTTAGACAGACTTGAGAATATGTTTTCATATAATCAGAAAGCGCTGTTATGAGAAAGAAGAATAGAGCAAGAAATATTTCTTGGAAATTAAAAATATAGTTGCTAAAGTTAAAAGTTCAGTAGGAGTCAAAGAAAGAGTTGAGGAACTATCCCATAATATAGATTAAAAACTGAAGAGATGGAAAAGGTGAGAGAAAAACTGAGAGATATGGACGATCAACCTAGGGGAACAAACATCCGTCTACTCTGATGAGTTGACTTGCAACCAAGAAATCTGAGAGAAGGAAATTATCAAGAGAGGAACAGAAGAACACTCCTCAGAGCTGAACTAAGATACAGACCTTCAGGTGGAAAGACCAGATTAGAACTGAGAAGGGGGAAATGAAGAAGATCCACAACTGCATATCCCTTTGAGATTTCAGAACACCAAGGACAAAGAGAAGATTGTAAAAGCTTCCAGAGAGAAAAGACGTGTCACCAACAAAGAATCAGGAGATCATTGTTAGCAGATAGGAGTTATCAACACTGGAAGGCAATGGAGCGGTTACCTTCAAATGTCTGAGGGAAACCAATTTTTACCTAGAATCCTATACCAAATAAAGACATTTTCAGACATGCAAGGACAAAGAAAATTACCTTCTTTCTTAATTTAAAAAAAACGGGGAGTTAGGGGTGGTATAATCCACTAAGCAGGAAAGGTATTTAATAAGAAGAGCTGGTCCAAGAAACAGCAGAACTAACCCAGGCGTGTAATGAAGGGGATCCCAGCATGACAGCTGGGACCACCTGGGAACCTGGGAGATGATCCAGTCAGGTTAGAAGAGGAAGTCAGAAGGTTCTGAGAAGAAAGTCCTCAAGAACAAAGCAGATTCCATTTCACAAAAATAAGATTAAGAAGCTCTAAACCTCAGTGATAAAGAAAGAAAGAAATCTTTTAAGGCAGTTAAAAATTCTGGGAAAAACAACTTACTGAACAAGAAAGACATCGTCCCATATTAAGCAAACTCAAATATGTCACATATTTGAGTAACTGAAGGAAGGTGAAGAAACAGAACTATTTGACTGAGGCCTAAAACAGCACAGGTGAGTCAGTGGAGCTGCCACCTCCTTCCCGGAAGGGAGGGTCACTGTGTCTTTCTGCTGAGGATGATGGACCAGAATGTTCATAATGCTCTTTATTCATTTTCACATTTAGGTTCAATGAATAGAAACTGGCACTTATTACATACAGTTACAGAGTGTAACAAGGTAAAAATTAACGTAGATCATTTAAATCAGAAGTTAACAGGGAAGGATCCGGGATTGGATTTCTTCCACAGTGAAGGGGCAAGAAAGACTGCCTAACTGATCTTAATGTGTTAAAGTTTAGGGTTTTGTTTTTATGATGTGCATATTTTGCTTTTAAAATGTTTTAAAGGGCTTCCCTGGTGGCGCAGTGGTTGAGAGTTCACCTGCCGATGCAGGGGACACGGGTTCGTGCCCCGATCCCGGAAGATCCCACATGCCGCGGAGCGGCTGGGCCCGCGAGCCATGGCCGCGGAGCCTGTGTGTCCGGAGCCTGTGCTCCGCAACGGGAGAGGCCACAGCAGTGAGAGGCCCGCGTACAGCAAAAAAAAAAAAAAAAAAAAAAAAATGTTTTAAAAAGTGGCACTGTATTGAATATTTGAAGAGCTTCCACCCAACTCACTGTCACAGGCTATCTCATGCTTATAAGAGTTCCCTGCATTTTCTATTCTGTGCCTTTTACTATATTTTTATTTATTTGCTGTTCTCCAAAAACTGCCATTTTGAATTGCTCAATATATATTCTCAGCTAAAAATGTCAGTGTAGTTATGCAATGAAAGCGCCACTATGTATGTGTATATCTGGGATTAGCAAAGAGATGATTAAGGCTGTTCAGTGTTGATCAATAATCATATTTGATTTGGGCTTTTTACTTTGCTTTCTCAACCATCCTGTACTTTGATATTTATTACGACCCACTGAGATTCTGGCCTTGACTAAATAGAAGTTGCTTGAGGAAATTTACAATCTAGTGATTGGATTCCAGTGGTGCTGCTCTTGGAATGACGATACAGAATTAGATCTCGCAGAGTAAATAGAAACCCAGTGATGGGAACTGTGCCGTTAATAAAAATGTCTCCTAGTGCTTTGAACACAACAAAGCAAATATCAGCAAATGCAGCCCCTAGTCATAAAAACTTTATGTCACAAGTGTAGGGTCAGAGTCCTTTGTCAGATGTGCTAAGCAATTTGAGCAAAAAGTATATTTTTGACTCGTGTGATTTTAGATCTGAGATTCTCAAATCCCAGGGTTCAGAAGGATGACACGGTGTTTTGAAAAGTTCCCTGTATTCCCTTATGAAGCTCCAGGGCTGCTCAGATGTTTCCAGGACAGAGAGGTAGCCCTGGGCCGACCTCCCAGGGAGCCCAGATACGGCTGGCTGTGGGCTGTCTCTGTATCTGTGCTGAGCATCCAGGCCTCTGTTGACACAGCCGGTGGCCCACAGGAGAACTTCCATATCAGAGCCAGCCTCGGCCCTCTCTCTGTCCTTCTCGTGGAGGGCTCAGAGGATGGGTCCAGAAACCTTCTTTTTCCAGAGTTGCTAGAGAAATCTATGTCCTGCTTTACTTCTTGCTAATTAAAATAAAATGGATTGATCCAGGGCAGGTGGGCCCTCATTATAATGCATAATAATAACACACATGACAGGAGCATCTTTCATCCTGATGAGCTAGCAGGGGTGCTCCCAGGCCTGCTTCTCCTCAGAAGGAAGGAATTGCCTCAGGGCCCACAGTCACTTTGATAAGCACTGAGGTGTTCCAGGGATGGCAGGAAGTGGTTCCCCTTGCAGTGAAAAGATCCATGAGCAAATGTAAACAAGAATCTTCCCAGAGATGGTTACAAAGGCAGAACTCTGGGTGCCACGAGTGTGGTCATTGCCATAATGCAAACATGTGCAGCATGAAGGCAGACAGCAAAAGGGACCATGCAGAAATAGAGGTGGCCTTGCTGTTAGAGGTTCAAGAATCACTGGCGATTATTTTTTCCTTTTTCAAAATTTTGTCATAATCCCCATGAAAGGGGAACTTTTAGGGCTACCACTTAGTTATTTGCATTGAACAGAAGTTTGCCCAGTGCCCTGGGCTCTTCATAATTTTACAAGCAAGTGAGCCACAGTACAGCCTAGGGATAAGGGTGTAGGGTTGAGACTCAGCCACACTGCCTGGGTCTGACCCCCCTCCTTCTCTCTCCTGTTGTCAGCGAGGGGAGAACACCCCGACTACCAAAAGATTCAGGCTCAGAGAAAAGAACACTTTTCTGTGTCAGAGATGGAGCTCTCCCAGGGATACCTTCTGTTCGGGAGGGGGCTGAAATCAGACACACATGCAAGTCTCCAAAGACCTACTCAGGTGGGTACCCATAAAGTAACAAGTCTAGGCAGCCTTGGGGCCCCATCGGCTGCCCCAGTCCCTGCCCCTGAGCAGCCCTGCCTAACGTCCCACTTGTCCACCTGCTCCTAGTGTCGAGGCTGCCAGAAAACCACCCATCCTCTCCCCATCCCACCTGACCAGGGTGCACACGTGTCATCTCTGTATCACTGCATCCTCTTATCCTGGGCATGTGCGCATGCACGTATTGTGGAAGTGCAGAGGCCCCATGTGCCCGCCGCTCACCCAGGCAACCAGAGCAGCCCTAACTAAAGATCCGTGCATTTCCTGTGCACCTGGACCCACTGAGATGCATGGCCCCTGCCGGAGCCAATAGACAGAAACCATCTCCAAATGTTTGTCCTTCCTCTGCCATTTGGGGTAAAAATGTAGCAAATGAGCAAGTCAACAGCTTGCCTCCTCACTAAAGTATTGGCAAGTGGAAGAGGAACAATGCTACTCATTCAGGGATGAATTACACAAGGTTTCCATAGTCATCTTGCCAGCGTACCTTGCTCTAACGAAGACACGGTTTTGTTTTCTCTGGTTCTGAGCTGTCTTTGCTCCTGCCCCTCCCCTGTGCATCCCCCCGACCCTCACAGCCTCTCCTTACACGCCTCCTCCTGCCCCTCTCTGGCCACATGAGGGTCCAGCACCTTTTCCCCTTCTGGTCCCACACCCGCCATTCCCTGAGCTTCGAGTGATGCTGCCTTAGGCTCTCCAGCCCCACCTTCCCCTGGGCCGGTCCTTCCCAGCTCTCCTTCCTGTCCACTTATCATCTGGTCCCAGCTCTCTAACAAGTCCCCTCTGTGAGAGCACTATGTGAGCTGCCAGAGCCAGAGATGAGGTGACTCGGGCCCTGAGGAAGCTGTGGGTACCTGAGAGGCAGTGCTAGAGCAGGTACCAGGCACTCTCACGCACCTGGGGCAGATATACCCATGCTCTCGTGGGCCTGGGGGCGGGGGGCGTAGACGACAATGCAGTGGAGGCCTCAGACATGTCAATAAGGTAGGTACTCGTACAGTTCTTGCTTTGTGGATAGGATTCAGAGAGGTGAAGTGACTTACCTGAGGTCACACAACTTGTAAGTGGCATATCCGGTGTCCATACCTAGGGTTTCCTAGAGGAAGACTGCTTCAAGATGGGTCTGGAAGGACAGATGGGGTATGAGCAGGGCATGGGGTCAGTGGTACAGAGTGACAGGGTCTGGAGTTTGTACAAAGGTGTTGGTGGCTGGATGTGCTCCATTGGTAGATGAGAACAGGGAAGAAAGGAAGATGTTTTCCTCCTCCTGTCATGAAAGGACTTCATGACACTTCTCTTACCCGCTCCCTTCTCCTACACACACACACGCACACACTTTCACATAGCAGCTTGGCAGAGAGTCCTGGGACCACCAGAAGAGGCTGGTGAACTTTCTTTGTCTGTGTTCTGGGGTCCGGGAGTCAGTGGCAGAGCCTGCCTAATGTCCAGTAAGAAGCCAGCTCATGGTTAGGGGTAGTCACCCTGGCCTTGGCTGAGATCTTAGGTAGTTAATGCAAATGTGATTGACTTCCTGCACATATTTTCTACATTCCCCTTTAGTGGTTTAGGAGAGAGATGATAGTTAAAGACACTGTCATCAGAGCGGGGCTGTGTCTCCCTGGCTGTGTGACAGGAATGTAAGTGGGCTGGTGGTTCCCTGGACAGTAACTTCAGAGGACCTTTGGGGGTCACATACCTAGACTCAATCAGTGGTTCTGAAGCCTGGCTATGCTTCCATCTACCCCAAGAGCTTTTGAAAACAGAGGCCTGGGCCACAACCCAAGAGGGCTCGTAGGACTGAGACCCAAACAACACTTGCTCAGGGGCATTCTGTACATTTTTGTTGAGTTATCTGAATGAATTATTTTATTCCTATTTTATGTCCCGAACAAACCCACATCATCATTTTATTAATGTATCTGCAATTACTGCATAACTATTTCCAGTTTAGTGTGGTCTATGCTATGGGTATGCTTAATCAAATATCTGCATGATGGACCTTTAAGTTCTTTGGGGCCAGAAGCTTTTCCCATCAATTAAGCTTCAACAAAATGAGTTTTTAGCTCATCTGCAACTGTATTTTTATGTTTCTTTTATGGCTCCCCTGCCTTCTCCTTGTGTCCTTAGAGATACCTGAAAATGTGGTGTGGGGCTGAGATATTTATTAGCAGTGTGCAGAGAACAGGTTTATAATGGTTTACGAAATATTCAAGTGCCTGCTTTGAAGTAGGATATTTTATATTTCCATTACAGTCATTTCTTGGGTGCCCTCCCCCCTCGACTACTAGTGCCACCAGAGAGAAGGGTGTCCATCCTGGGCCCTGGGGCCTCCCTGGGATCAAGGCCCTGGAGGTGTTTCCTCTGGAAAGAGATTGAATTCCCAGTAACTTCCTAGAGCCCACACTTCCCCCAAACCCAGAGGTCTTCGCAATCTGACCCACTAAATGCAGAAAGGATTTCCCGGCCATCCAGAGTCCTCTTCCTCTGTGCCAGGCGAGGGGCCATCCAGGGCCCTGACTCAGACAGCCCCAGAGGACACAGGTGGTCAGCCCCCTCGTGCACAAGAGGAAACACCGCTCAGGGAGAGAAGATCTAAGTTTCTAGCAAGCAGGCGCTGCTCGGCTCACACACATACCCAGAGAAGGAGCACACAGAGATGTGGGCACACCCAGCCCTCCAGCCTGTCCTGTGAATACACGTGAGGGAAAATAAAGTGAAAGAGAGAGCTGGAAGGAAGGACTATCAAGCCACTCTGACCCCAGTGCCCGTACGTTCACGCAGTGAGCAGAGCTCCCTCCACCATCAGTGAAAGGGACAGCAGACCCCAGATGGCCCAGGCCAGCTCCTGGACATGGGCAGGGCTCGCGGCCAGAGCGCCTCATGCTCACTCGGGCCTACTTGCCACCGTTCCTCTTCTCCTGCCCCCACTCATGTGAAGGTTGGACTGGAGGAAGGTTCCAAGTGGAGGTGGAAGGAAGGCCTGTGAGCATGGAATATCCATGTTTAGCTAACCCAATGGCTCTTCTATGGCATCCTGGGTCAGAAGGAAACTTAGAGGCTGTGTGTGTCTCAGTAGAAGGGACTCTGGACAGAAGTCATTTGCCTGTTCATTTGGTCACTCCTTCGTTTCTTCGGCGTGTGCTTGCTGAACACTAATCACGTGCCCGGACCCCCACTGGCTCTCAGGCCATGACGGGAGGGGCATGATGGACAAGCTGAGGAAGCAGAGAGAATAAATGCTCTGAAGGGGGTGCCCAGGACATTCTGAGGACACATAGGAGGAGTGTGAACCCAGCCAGAACGCTCAGGGCAGTGATATGCAGGGGAAGCTGTGTGCCAGCTAAGACCCAGAGATGGTGAGGAGTCTGTGAAGACGGGCATGGTGTGGCGATGGTGCCACGGCCCACGGGTGATGCCAGGCTGGTTTGCAGTACTGGGGGTGGCTCAGGTTCCCTGGGGTGAGTGTGCGCAGTGGGAAGAGGTGAGCCTGGAGAAGGGGCCAGGCCAGCTGGAGAAGGTGTTTCAGGCCAAGGGGAGCAGCTTGGCTCTACCCTGAGGATGGTGGGGTGCCCCCCACAGATTCCTCCAGCCGCTGAGTGGATGGGGTCAGTGGGAGCGAGATTGGAGCCATGGGCTAACCAGTGCAGAGGAGTCATCCAAGTCATGTTAGTGGTTTCCTTGAACTAGAATAGAGGCTTTAGGAGTGGGGAAAACTGGCACCGCGAAGGAACACTTAGGAGGCAGGAGTGGCCTGAGCCAGGACTGATGGGCTGGGGATGGCGGGGTGTCGAGGGCAACCTCAGGTGTGTGGTTGGGCAGCTGAGGGCTTTGGTGGAGGGGCCACTGGCTGGGGTTAGGAGGTAAAAGAAGGAGCAGTCTCAATGGCAAGTTCACTTTGGGCTGTGATGAGGCAGGAGCCTGTGGGACAACATGGAGAGATGTCAGGCCAGCAGTGGGGTGTGAGGTCTGGAGCTCAGGAGAGGGTCTGGGCTGGACAGTGAGTGGATACCTCTCCAGCCTTCCCCAGCTCCAGCCCTTGATCAAAGGGACTGGGCGTCTACTGGGGAGCAGCCAGAGGCTCCACCCAGCTCATGTCAGTCCAGTCCCCAAAGAACCAAAGCTTCTGGAAACCTGGAAGGCACTGGAGCAGGAGAAACAGTCCAAATACCCCAGCGATGATCAGGTGTGGAAGGGCCTTCAGAGACCAGGGCGGGAAGATGGAGCATGGAGAGAGGCCAGACCCGGGGGCCACGCTCACGCCCTGCTCAGAGGAACTGATCCCGAGAGGGGCACTGGCATGAGCAGGTCAGCACACCCCACTGGGGCCTCCAAGAGCCGAGTGTGATGTGGGCAAAGCCAGTGAATAGCCCAAGCTGCCCCACCCCTGGGCAGATAGCGGCTTCCAGCACGCACAGGGTGGTCTGGGCCAGAGCAGAGGTAGTAAGGATAAACCAGGTCCCTCCAGAAACATGGCTCAACCAGTACTCGCTCATGACCTGCCAGAGGTGACTGGCTCCATCCAGCCCCCTCTCTCAAGCTCACCTCCTGGGTGAGCCAGGAGACCAACACACCCAGAGACCCAGCCTCACACTTGTACACACCTGTGATACACAACACTCCCAGAAGTCCACTGCCAGGTGCCCTCCACACACATACGAACCACCGCAACACCGTCCTCTGGAGCCACACAGGTACAAGTGACTTGTAGGCGAGGGGCGTGACTGTTTTCAATACTAAGTCTCCATTTCTACAAGCAGTGTCCCCCAGGATGCTCACTACATATCACTTAAAAGCTAAATCAACTCCACTGAGCTAGCCGACCTTGGGAAGAATGCTTCTCCAGCTCTTAGGTTTGCTTTCTGATGAATAGGATGATGATCCTTCACTCCCTGGTGCATCTTTAAAGCTCTGACAGGGGTGCAGCTCTAACATGCAGCCTGAAACTTGGAGACATGAGCTGGGAGAATAATCTCCCAAGACAGGGACGGCATTTTAAATGTAATTATAGCTGGTGTTCTGACGCCGCAGCCCCAGTGTTCAAGCCGGCAGACTCCCTCCTTTCATATTTACCTTTAGTCCCACACTCTTTCCTGTGATCCATTAGTTCTACTAACTCATTTAAAAGCTAGGGTCATGGCCATTTGCTCAGGTGGATGTGAACCAGATAAGGGGATCCAGATTGCCTCCTTGAAGATGCTCTAGGCTCCAGTTCCTCACTAAAGCACCCCAAATTAGCAGGCAGAGCTGGCCACCACCAGTTTACCTCACCTCCTTTATTTCTTTTTAACATCTTTATTAGAGTATAATTGCTTTAAAATGGTGTCTTAGTTTCTGCTTTATAACAAAATGAATCAGTTATACATATACATATGTTCCCATATCTCTTCCCTCTTGCATCTCCCTCCCTCCCACCCTCCCTATCCCACCCCTCTAGGTGGTCACAAACTACCCAGCTGATCTCCCTGTGCCATGCGCCTGCTTCCCACTAGCTATCCACCCTACGATTGGTAGTGTATATATGTCCATGCCACTTTGTCACAGCTTACCCTTCCCCCTCCCCATATCCTCAAGTCAGTGCTCTAGTAGGTCTGTGTCTTTATTCCCGTCCTACCCCTAGGCTCTTCATGACATTTTTTTTTCTTAGCTTCCATATATATGTGTTAGCATATGGTATTTGTTTTTCTCTTTCTGACTTACTTCACTCTGTATGGCAGACTCCAGGTCTATCCACCTCACCACAAATAACCCAATTTCGTTTCTTTTTATGGCTGAGTAATATTCCATTGTATATACGTGCCACATCTTCTTTTTCCATTCATCTGTTGATGGACACTTAGGTTGCTTCTATGTCCTGGCTATTGTAAACAGAGCTGCAGTGAATATTTTGGTACATGACTCTTTTTGAATTATGGTTTTCTCGGGGTATATGCCCAGTAGTGGGATTGCTGGGTCATATGGTAGTTCTATTTGTAGTTTTTTAAGGAACCTCCATACTGTTCTCCATAGTGGCTGTATCAATTTACATTTCCACCAACAGTGCAAGAGGCTTCTCTTTTCTCCACACCCTCTCCAGCATTTATTGTTTGTAGATTTTTTGATGATGGCCATTCTGACTGACGTAGGATGATATCTCATTGTAGTTTTGATTTGAATTTCTCTAATGATTACTGATGTTGAACATCCTTTCATGTGTTTGTTGGCAATCTGTATATCTTCTTTGGACAAATGTCCATTTAGGCCTTCTGCCCATTTTTGGATTGGGTTGTTTGTTTTTTTGATATTGAGCTCCATGAGCTGCTTATAAATTCTGGAGATTAATCCTTTGTCAGTTGCTTCATTTGCAAATATTTTCTCCCATTCTGAGGGTTGTCTTTTCGTCTTGTTTATGGTTTCCTTTGCTGTGCAAAAGCTTTTAAGTTTCATTAGTTTCCTTTTGTTTATTTTTGGTTTTATTTCCATTTCTTTAGGAGGTGGGTCAAAAAGGATCTTGCTGTGATTTTGGTCACAGAGTGTTCTGCCTATGTTTTCCTCTAAAAGTTTGATAGTGTCTGGCATCACATTTAGGTCTTTAATCCATTTTGAGTTTATTTTTGTGCATGGTGTTAGGGAGTGTTCTAATTTCATTCTTTTACATGTAGCTCTCCAGTTTTCCCAGCACCACTTATTGAAGAGGCTGTTCTTTCTCCACTGTACATTCCTGCCTCCTTTATCAAAGATAAGGTGACCATATGTGCGTGGGCTTATCTCTGGGCTTTCTATCCTCTTCCATTGATCAGTATTCCTGTTTTTGTGCCAGTACCATACTGTCTTGATGACTGTAGCTTTGTAGTATAGTCTGAAGTCAGGGAGCCTGATTCCTCCAGCTCCGATTTTCTTTCTCAAGATTGCTTTGGCTATTCGGGGTCTTTTGTGTTTCCTTACAAATTGTGAAATTTTTTGTTCTAGGTCTGTGAAAAATGTCAGTGGTAGTTTGATAGGGAATGCATTGAATCTGTAGATTGCTTTGAGTAGTATAGTCATTATCACAGTGTTGATTCTTCCAATCCAAGAACATGGTATATCTCTCCATCTATTTGTATCATCTTTAATTTCTTTCATCAGTGTCTTATAATTTTCTGCATACAGGTCTTTTGTCTCCTTAGATAGGTTTATTCCTAGGTATTTTATTCTTTCTGTTGCAATGGTAAATGGGAGTGTTTTCTTTATTTCATTTTGAGATTTTTCATCATTAGTGTATAGGAATGCTAGAGATTTCTGTGCATTAATCTTGTATCCTGATACTTTACCAAATTCATTGATTAGCTCTAGTAGTTTTCTGGTAGCATCTTTAGGATTCTCTATGTATAGTATCATGTCATCTGCAAACAGTGACAGCTTTACTTCTTCTCTTCCGATCTGGATTCCTTTTATTTCTTTTTCTTCTCTCGTTGTTGTGGCTAAAACTTCCAAAACTATGTTGAATAAAAGTGGTGAGAGTGGGCAACCTTGTCTTGTTCCTGATCTTAGTGGAAATGGTTTCAGTTTTTCACCACTGAGGACGATGTTGGCTGTGGGTTTGTCATATATGGCCTTCATTATGTTGAGGAATGTTCCCACTATGCCTACTTTCTGCAGGGTTTTTATCATAAATGGGTGTTGAATTTTGTCAAAAGCTTTCTCTGCATCTATTGAGATGATCACATGGTTTTTCTCCTTCAGTTTGTTAATATGGTGTATCACATTGATTGATTTGCGTATATTGAAGAATCCTTGCATTCCTGGAATAAACCCCACTTGATCATGGTGTATGATCCTTTTAATGTGCTGTTGGATTCTTTTTGCCAGTACTTTGTTGAGGATTTTTTCATCTGTGTTCATCAGTGATATTGGCCTGTAGTTTTCTTTCTTTGTGACATCTTTGTTTTGTTTAGGTATCAGGGTGATGGTGGCCTCGTAGAATGAGTTTGGGAATGTTCCTCCCTCTGCTATATTTTGGAAGAGTTTGAGAAGGATAGGTGTTAGTTCTCTTTAAAGGATTGATAGAATTAGCCTGTGAGGCCATCTGGTCCTGAGCTTTTGTTTGTTGGAAGATTTTTAATCACAGTTTCAATTTCAGTGCTTGTGATTGGTCTGTTCATATTTTCTATTTCTTCCTGGTTCAGTCTTGGAAGGTTGTGCGTTTCTAAGAATTTGTCTATTTTCCAGGTTGTCCATTTTATTGGCATAGAGTTGCTTGTAGTAATCTCTCCTGACCCTTTGTATTTCTGCAGTGTCAGTTGTTACTTCTCCTTTTTCATTTCTAATTCTATTGATTTGAGCCTTCTCCTTTTTTTTCTTGCTGAGTCTGACTAATGGTTTATCAATTTTGTTTATCTTCTCAAAGAACCAGCTTTTAGTTTTATTGATCTTTGCTATCATTTACTTCATTTCTTTTTCATTTATTTCTGATCTGATATTTATGATTTCTTTCCTTCAGCTAACTTTGGGGGGTTTTTGTTCTTCTTTCTCTAATTGCTTTAGGTGTAAAGTTAGGTTGTTTATTTGAGATGTTTCTTGTTTCTTAAGGTGGGATTGTATTGCTATGAACTTCCCTCTTAGAACCACTTTTGCCGCATCCCATAGGTTTTGAGTTGTCATGCTTTCATTGTTATTTGTTTCTAGGTGTTTTTTGATTTCCTCTTTGATTTCTTCAGTGATCTCTTGGTTATTAAGTAGTATATTGTTTAGCCTCCATGTGTTTGTATTTTTTACAGATACTTTCCTGTAATTGATATCTAGTCTCATAGCGTTGTGGTCAGAAAAGATACTTGGTACGATTTCAATTTTCTTAAATTTACCAAGGCTTGATTTGTGACCCAAGATATGATCTATCCTGGAGAATGTCCCATGAGCACTTGAGAAGAATGTGTATTCTGTTGTTTTTGTATGGAATGTCCTATAAATATCAATTAAGTCCATCTTGTTTAATGTATCATTTAAAGCTTGTGTTTCCTTATTTATTTTCATTTTGGATGATCTGTCCATTGGTGAAAGTGGGGTGTTAAAGTCCCCTACTATGAATGTGTTACTGTCGATTTCCCCTTTTATGGCTGTTAGTATTTGCCTTATGTATTGAGGTGCTCCTATGTTGGGTGCATAAATATTTACAATTGTTATATCTTCTTCTTGGATAGATCCCTTGATCATTATGTAGTGTCCTTCTTTGTCTCTTCTAATAGTCTTTATTTTAAAGTGTATTTTGTCTGATATGAGAATTGCTACTCCAGCTTACTATTTTTTTTAAATACTTACTTATTTATTTATTTTGGCTTCACCTGGGCTTAGTTGCAGCATGCTGGCTTTTCTTTGAAGTTGCAGCACGATGGCTTTTTCATTGCGGCATGCGGGATCTTATAAATTTTTTTATTTATTTATTTTTGGCTGTGTTCAGTCTTCGTCTCTGTGCAAGGACTTTCTCTAGTTGTGACAAGTGGGAGCCACTCTTCATCGCGGTGCGCGGGCCTCTCTTGTTGCGGAGCACAGGCTCCAGACATGCAGGCTCAGTAGTTGTGGCCCAGGGGCCCAGCTGCTCCATGGCATGTGGGAT
This sequence comes from Mesoplodon densirostris, assembly GCF_025265405.1. Taxonomy (NCBI): domain Eukaryota; kingdom Metazoa; phylum Chordata; class Mammalia; order Artiodactyla; family Ziphiidae; genus Mesoplodon; species Mesoplodon densirostris. The sequence continues at coordinate 113,347,817 of NC_082663.1, read as the reverse complement.
CTTCCCAGACCAGGGCTTGAACCCGTATCCCCTGCATTGGCAGGCAGATTCTCAAACACTGCGCCACCAGGGAAGTCCCCAGCTTTCTTTTGACTTCCATTTGCATGGAATATCTTTTTCCATCCCCTCAATTTCAGTCTGTATCTCTCCCTAGGTCTGAAGTGGGTCTCTTGTTGACACCATATATATGGGTCTTGTTTTTGTATCTATTCAGCCAGTCTGTCTTTTGGTTGAAGCATTTAATCCATTTACATTTAAGGTAATTATCGATACATATGTTCCTATTACCATTTTCTTAATTGTTTTGAGTTTGTTATTGTAGCTCTTTTCCTTCTGTTGTGTTTCTTGCCTAGAGAAGTTCCTTTAGCATTTGTTGTAAAGCTGGTTTGGTGGTGCTGAATTCTGTTAGCTTTTGCTTGTCTTTAATTTCTCCATCAAATCTGAATGAGATCCTTGCTGGGTAGAGTAATCTTGGTTGTAGGTTTTTTTCCTTCATCACTTTAAATATGTCCTGCCACTCCCTTCTGGCTTGCAGAGTTTCTGCTGAAAGATCAGCTGTTAACCTTATGGGGATTCTCTTGTTTGTTATTTGTTGTTTTTCCCTTGCTGCTCTTAATATTTTTTCTTTGTGTTTAATTTTTGACAGTTTGATTAATATGTGTCTTGGTGTGTTTCTCCTTGGATTTATCCTGTAAATAGGATGCTCTGTGCTCCTGGACTTGATTAACTATTTCCTTCCCCATTTTAGGGCAGTTTTCAAGTATAATCTCTTCAAATATTTTCTCAGTCCCTTTCTTTTTCTCTTCTTCTTCTGGCACCCCTATAATTAGAATGTTGGTGCATTTAACGTTGTCCCAGAGGTCTCTGAGACTGTCCTCAATTCTTTTCATCCATTTTTCTTTATTCTGTTCTGCAGTAGTTATTTCCAATATTTTATCTTCCAGGCCACTTATCCATTCTTCTGCCTCTGATATTCTGCTATTGATCCCTTCTAGAGAATTTTTAATTTCATTTATTGTGTTGTTCATCACTGTTTGTTTACTCTTTAGTTTTTCTAGTTCCTTGTTAAACGTTTCTTGTATTTTCTCCATTCTATTTCCAAAATTTTGGATCATCTTTACTATCATTATTCTGAATTCTTTTTCAGGTAGACTGCCAAATTCCTCTTCATTCTTAGGTCTGGTGGGTTTTTCTTGCTCCTTCATCTGCTGTGTGTTCTTCTGTCTTCTCATTTTGCTTAACTTACTGTGTTTGGGGTGTCCTTTTCTCAGGCTGCAGGTTCGTAGTTCCCGTTGTTTTTGGTGTCTGTCCCCAGTGGCTAAGGTTGATTCAGTGGTTTGTGTAGGCTTCCTGGTGGAGGGAGCTAGTATCTGTGTTCTGGTGGATGAGGCTGGATCTTGTCTTTCTGGTGGGCAGGTCCATGTCTGGTGGTGTGTTTTGGGGTGTCTGTGGCCTTATTATGATTTTAGGCAGCCTCTCTGCTAATGGATGGGGTTGTGTTCCTGTCTTGCTAGTTATTTGGCATAGGGTGTCCAGCACTGTACTTTGCTGGTCGTTGGGTGGAGCTGGGTCTTGGCGTTGAGATGGAGATCTCTGGGAGATTTTCGCTGTTTGATATTACGTGGAACTGAGAGGTCTCTTGTGGACCAGTGTCCTGAACTTGGCTCTCCCACCTCAGAGGCACAGCCCTGATGCCTGGCTGGAGCACCAAGAGCCTGTCATCCACACGGCTCAGAATAAAAGGGAGAAAAGGGAGGAAGGAAGGAAGGAAGGGAGGGAGGGAAGAAGGAAGGAAGGAAGGAAGGGGAAGGAAGGAAGAAAGAAAGAAAGAAGAAAGAAAGAAAAAAAGTAAAATAAAATAAAGGTATTAAAATAAAAAATAATTATTAAAAAAAATTTTAAGTAATTAAAAAAAAGAAAGAGCAACCAAACCGAAAAACAAATCCACCAATGATAACAAGCGCTAAAAACTATACTAAAAAAAAAAAAAGGACAGAACCCTAGGACAAATGGTAAAAGCAAAGCTAGCTATACAGACAAAATCACACACAGAAGCATACACATACACACTCACAAAAAGAGAAAAAGGGAAATACATATATATATATATATATATATATCATTGCTCCCAAAGTCCACCTCCTCAATTTGGTATGATTCATTGTCTATCCAGGTATTCCACAGATGCAGGGTGCATCAAGTTGACTGTGGAGATTTAATCCGCTGCTCCTGAGGCTGCTGGGAGAAATTTCCCTTTCTCTTCTTTGTTCGCACAGCTCCCGAGGTTCAGCTTTGGATTTGGACCCGCCTCTGTGTGTAGGTCGCCTAAGGGCGTCTGTTCTTCGCTCAGACAGGACGAGGTTAAAGGAGCAGCTGATTCAGGGGCTCTGGCTCACTCAGGCCGGGGGGAGGGAGGGGTACGGATGCAGGGCGAGCCTGCAGGGGCAGAGGCTGGCGGAACGTTGCACCAGCCTGTGGCGCACCGTGCCTTCTCCCGGGGAAGTTGTCCCTGGCTGCACAGGCTCCTGGGAGGGGACGTGTGGATAGTGACCTGTGCTCGCACACAGGCTTCTTGGTGGCGACAGCAGCAGCCATGGTGTCTCATGCCCGTCTCTGGGGTCCGCGCTGATAGCCGCAGCTCGCGCCAGTCTCTGGAGCTCCTTTAAGCAGCTCTTAATCCCCTCTCCTCACGCACCAGGAAACAAAAGAGGCAAGAAAAAGTCTCTTGCCTCTTCGGCAGCTCCAGACCTTTTCCCGGACTCCCTCCCGGCTAGCCGTGGCGCACTAGCCCCCTTCTTTCTGTGTTCATGCCTCCAACCCCAGTCCTCTCCCTGCGATCCGACCTCCGAAGCCCGAGCCTCAGCTCCCAGCCCCGCCCACCCCGGCGGGTGAGCCGACAAGCCTCTCGGGCTGGTGAGTGCTGGTCAGCACCGATCCTCTGTGCGGGAATCTCTCCGCTTTGCCCGCTGCACCCCTGTTGCTGCGCTCTCCTCCGTGGCTCCGAAGCTCCCCCCTCCGCCACCTGCAGTCTCCGCCCGCGAAGGGGCTTCCTAGTGTGTGGAAACCTTTCCTCCTTCACGGCTGCCTCCCACTGGTGCAGGTTCCGTCCCTATTCTCGTCTCTGTTTTTTCTTTTTTCTTTTTCCGTACCCAGGTACGTGGGGAGTTTCTTGCCTTTTGGGAGGTCTGAGGTCTTCTTCTAGCGTTCAGTAGGTGTTCTGTAGGAGCTGTTCCACGTGTAGATGTATTTCTGATGTATTTGTGGGGAGGAAGGTTAACTCCACGTCTTACTCTTCCACCATCTTGAGGCTCCTCCCCTCATCTCCTTTTAAAGACAGGTAAAGTGTGTACACAAATTAACTGCACAGGATTCTTTACAGTTCTCTTCTTAGTTGGAAAATATACCTTTGGCTCTGTCATCTGGGTCACAGGGAGAGAAGCACCCACCCGGAATACAAGCATGATTTCCCTGGGTGAGTGGCTTTTCTGATGAGCCTGTGCAGCTGGTCCAGAGGTGGGACTGGGCATGCCCATCCCAGCCCTGCACTCCTGAAAGGGCAGGCGGGAGGCTCTGGACCTTACCAGGAGGATGCTGCCCTGAGTTGAGCACCAGCGGCCTGCAGCCCCTCACCCCACGGCCCTGAGTGAGACCTGACCCGGCACAGGAGGGAAGGATGCAGCCCAGTCGTGCTGCTCATCTTTCCATGTCCTAGGGCTTGGCCTTCTGGAGAGCAGGGCCTGTGCCTTGTCCCCTCTCTGCTCCACTGCCTGGCCCAGAGCTGGCACACCTACACCCCAAGTGCAGCAAGGAGTCAGTGCATGTCTATTGAATGCATGCAGACAGAACCTAAGAGCTGTTCAGGGCTGGCTGTGCTCTTTCCCCACACCCACACCCCTCCCTCCTCCCCAGCTAGACAGCTTCACTGGCGAGGATGGGCTGCCACCTGGATTTTTGGATTCAGAGCTCTTCACCCAGTGCCCCTTTGGCCTACATTCGTGCTGAGATGTAGAGTTACGGTAAGCCCGGTGGAAATTCATGTGGTCATGAATTCAGATCGGGGGTGAGTGATGAGGTTGCCCACCTGCCAAGCCAGATGTCCAAAATGGTTGTAAATTATCTCCCACTGTGGAGTGAACTGCCCTCTGCTCCCCTGGTGTAAATTATCTGAATGTCATGTTGCTTAGGACCGATTAGTCCATCCCCAGGGATGGACCATCCCGCATCGGCGTGGTGGGTGCTAGAAGTGCAGAGAGGGCTCACAGCCTTCCCGCCCCTGCGGCTGCCACTGTGGCACATCAGGCTATCTGCTTGGCAGGCGTGCACCACCCACTGGAAAACGAGTGAATGCTGGACGTCAGGTGCAGGGTCTGGACCTTGGTTGCCACAGAAAAGGGGAGGGGAGCTTGCCAGGGACAGCTTTCCAGGAGGAGACTTGAGCTGTGCCCAGCAGGGCAGGCCAGGGCCTTGGCAGGAGGAGCGTAGGAAGAGAAGGATGCAGCTGGGCCCGCTGGGCCGTCGTCATGGAAAGCACGTCGCACACATTTGGACCATGAGGTGAGGATGCAGAAGGGTTCATCTCGATCCCCTCTGAGCAGGGGACCCTTGATGCCCATTTCTGGGCCACATGAGCCAAACAGCAGGGCCATGGAGGTCAGTCCTAGCTGGGCCTGAGTCCTCATTTCAGTCCTCACCAACATGGGAGCCAGTTCTTTGAGAGGTTTCCCAGGCCTTCCCCAAGCCCTGTGCGCTCAGGGCGCTCACTGAGAATAGCCTGACTCCGCATCAATACCTCTGAGTCAAGAGCCGCCCACTGCCGGCCGGGCTCGTGACGTGAGCCAGAGCTCCACAGGAGGGTGCCTCGGAGCCTTGCCCACAGAGCCCATGAGGGGTTGTCCTAGCTGCTGGGCTGAGGTTGGAGCAGAGTGCAGGGGTGAGTCCGGGACACCCAGACAGTGGGGATCCCCTCACCTCAGCCTCTTCCATTCCTTCTCCTAAGGCTCCTCTGCAAACCCCACCCCACTCCCACCCCCTCTGCAGAGACCCAGGCCTGAGACCCTAACAAGGAACACCTCCAGGGAAGGTGGGCATCCCGGCGCTCAGGCTGGTGTGTGGGCCGGAGCCATGCCTGCAGGCAGAACCTGAGGGACCAGGCAGGCGGCTGCTACTCCACATCACAGACCCCCTCCTGTGAAGCCCCCCTCCCAGTCTGTGTACCCAGGCCGGTGCCTGACCAAGGCCAAAGACCCTACCCAAGGCAGCTGATGTTGAGAGCCATCAGGTTGCCTCTTTTAAATAAGCATATTGCAGTATAACACATACAGGAAATGAATAAATCAGAAGTGTACAGCTCAGTGAATTTTCACAAAGAACACATCTCCTGACCAGCACCCGGAAGCGCCCCACACTATGCTCCATTCAAGTCCCCGTCCAAGTGTCACCCTATTCAGGTTGCCTTTTGAAAGAGGAAAAGATGACAAACCAGATCAGTGACAAAAGCCAACACTGTCACTTAGAGGAGGCCCCAGGAAGAGAGGGTATACTGAGAAAGAAAACACAGGCCAGAGGGTTAAGAAAAGCTTCATGTGAGTGTGGAAGAAAATGATACAGTGAGTTTGGCAGGCACAGGCCGACTGTGACGTGTCATTGCACTTAGAACACAAAACAACGGCCTAGGAATTTACTAGTATGGGTTACAATATCAGCTCTAAACTCGGGCCCTTTCTAGGCCCTACACCCAAAGGAGGAGAGACTATTGAAGGGAAGCAGTAAAAATTATTAGTGGAGTAGAAAATAGAGATCTGTTGGCTCTTCCTGCCACTGCTGATGCCCTGGGACCTGGGTGGGGCCTGGACCTTCTAATGACCCAGAGGTCCGACACAGGGCATTGAAGGCCCCTCCCAGGTCAGGCCGGGTCCAGTTCACTCCACCCTTCCCAAGAGCAGCTCTGAGCTAAGGCTGCTGGCAGAAAAAGGCCAGACCTGTCAGTGTGTTGGTGATAGTAAGATTTGCCCAGGAAGAGGCCCTCACGTCTGGGCAAGGTTTCTACATCCTCCTCATGCTACAGAAAATCCCATTCTCTCTCCATCACAGTCTCCTTCATCCTTCCCCACAGGTTTATTTATGTCTCGTGGGGTTTCTTTACAAGAAAGAAGGATGAAGGCTGGGGCAGGAAAGGCTCCCAAGGGTGTGGGCACAGAATGCCAGGCAGGCAATAGCCCAGCTCCATCACCAACACCCTGGGCCCCAAGACAGACCCCTTAGTGTTCCTTGGCCTCGGTTTCCATGTCAATACAATGAGGAGTCTGGACCTTTACCTTCTGCTCTTAGGATGTGCGGCCTATGATTTGTGCTGGGCAGCCTGTGTAGGGGTCTCTAAAAGGCGAACAGGGCTGGGGGACGTGGCTGGGGCTGAGTCGCTGGTACAGGATCAGTGTCACTGGGCTGTGCCCCTGAATCTGCAGCTGTGTGTGTGCATGTGTGTCTGTCTACACGTATAAGGACTTTTTATCCAGTGTCCTCTGTGCACCTGGCCCTGGGTGGCATGCTGAGGGCCTGCAAAAAAAAAATGAAAGAGCGTCTCATCCCCACGCCCTTGAAAATCTCACCAGGACACTATACTCATTAAACAGCACCATTAGCGGGAAAAACACAAATCAAGGCAAGAGTAGGATAAGCTTATTTGATCGATGGCTCCCATTTTTACTAGGGGCCATTAGCATCATGAAGTGGTGGGTTTTGAGCCTCACCAGGTGGTTTCTCAGATTTGCCCTTCTCCATGGAAAGTTCTTTATGAAATTTTTACCCACCTTTTTCAAAGCCCAACTCAAAAGAAGGCAGGTGAGCATCCCCTGAGGCTGAGGCACAGCACGCTAGTCCTGTGTCACATGCAGGCTGCACCCCATCCACAGGGATGCACACAGGGCACCTGCCGCAGCTTCAGGTGTGAAGAGCATCGAGCTGTGGGGCACTGGCCCCCCTTGGTCCACCCCCAGGTGTGCTCCGGGCTGTATACATCGTCCTTGGGAGAATCCTGGAGGGTCCCTGTCACGCCCATCTCCTGTGGGTGCTGAGCCCTCTTAAAACTCCTGAATCCAGTTTCGTCCCAGACAAGGCAACGAGGAGGCCATTCTTGGGATGGGAGACCTTATGATGAAGGCAAGCAAGGAGCAGGCCAAGCAGTTTCCCAGCGTGTGAATCTAATGAGAGTCAGCGCATCAGCAAATCCCACAGCAGTGTTTGGGAAGCGAACAGAGCAGACGGTAATGTGGCTGAGGTGTGTCTGGAATAACTCAATTTGCTGGTGGGGAGGGGCTTTCTGAGCAGCAGAGGAGCCGTACCCCGGACTCCTCTTCAGTCCCACTGCCCCCCTCCTTCACTGTCGGCCCCCGGCTCCTCGTTGCCAGGCTCTGGGTCTGGACATGGAACCAGGACCGCTGTGGCCAGCCCGTCAGCTCAGACACATCCAGCCTGGAGCTGACTCTCATGGAGACAAGAGTTTCTGGGGCTCTCTCCGCAGGCTGCCTGCATTTTGATAGGTTTCCAGTGTGGATCATCCCCAGAACAGAGGTGTAGATGCATAGAGGGAGAGCCTTCTATTTCTCCTCTAGAGGGAGAGCCTTCTATTTCTCCTCCGGCAAGCACTGGAAATACTCCAAAGCTATCCCCGAAAAGCTGTTGCTCTCTCTCAGAGTTGTTATGGAGTTTTGTTTTCCTTTGTTTTGACCTGGGATTTACTGTCAATCATACAAGTCACAGAGAGGTTCAGATAAATCTTCAAACCTCAAGAAACTTCTCCAAGTCGTCTCGGGTCTAAAAACCTCTGTTGAGGTAATTCTCTCTGAAATGCCATTTCCTGGCAAGGCCACATAAAGACATGAATCCCCAGCTTAGAGCAGACCCTGGCTTCTGAGAACATTCTCAGGCAGTTTTCCTGTAATACTTTTCCTTCTAAAGTAAATGTCCCCACGAGCCCAGCTAAGCTTCTGCTGGAGGAAAGGGGGACCCCATCCCCGTCTGGGCAGTTCTCTCCTGGAGACCCTAGTTCAATGGCATTGAATTGCAGTCCACACACCCTGCATGCCAGAGAAGGAGCATCTCTGTTTGCTGTCTTAAAAGCCAGTGGCTCTCTGGCTTACTCAGAAGCTGAGGATTACTGCAACTGAGCCAACACCCCCAGACAACACGGAGGAGAGAAAAACACCACGGGCCACGCCAGGCGTGTGAGACATGGGCTCAGAATACGCCCCATCCCAGTCTCTTCACCTGTGGGCCCAGAGTGCACATTCCCTGCCCAGGGGGCATCCCAGAAGAAAAGAGCCAGGAAAGAGCCCAGTTCTGGAGAAAGGGGGAGGGAGGCAGGTCCCTGCCCCCTGGTGGTGCCCATGTGGGGCCCCTCGTCCCCAGCGGGGTGGGCACAGAGATGAAGCCCGGTCTTCGGAGGCTGCTGCGAGCCTCCTTCCTAGGGCCAGACAGCTCCACAGCCCAAGGTGTGGCCCTGCACCCTCTGCCTCCCTGTGCTTGGCATTTGCAGGCTGGGCTAGCACACAGGTACACGTGTACACGGCATAGCCATGGGGCTGCACGCACACACTCAGGTACACTCCTGCACTGTTCCCACTGTCCTTTAAAATCCCAGAACCAAGGAGTGTCAAAAGAATTAAGACCACTACCTCACAGCCGTTAGGATGGCTACTAACAGTAAAACAGAAAATAATAAATGTTAGCAAGGATGTGGAGAAATTAGAACCCTTGGGAACTGGTAGTGGGAATGTCAAATGGTGCAGCTGCTGTGGAAAACAGTATGGAGGTCCCTCAAAAAATTTAAAATACAATTACCATATGATCCAGCAATTCTACTTCTGGAATCATATCCAAATTCCACTTCTGAGTGTTTATCCAAAAGAAGTGAAAGCGGGGTCTTGAAGAGACATTTATACACGCATGTTCATAGCAGCATTATTCGCAGTAGCTAAAACCGGGAAGCAAGTCACTATCCATCAACCAATGAATGGATAAGCAAAATGTGGTGTATATGTACAATGGAATATATTCAGCCTTAAAAAGGAAGGAAATTCTGACATGCTACAACATGGATGAATCTTGAGGACATTACGTGAAGTTAAAGAAGCCAGTCACAAAAAGACAAGTACTGTATGATTTCACTTATTTGAGATACTCAGAGGAGTCGAAGTCATAGAGACAGAAAAAAGAATGGTGGTTGCAGGGGCTGAGGGAGGAGGAATGAGGGACTGTTGTTTAATGGGAACAAAGTTTCAGTTTTACATATAGAAAGAGTTTTGGAGATGGGTGGTGGTGAGCGTCACACAATATTCTGAATATCACCGAGCTGTACACTTAAAAATGGTTAAAATGGTAAATTTTATACTATGTGTCTTACCACAATAAAAAAGTTGGGGGAAGAAGACAGTTTTTAGTTGTTCACATAGATGACTTGCCTTTAACCCTGTCAGACCCAAAGCGACCTTTTCACAGCAAGTATTCTGTAACATCCTTGTATTATCTTGAATGAATATGTGACTTAACCAAACCTGGGATATAAAGGAGAAATACAAGAAAAGTCATGGGCATACAACATGCCTTTCAGTATGTAACTGGACACCAGCTACACACACCAACTCACAGTGGTCAGACGTCAGCCCTGGCACGTGGATCCTGCGAACACCATGGCTGCAGATGGAGCCTGTGACAGGCGTGTTAGGTTGACAGTTTGAGTACTCAAGTGACATTGTGTGTGGAGGGGTGATTCTCCAAAATAGTGGACTATCTGTGATAAAGTTGTAAACCAAATTTACAACGTACAGCATAGGTGCCTCCTTGGAAAATCCTTGCCAAACCCTGGCGGGGGGGAAATACTTTTTGTGTAACACCATGTTAGGTGTTAGATCCTAGTAACCGGAGAATAGTAACTGGATCTTTCACTCCATGACTGTCCACTGTGACATTTGAAAACTTGTACAAGATGCCAGCCCAGCAAACGTTTGTTGGGCAGGACTGTGCTACAGAGAGCAGGATCCCTAAGGTCCCTGCCCCCCCCCATTAAGTGCTACTAGGGCCCCCACCAATCATTGTGATAACCAGAAACACCCACATGGAATTCCAAAATGCATCCTGGGAACAGCACCGTCCTTCTTGAGATCGTGTATAGAGTGCCTCTCCCGTGTTGTGACTCCACACAGAGCAAAGTGTTCACTTTGCCTGGATGTAAGCCTCACTCTGGCACCAGGAGCCCTTGTTCCCACCACTCACTGAGCCCACAGCAGCCTCAGACCCTACCACGTCTCTGGACGAGGTCCACCTCAGTTCAGTGGCCACTCAAAGACCACGGCATAGGGAAATGCAAATTAAAACTACAATGCGATATCATCTCACCCCGGTCAGAATGGCCATCATCAAAAAATCTACAAACAATAAATGCTGGAGAGGGTGTGGAGAAAAGGGAACCCTCTTGCACTGTTGGTGGGAATGTGAATTGATACAGCCACTATGGAGAACAGTATGGAGGTTCCTTAAAAAACTAAAAATAGAACTACCATACAACCCAGCAATCCCACTACTGGGCATATACCCTGAGAAAACCATAATTCAGAAAGAGTCATGTACCACAATGTTCATAGCAGCTCTATTTACAATAGCCAGGACATGGAACCAACCTAAGTGTCCATCAGCAGATGAATGGATAAAGAAGATGTGGCACATATATACAATGGAATATTACTCAGCCATAAAAAGAAACGAAATTGAGTTATGTGTAGTGAGGTGGATGGACCTAGAGTCTGTCATACAGAGTGAAGTAAGTCAGAAAGAGAAAAACAAATACCGTATGCTAACACATATATATGGAATCTAAAAAAAAAAATGGTCATGAAGAACCTAGGGGCAAGACGGGAATAAAGAAGCAGACCTACTAGAGAATGGACTTGAGGACATGGGGAGTGGGACGGGTAAGCTGGGACAAAGTGAGAGAGTGATAGTGTATATATGGACCTGTATACACTACCAAATGTAATATCAATAGCTAGTAGGAAGCAGCCACATAGCACAGGGAGATCAGCTCGGTGCTCTGTGACCACCTAGAGGGGTGGGATAGGGAGGGTGGGAGAGAGACGCAAGAGGGAGGGGATATGGGGATATATGTATATGTATAGCTGATTCACTTTGTTATAAAGCAGAAACTAAGACACCATTGTAAAGCAATTATACTCCAATAAAAATGTTAAAAAAAAAACAAAAACACGGTGGCTGAAAGCTCAAAGCAGTAACATTTTCTGGACAATCTGACCTCTGAGGAACTAAACTTTTGCAGCCTCAGTAGCAGGACCGTGCCCTTTGGCTAGGTGTTTGGGAAGCCTCCCAGCACTTCTCAGGAACAAAATTGATGGAATCACAGCAAGTGGGCTGGTGCCCACTCTCTTCCCCCTCAAGCACTCCAGCTTCCCCACTGCTGGCCATCCTCTGGTCCGGCACTACTGCTTCTCCTCTTAGTGTGGGTGAGGACATGTGGGGAGCAGGCAGGGTCCTGAGCTTCCAGGCCGGAAAGTAGGGGAGTGGAGTCTGTAAGGAGTCGGTGTCCTCCTTCTAGAAAGCATGACTCACTTGGTAGGGAACCTAGTTGTGTGAGGTTCACATGAACACAAGAGTAAAAGCTAAAGTTCTTAATGCCAGGAGGGCTTTAGCATTTATTCAAGTTTTCAAACATTACTCTTTCACTCTGGGGCCACCTGATAGATGTGCCAATCAACCATAAAAAGTGTATATGGATCCCTCTCCTAGGAATCCAACAAATTTTGCTTTCTCTAATAGGAATAGAAGAGAGGACTGTAAATGTCAAAGAGCAGATTGTATGGCAACATCAATTGAACCAGGCATTGATGAGCAAATGTACCGTTTGTCTAGCAAAGCTCTGGGTGGTTTTGTTAATTTAAATTACCTAATGCTGGGGTGAAAACTGAGATGAGGTTTTGTCCGCGAACTCAGGTGCAGGTGGAGGTGTTTACTTCCACCCAGCGTCTGAGCAGCCTTGATCGGCTCTGGTGCAGCAGCTGGGGAAGAAGGTGCGTGGTCTGCGTGGCATGTGTGTTGGGCCAAGCAGGGCAGGAGGCCACGTGGAGCCTTAGATGTGCAGATCCCGTTGTGGGCCCAAAGTGGGTCCTGAACCTTCAACCCAGAACATTCCAAAGAAGCTGGGATGACAAATAGCACAAGCCAGGGAAAAGAGCAGAGGACAGTGAGCAAGGACAGTTGGCCAGCCTGAGGCTAGGCCCTCTTTGGGGTCTGGGCCAATGAAGGGCTGCTAATGAATAAGTGGTGGCCCTGCCGTTGGTTCTGGGGTTGAGACTAGTGCGTGAGGAGGGGAGCCAGCTGGAGCCCAGAGTGATGGTATGGTGGGAGGCTGGCCGAGCACCCCGAACCAAGGGCAGGCAGCAACTCGCCGGCACCCTCGTGGCCCGTGACAGCGTCCACTGCAGTCCCCGCGGCCGGTTCTCTAGGAGACTGATGACACTCACACAGGAGATGCAAAGGCGTTGGAGCACGGTCTCGGAGGAGACGGGCAGAGACGAAGACAGGATGAGAGTGTGTGGCTTGGAGCAGACAGAGCACCTCCTTAGAGCCGGGCCTTGGGAGAAAAGTCAGATCTGAAGAGAGGGCCTTCCAGGAAGGGGCACCTGGAAGCAAATCTGCAGGCCGCTTTCTGGCAGGTAGTGGGAGTAGCCAGGAATCGCAGCTCAGGCCATGGCGCAAACACCTCCCCAGGGGGCCTGAGTGTGGCAGTAGTGACCCATCTGCTCAGAAGTTACGGGCCCCAGGGGACAGCCAGCAGAGAGTCACCAGGTGGAGTGACTTTGAGTACAACTGTTTGTGTCTGTTTGGGGATTGTGAGGAGGCCATATCGTGTGTGCTTAACAAGCGCCAGGAATCTTCAGAATTTTGTGGCTTGGTCAACACCATCAGTGAAAGTACATCGTATTAGTGAAAACATATCCTAAAGATAAACCCATTGGTTTTGGCATTTATTGTTAATTGAATTGTCCCAGAAATGGCAGCAGAAAGATTGTTAACATTCATGCATTTACATCAAGTTAAACATCTGTTCCTCTTAAACTAAACTCCAGTAAAGTTATGGCAGCTCATAAATTAGACCAGGAAGTAAAATGCTTCTTGCTCTTTGCACAGCTTAGCGGTTTCAAAATAGACTTCCGAATGACACATTGCAATGGAGGCCCATGTAACACAACCATGTTCAGCTGTGATGTTGGTGCCAGACGATTAAGCTGAGTTTTTGCTTTGGTGGTGAAGATCCCAGCTTTGCCTGCAGCAGTGACATTACTTATCAGGCCATCTGGGGACAATGTGAGAACCTGCTGGTGTTTGGGTGGGGCTCGGGGCAGAGCCTACCCATGAGTGGACCCAACAGCCGCCAAGAGGTTGTGGCCACATCCAGTCTCTCCCCTGGACCCTTCTGGGGGTTCTCCCAGGTGGGGGTCTCGATCTGACCCTAGGGGCTGGGCCACCCTGCCAAGTCGAGGAGGACTGGAGTTTAGAGGTTGTGACTCGAGGGCATGGCTGGCTGCTGTGTGGCTTCTGAAGGGATGGCCTGTGTGCGGCTCGGGAAGGGAGCTGCCCTCCCCCCACAAGTGGGCATCTCAGAGCACGACCCACCGGCCCCCACCCAGCGCTTCCTTCCTTCCCATCCTTCGGCTCCTTAGCTCACACCCATGCCCAAATGGGATGGCTTCTGCTAATGGCAGAGGAGTTCTTCATGATATCAAGTAACCTCTGTCCTGCAGTCCCCTCTCTCATAAATATGGGGGTTGCAGGGGACTTCTGAAGTGCAGGGCTGCCCTGGTGAGAGAAGAGCCAGCACCCTGGAGACCTCTGGGGGCTGGAGTCTTCACAGGGGCCTCAGGATCCCCCTTACCCCAACCCCCCAATTCTGCCTGTGTATAAAGCTCTCCCTGGGAGCTCAGAGGGTCCCCAGGGTCAGTTTGTGCTCAGTTACTTATTAGATCCCTGGTATGGGACCAGGCCTTTCCCGAAGTTGTGTGGTGGCCAAATTCCCCCTCAGACCTCCTCACCTGGGCTGCTGCTCCTAGCCTAGCCCCACTACCCCCCGCCTGGCCTTTTCACAGGGCTGTCCAGGGTGTCCTGACCAGCGGTGGCAGAACCAGAGGACAGACCCTCTCATCCTCCTCCTCTCCAGAGGCAGGTCCCAAAGAGCTGTGTGTGTCCCCACAGGGGCTCAGAGGAGACATCTTCCATGTGACCCAGTGTCCAGCAGGGCAGCCTCCCCTCTGTGGCTCACCACCACCACTCCCAGCCCGGCCATGCGCAACTCTGTGGGGCACTGTCGCACGTTTTGGGGTGACCCTACTAGCGAGGTAGGGCCCGTGCCCCCGGCAGTGAGCACAGCTACACGTACACACACTGCAGCTGCCCCACCACACGTGCATCTCACACCCCGCCCCAACCAGGAACTGATATGATGGGTGATGACACAGCCCCCAGCCCTCTCCGGAGTTCCAGACCTCAGTCACTGTGGCTCAGGGTGGCTGGGATTGTCCCCGCCTCAGGACAGGGCTGTAGCAGCTCTCCACCAAGATTCCACCTTTATCCAGTCAGCAGGCATTTAATGAGCACTTTCTGCAGGCAGGCACGTGGGCCAGGTGCTGGTGTCACACCTGCAACAAGGCAGGGCCCTGGCCTCCAGGGGCTCCCATCTGATGGGGCAGCCTGACACCAATAGTGTATGAATAACAGAGAGTGAAGCCTAGGGAAAGGGCAACGACAGAGAAGACGGCGGGCGGGGGGATGTCGGAGAGGGTGGCAGGCAGAGACAGCCCCTCCCCAGTCTCCTGCACCACCTCCCTTCCTGGTGCTACGGGTCTCCAGCCCACCCCGTCCCCTGCTCCAGGCGCCCCCGGAATCTGGGACCTGGGCCTGTCCGGGACCTCGACCACATGGCCTGTCTCCCTCTCAGTTAGAATCTGAGCGTCCCTCTGCCTGGCTGTTGCCTCCCACCTTGCCCACCCCGTGCAACCCCCCTTTCCTCAACTCTGGAGCCACCAGCCCCTCCCACACTGGGGACCGGAAGCTTTGCCTGCCACAGAGTGAAGACCGTCCCTTTGAGGCCCAGGCTGGCAGGGGCGCATGTGGCTCATAGAATATTCTCAGTGTCTCTCTTGCTTCCCTTTGTTTTGCAATAGAAAGCATGCCTTTGATAGACGTTTACTTCCAGAAGCTGCTACCTGCTTCCTATCTCTCTTTGCTCAAAAAATTAAATGCAGATGTGCCTGTGCTCCTGCTATAATAATCTCCCTCGGAGTGGAAGGACTGTGGCTGGAATGGGAGAACATTAGAATCTTCAAAGAGGGACAATTATTGAGGGAACTAGATTAATGAGGTGTCATAACAACTTAGCCAGATCTGCGGCTGACCTTTCTCGTGGAGAACGGGCTTGATAAATGTAGTTCATTACCAAGTTCTGACATGAAAATAGGATCACACTCTGGGCTCCTCAGCAGGCTGATCAATATTTTATCTGCCAAAACAGGCCCAGTCTGTGAGCAGGAGGGGCCCCGCGCACACATGCTGGCAGGAAGCCCGAGGCCAGTGCTGGGGGCTGGCCAAGAGGGGCCAGCGCTGCGGCACAGGGGGCACCCCAGCCAGCGGAGGATGGCTGGGCCCTTCCAAGGGCCTGTTGGGGATTCTCATCACTGCCAGGCTGGCCGGGACACAAGCCTCCCTCCCTGAAAGGCCCTAGAGCAGAAATGTTCATGGGGAGGGGAAGGGAGTGAAGATGTCTTCACTGATTTTGTGGCCACCTGTGCCAGGCGCTGGGCATCAGTGAAGGGGACAAAGACAAATGCACCAGGCCCCGGCTCACATAGGGCATTGGGCCCATTTCATGCAGAGAAGCCCTCGGGGCTGGCTGACCACTCAGACATGGCAAAGTCTGTTTATATTTAGTTTTACGTAAAAGGACCCTGTAAGGTGGTCAAGGGCTGCTATTGCCCCCATTCTAAGGTAGGAAGTGGATGCAAGAAGGGCAGGGGTGGATGCCTTTCCAAGGGTCCCACAGCTGCTCAAAAACAGAACGAGATGGTCTCCTGCCTCCCCGTCTAGTGCTCCATCCAGCCTTGCAACAACTGTCATTAGTGGAGTTGGTGTCAGGTGTGGCAGCCTATGATGAAGCCTGTCTCTACCTGAGGACCCCAGCTAAGGTTGTTACACAGTGGTCCTGTCACCCTAGCTTCTTGAGGAGAGAGTCTGCCTAGAGCCGCAGGACTCAACCACATTCACAAGCATTTAACACTGTCACACTGTGTGTGTGACTCTCCAGGCCAGTCCCACCAGCTTGGAACTTGCAGTCCCACAGAGGGATGTAGCCGACGCTGATAACACCCCATCCAGATTACCGCAGTCAACCCAGAGGTTCCGTGCAGCTTTGGGTGATCAGTCCCCATGACACTTGTAAATAGCTTCCAACCTCATCTTCAGCCTGAGGGCACTTTCTGGCCTCAAGCATGAGCTGAGTCCACATTTGGGGAGTCCAGAAGTGCTGGATTGGGGTGGGGTTAATGCCCCCAGGAGCAGCCCTCAGCCCAGAAGGGCCAGAAGTTGGTAG
The DNA here is from genome assembly GCF_025265405.1 of Mesoplodon densirostris. NCBI lineage: Eukaryota > Metazoa > Chordata > Mammalia > Artiodactyla > Ziphiidae > Mesoplodon > Mesoplodon densirostris. The sequence continues at coordinate 113,331,175 of NC_082663.1, read as the reverse complement.
AAGAGCACCCTGCCCCCAGCACCTTGGTGGAGCAGCTCCGAGGTGTACTCAACACCGTCTCTGCAAGGTCCTGTGGACTGAGCTCCGGTGGCCACTGTCTCTCCCTGTCCCCAGTCTCACTTCCTCCTTCCTCCCTGCACTTCTTGGGATCATCTCCAAATACACTGCTCACCCTCTATCCTCGTCACAGGGGCTGCTAAGCAGGAGGCCAAACTAAGACAGAGGACAAGCCTCACACACACACAAAAACAGTCCATATGTACGGGGCAGAGAGTAAGAAGATGGATAGACGACAGTGGTTCTGTATGTGCGCAGGAGGGGGCTGAGCTGGGCCCCAGAGAAAGGGGAAAGAGAGGAGAGGAGAAAGCACGCAAGAAGGCACCCAGCAGGCCAACATCGGCTGTAGTCAGGCACAGTGAGTTTATGGGTCTGGAGGGGTCTTCGCTGGGACTCTCCAAACCTCACTAAAAGCCTAAGTCACCAAAGAGACCCCAAAATCCCCATATTATAATGACACAAATTTTTCTTTTCCTTGAAAACACCAAGACACAGAGGAAACACTTAAATGACTTTCCAAGCATGTACAAATTATGTTAGTCTGCCTACTCATGAAGCAGGTCCCCTAAGGTCCCAGCTGGGCAGCTCCAGATGAGCTCATTCAAGGCACAGACCTCAACATCATATACAAATGTCCTCCTCTCCAGAGTCCTCTCTGGAAGTCCCACCCGCCCTGGATCAATAGTGAGGAAGTTGACCATACTGCAGGCTAGGCCACAGAAGCCCAGGCTCAGGGCTCCCAGGACAGGCTGGGCAAGGCCATTCTCACCATCATCACAGTCAGCCCCCACGGGGGCACCAGGGAGGGGTGTTGTGGTCCCCAAGCCTCTGCTGTATCCCCTCCAGGGACCTGCCCTCCAAAGGGGCAGGGTCCGTCCCTGGGACCCAGGCCCACCCCAGACATGTGGGGCACAGAGAATTATGAAGTGGTGCTAGTTTAGATTGGGTGATGTTTCTGCAGTGGCCAATATACAGTGAAGAGTAAGCCAGGCAGAGGTTTGGGTAAAGAACATTGGAGGAATATCCCGTTGTATATATGTACCACATCTTCTTTATCCATTCGTCTGTCGATGGGCATTTAGGTTGCTTCCATGACCTGGCTATTGTAAATAGTGCTGCAATGAACATTGGGGTGCATGTGTCTTTTTGAATTATGATTTTCTCTGGGTATATGCCCAGTAATGAGATTGCTGGGTCATATGGTAATTCTATATTTCATTTTTTAAGGAACAACAATACTGTTCTCCATAGTGGCTGTACCAATTTACATTCCCACCAACAGTGCAAGTGGGTTCCCTTTTCTCCACACCCTCTCCAGCATTTATTGTTTGTAGATTTTCTGAGACATGGATGGATCTAGAGACAGTCATACAGAGTGAAGTAAGTCAGAAAGAGAAAAGAAATATCGTATATTAACACATATATGGGGAACCTAGAAAAATGGGGGTTTTTTTGTGAACTGGTTTGCAAGGCAGAAATAGAGACACAGATGTAGAGAACAAACTTATGGACACCAAGGAGGGAAAGCGGTGGTGGGGTGGTGGTGGGATGAATTGGGCGATTGGGATTGACATGTATACACTGATGTGTATAAAATAGATAACTAATAAAAACCTGCTATATAAAGAAAAATAAAAGAACATTGGAGGGAGCAGTAAGCACCAACCCCAAGCAGCACATTTGTGTGGCAGGTGCTATTAAGATTCTTTCTCCCTCCACACCCCTACCTCTTCAAGTCCCCTGTGGACTTGCTGGGTAGGCGGGCAGCGATGACCCGCATGATACTGAGAAAGACCCAACCCTTGGGTATTGAAGCTCTTGCCCAAATTGAGTAAGGGAAGAGGAAGATCTGAAAACAGAGGCTCTGTGGGCCTGGCCTCGAGCCCTGTGCAACACACAAGGCCAGCCAGGGCTCCACTAGTTTGGCTCACAGTCAGGGTCACCTGTGCAGAGGGCCTGGCTTCACCTCTGGCCAGCCTCTGGGAAGGATTATGGGTAACTTATTTTCTTTCTTTATACTCATCTGCACTTTCCAAGTGTTTTGTTGTTGTTGTTTTGATGGACATGTGTTTCTTTTTTGTTGTTGTTTTGATGGACGTGTGTTGTTTTGATGGACGTGTGTTTCTTTTACAATAAGACAAAGGTTTAAAACTAGCAGCAGGGTGGGAACATTTAGCTAAAGACCAGCTCTGGCAGATTCACAGATGCCCACGCTCCACCTCGGTGAGCTGTTCCATCTGACCCCGCAGTGTGACCAGGGGGGTTGTGAATGAAAAAAATAAACCTGGGACTTGGTAAACTCATCCTGGAAACCAAAAGGGAAGGCTTTTGAGAGGGTAGTCCTTGCTGGAGATGAAGCATCAGAAGTCTTGAAAGAGGTTGAATTTTGGAATCTAAAGTGACACCATTAGGGTGTCTTTCCTCTGATGCTCATGGTCCCCCAGAGCTATAGGGATATTAGAGGAGCTCAGGAACATTGGGCCAATGATTTAATTATTCCAGGTTGAAATTCATGTAAAGTGCAAGTGCTCCTCGGATAAAGAAGGATTTCAAATCGTCTTCCAGGAGCAGCTCAGTTTATCTCAGGACCCCCATGCCCAGCAGCAACCAGGCACAGTGAGGCCCTCAGGAAAGGAAAGAAGGACACGGGAAGTTTGGCAAAGTGTGATCTGCAGGTCTTGGCATCCTACGCCAGCTCCACACTTCCCTCCAGCCTTGTCTGTGCTCCCATCCCTGCCTCACTCCGGCTCAGCCACACCAGCTTCCTCTGGGCTCCGGACACACTGTGCCGCCAGCTCCTGCACCTGCAATCCCTGTGACCTGGCATTCCCTTCCCTCTGCCTCCTTTGCCCACAGATCCCTCATCCTGCAGGTCCCGTCCTCAGGGAGACTTCCTTCACCCCGGCCTCATTAGCTCTCCCTCCACGGGCACCCTTGATGCCCAGGATGGGAAGCTCCATCGTATCCTCAAAGTGCCGCCCCGCATCGGGCACAGGTTGTGAGTAAATGCTGGTAAAAGGATGGGAAGGGCATGGCTGGCATGAGCCCTAGCAGGAGGCCAGACCAGGGGCTCAGGGAGCTGGCCCTGGAGACTGGGGGCAGCCACCTCTTTCCCCCAAGTTGATTTCTAGACATGTACATACCTTCCTCACCAGAGTCATGTGCTGGGCAGCTGCCAGGGTGGAGAAGCCACTGTGAACTGACAGTGAACTGTAGGGATGTGATAAGAGGGCAAGAGCCTGGGGAGGTTGCTGCAGCCCATCTGACAGAACCCACCTTGAAGGTTTCCCTGGCCTGCCAGAGTGGGAGGTGCTGTCTAGCTTCGGACCCCTGGCCTAGGGCAGCAGGGAGCTCAGAGGAGATCTGTGCCCCACCAGGGTCTGTGAGGAAAATTGCAGGGTTGGGAGGACCTGCAAGGATGAGACATCTCTGCCCATCTGACCTGGCCTGGCCTATCCTTCAGGTGGCCGTGCTGTAGTGTGTTTTTTTAGGAGGCTAACTGTACGCTAGCATTTCTGAGTCGAGCCTCCTATCAACCCCATATCCATCCGCCGTGTGCACTAGCTTCCCAGCATCTGGGCATGAATGCCTGTCCCCAGGAAAGCCTGACAGGCCCTCCAGTTCAGGTCCCTGCAGATCCCCCCATAGAGACTTCCACTTCCATCTCCACCAACGCTTCTCTCTCCACTCAGATACCACATCCAGCTTCCATCCATTTGCCAGGACTAGTTTCACCCTCTTGGAGGCTGGAGGCCAGGATTCGGGCAAAGCTCTTCCTCTACTTTCCCCAGACTGACCTTTGTCCAGGCTCAGGAAGCAGAGCCCAGCAGGCCGCCACGTCTTCCCCTGGGCGGGAGTGTGTGGTCGTGGGACAAGGCCACAATTTTCAACACCGTACAGACTTGAGAATTGGGTTTGCCAACCGGGGGCCCTACGAGCTCCCAGGAATGGATACCCTACAAGGCCAAAGAGGGGTGGGTGAGTTGTTCTTGTCAGAGCATAGAAACTCCCAGAGAGCAAATAGATTTGATTATATTGAGCACAGCAATTGATTTTTTTCTAAATAAACATGCAGGAGGAGATGGTAACAGGCATCTGTTTCTGACAAGAATCAATTGACCCAAATTGGAAGAAAATCTAGAAACGCAAACAAGCACAAGAGAAAGTGATTGGACCATCCAGGCTTGTCTAGGGAGGCAGGGAAAGGAACAGGCAGACTTCCCCACCAGTACTCTCCCCACCAAGCAGCTCCCCTGTTTGTTTCTCTTCAGCAAATGTGGTTCCAATAATGACAAGGGGGAGAGTAGCTATCATTTTATGAGCCCTTACTTGGTGCCAAACCACTGCTGTGCCTTTTATGTGCGTATCTTATTTAACCCTCCTAACAGCCCTATGTGGGAGGCACTGCTCTCCCCACTTCACAGATGAAATCACTGAGGCACCTTGTGCAAGGTACACATTCAGGCAGCCACAGAGCTGGGACTCAAACCTGGTGGACTCCAGATCCAGTGCTCTCCAGCACCCCTGAGCTATCACCTGGTGCCCTAAACTGGCCTTGGAATTAAGGGGACGAGCCCCAGGCCCCAGACACTCCCTTCCCAGCAGGACACTGGCTTCACCCTGGACTGGGTGAGGAGGAGTGCACACCCATGCTCCAGGTCTCAGCAAAGCCATGTGCTGGAGTACATATTCCATCCCGGGAAGTGGGGCCAGAGAGGCTCTCCCGCTCGCTAACAACCCGGCAGCCCCCACTCACGGTGCAGCTCTGTGTGGGGAGCATCCTCATGGCCTGTTGCCAGCGAGATAAACTATGTCATGTCACAGTGCATCACAGGCCTCATTTGCCAAAACACTGTGTGGTTCGGATGCTGTGGACCAAGCATGGCCATGATAAAAGGCCTAAGAGCAATGGGCTGTGCGCTTTGGTTTTAATTTTGTAAAAGCTGCCTTTTGTGTCTTGGTCGTAAGCTTGTGTACTCATGTTCGGTTTTGAAGTAATCCAGCTCTGGGAGTGTACCTAATTAACTTAAGCAGGGTTTATTAGTCCTGTTAACTGGAACTCGCTAATCTATGAGACCAAGGATTACAAAGCAGCCTTTAAGGTAGGATTAAGGCAAAGATGAGCTATTACAAAATGGAATTGGGGCGGCTTTCCTAAAGCCGCTGTGGGGCTGTGCTGGGACTTCTCCTGGACGAATCTCCCCATTCCGTCTGGCAAACACTCTGTGTCTGGCTGTAGTAGGTGCTCAATAAACATTTGCGAGATGAACAAACAGGCTCCTTCCAGCATTTGCATCATGTGTAGCATGTATCCACTGCTCCATAAATATTTATGGGATGGACTGGTGGACAGACGGACGAATAGGTCTCATGTACTCCGGTAACACCCTGCACTGCACATAGTGAATGCCCAGTAACTGCCGATGGGTGGGGTGGATGGGGGTCTTCTCGAGATCGGGAGAGGAGTCTGGCTGCAGTAACCCCATCTTCTCTTCCAGGTGACCCGTGCACCATGGCCGACTACGCCCGCCTGAAGAAGGCCCTTCTGGCGCTGCAGACTCGCCTGCAGCCACTCCATGAAGGGGACAGCAGAGAAGACCCTGCTTCCCAGAAGCGGCTCCTGGTGGAATCTCTGTTTAAGGACTTGGATGTAGACGGGGATGGCCACCTCAGCCGCTCTGAACTGGCCCAGGTGGGTACGGCATTCGGTGAAATTGCATCACGGAGGAATCCAGTTTTCCATTCCGCGTGTGAAGGAAGAGAACCGGGAGATCCACATGGGGAGAGTCATTTGTAACCGTCTCTGTAATGGGATGCCGAGGAGGCCTTGCTCCTGCAAGAGAAAGCCATCTCCCGGGAGTCAGAGAGCTTGTGTTTAACACCTCTTGAGAGTTTCTGACAAACAGAACGATGTCAGTGTCTCCTTCCCACCAGCCACCTTCAGCCAATATTTACAAACAAGCTCTGAGGCACTCTTGGCTAGCTGGCGAAACACACACTGCACACTGGCTGGGCTCTGAGGTTTTCATTAGGAAATAAGTCTTTTCTTCCTGAGTCCTTTGCTTTCCTCAGCAGGAAGGTTCAAAGGAAGCAGGTTTGGTTCCCACCAAACACTTCTGGAGCTGTAACCTGGGTGTCCCCACGTCCTCTCCGCTAGGACCTCGCCCTTTGCGGTATCCAGGAATCAGTAGCCCGCACCCCAGCCTGCTAGCTTGCGGGAAGCCCTGTGGCCACCCCCAAATACTGCTCTTCCCTTTGAGAAAACACTTGGATGGGGCCTCCCTCCCAGACACAGCACACGTGTCCCTCTGTCCAGCTACAAGGTGGTACAAGGGCCTGGAGCATCTGCAGCAAAAAGAAGCGAGGAAGGAGCAACCTAGGGCACCAGGCAGGCCAGCTGCAGGATGGGCCTGTTGGGTACTGGTGGCAGAAAGGCAGGCTGGGTGGGCCCGAGGGCCTGAGTTCCTGCTCCTACTCTGCTGGTTTGCCTCTGAGGGCCTGGGGCCCTGGAGCCACACCAGGGGCAGATATGGAGGGAGGACGAGGTCAGCCTTCCCAGGAAGGGTGGGAGGGCCTAGCAGCTCTGCCCCAGAGACCACAGAGTGCCCCCCACCAGAGGACAGGTAATAGGATGAGTCCCCACCTTTGATGCTGGTTTAAAGAAATCCTTCACAAGGCACAGCAATGACCTCATCAAAGCTGTGACCAGGTCACCAGGAAGGACCAGGCTAGGGAGGGTCCTGACATTTACGGAGCACCCACTGTGGGCTCGGCCCTAAACAAGGCCCTTTACTTGTGATGTGCCCAACACAGATGTGTGCCTCACTTGGAGGTAGAATAGCTACGAACGCAGACTTCACGGTCAGACTGCCTGAGTTCAGGTCCAGCTCCAGCATTTACAGGGACCTAGTGGATCTAGGCAGACAACTTCACCTCTCTGCGCCTCGTTTCTTGTCTGTGACTGTCGCAGGGTCATCAGGAGGGTTAGATGAGCTAAGACATGTGAAGTTCTCAGCTTAGTGCCCAGCACGCGGCACATTCTCAGTAAGTGACAGCTGTCAGCATCACTTCGTCATCATCACCTTTATTGTTATTATTTCCTCCTTAAACCTTTCAGCCACCCTTTGCTCTGTGGTAGGTGCTAGTGTTATCCTCCCTTCCCAAGTATTTTTAGATGAGGAAGCAGCTCCAAGAAATCAAGAGACTTGCCCGCAGAGTGTGTACTACCTAGAACATGGTGAACTAAGACGAAACCCGGGGGCCGGGGGGTGGTGGTGGTGAGTGGACCTGCTCTCCTCATGGTACAGGGGGCTCCCTGGGGGGAGGGCTCCCACCACAGGCTCCACCTGATCCTCTCCAAGTCTGTGGGGATGACAGGTGCCCATAAAATCTGAGTACAGAGCAGTTATCCAGACGCTTTCCCGTGCAGGGTCCCCTTCTCAAGTCCAGCCAGTCCAGAGCCTGCTTCCAGGAAGTGTGTTGGGAAACACAGATCCTAAGGCGTTTGCAGACCGCGCCCCCCACACCCCCGCTCACCCACACCTGGCAGCGTGCACAAGTCCATCCACGGCCTGCACCCCAGGAGGCCTCCCAGGCACATGCCAGCCTGCATGTCACCACTTCCAGCAACACTCAGCCCCCAGCTATGGCTAAAAGCCCAAGGGGCGGGGCCAGGGACCCACAGGTGACCCACGCCGCTCTGGGGAGAGCCCAGGTCCTGTTAGTTACGGTTACCTGTGAGAAGAGCCGTCTGGCGATTCGATTCCCCGCGATACAGGCTGTGCGGGGACCCCGGAGGGCAGGCGTTTTCTCCGTATTTCACAGAGGCAGCTGTGGGGTCTTGGTGCCCCAGGCCCACGTGGCTCCCGGTAGCTGCCAGGTAAACAGAACCTTCCTGGGCACATTGCTGTAACCTGGCAGAGACATGTCCCGAGGCACCTGAAGCCATTAACAAGCATGGTAATTGGACTATGATTTCCTCTTTAAAATTTAATGTGTTTAAAGTACATTTCATAAATCTGCCGAGCAGGGGCCAGCTAAAATGGGCCTTTCCTTGACACTGAATCAGAGGCGTCAGGGAAAAACTTGTCAGTCCTATGAAAAGTTAATCAATTTCCAATACAGAAATAGACAAAGGGAAATTTCCATCTTTGGAAGATTGATTTCGGGCGTTACGGTTGATCGCCCTTTTATCAAACACTCGAACGCTCTTACTTGCTGGGTGAAGGGTCATTTTTTGAACATCATCACATTAAATTGCCTTTAACATAGCAGGCCCAACTGAGACTGTTAAAAAAAGAGGAAGTGGCTCTGTTCCCCTGTCCCTGCAAAAATAAAACCATTTTCTTTCTTCTGAGATTTCCTTCTGAGCATTTTCCTTGCAAGACTCTAGTTCCAGACACACATGCCAAAAGGTGACTGGTCATGCTGGGGAGACCTCTGCCCTGTGGCCCAGGCCACATCCAGAGAGGAATTCACAGCCCCCCACCCCCACCCCGTGGTCCCCGCGACAGAATCCTAAGGGTAGTGGTTTGTGTTCCTGGCAGGACAGGGCAGGCAGAGACAGGGGCCCAAGCCTAGGTCAGTAGAATGGCAGTTTCCCCTTCCTGGGGGTAGTGCTGTGGCTAGGACGTGCTGCCCTGAGATTGGAGTGGGCTGGTGAGGCGGGGAGGGGAACACTGATGGAGCAGTGACCTTCCAGCTCTACATAGCTGGGAGCCACTGAGTTCGGCCACTGTTTGCTGGGCTTATTTGATCAGGCCCCTTCTCTTCCCTGTTTCCCCATCTACAACGTGAAGGGGTAGATCAGGTGACCACAGGGTCCTTCCCACCTCAGACTGTCTGGGGTCTGTTTGCCCAGGCAGGGAGAAGGCAGACCTGAATGTTAATCCCGAGTCGGCCCCAATCACTGTGTGACCTTGGGAAAGTCCCTTCCCTCTCTGAGCCTCAGTTGTCTCATCTATAAAATGAGAGGATCAAACAAGACAATACCAAAGAGATTTGGATGCTCCTAATGGCCCACCGAGCTGTTGCTGGAGTCCCCACACGAACACACACACACGAACACACACACACACACACACACACGCGCGCGCGCGCGCGCGCAGCCAGCAGGCCAGTGAGCACAGCCCCACCCACTTGGCCTGAGCCATTTTCCAGCAGTGCCCACAGCTCTGAACTCACTCCCGGTTCTAGCCTTGCTCCCTTTCTCACCCACAGCACGTGCTGAAGGAACAGGGCCTGGAAGAGGACTTCCTGGGGTGCTCACCAGGCGACCTCCTCCGATTTGATGACTACAACAAAGACGGCCTCCTGACCCTCCATGAGTTCTACACAGCCTTCCGTAAGTCAGGCCCCAGTCGGGGCTCGCAGTGGGCAAACAGATATTCCTGCACCAAAATGGTGTCAGGGGCCTGGAGTCTGTCCTTGGTTGTTTCCAAGATTGGCTTCTTCTATAGGTGAAAGCAGTTGAATTTGTTTTGCAGCAAGCCTGAGCTTTAAGGGAAGAGTAAGGAGGGTAAGAGTTGGGTGGGGGGGTGGGGGGACTCGCTCTGCTCCTTTTGGATAAAGTTTCTTTGCGCTGTTGCTATGGTTTGAGGGACCCGGGACTGCGACATGAGCACAGTTAGGAGGGCACTGCCTCACATCGCTAGGGGATTCTGTGACTGCACCTGTGGGGAGCAGATGTTAGGGTTCTCCCCAGGCAGTGTCCTGGCCCTGTCAGGGAACCCTACCTGGGGGTAAATCCTGCAGGAGGGTGCTGGAGGCTTGGCCGGGCAGGAGAGGGAACAGTCACTGTGGAGGATGATGAAGAGCAAGGGTCCTGGTTAATGAGAGGCAGGGGAATCCCTGGAGAAGAAGAGACAGGGGGTGCTCTACCTGAAAACGGAGGAGGTGCCCGGAGTGGACCCTCTGTGGGGCCGCTAGTACATATGGCAAGTGGGTAGGGCAGCTGAAGGATGCAGGTCTTCTCCCTGAGGTGCTGCCCCAAGACATGACCTCACGCCAGCTGTAGCTGGGGCTGGAACAGGGCTTCCAAGAGATGCGACATGCAGGAAGGAGCCCCAGGTAACTGCAGACAAGCTCACTAGGAGAGGAGAGGGAAAGATGATGCGGGGGCCCTAACCCGAGACAAGAGGGGACATTCTTGGCCCCAAAGATGTGAAGCCCCTTTACGACAGACAGCATTCAGGCTCTGCTTAAAGCAGGTAATGTGTGTGCCCTGTGTGAGGCGCCCTTGGACGTGACCTGCAAGCTCACAGCTCCTAACTGCAGGCCCTGGAACTGGGGAAGCAGGGGTGAGATCCCCAGGGTGCCCTGAGTACTCTGAGCCACAGGTCCTGGCATCCTCGGCCCCGGCCCCAGCCTGTACCTGGAGTTCCATTTTCCAGGAAGGTATTCCTGCTTCGTGTCGCCATCTCTGTGTGCTATTGTTATTCCAAATATTCACAAGGCCTGAAAATCCTTGGGATTTGTTGGCAAGAAGAGCTCTGGTGGCAGATAGAAAAGGTACTCATGTGACCTAAGAGGAGAAAAATGAGTGTGATTCTTCCCTGTGGGGAATGTCCATGAGCTTGTTGCAGGCGGTGCCTTTCCAGTCCACGACATCCCTGTTACCAAGACCCAAAGTCCAACCCCCAGTTCCCGGGCTCTGCTTGATATACGGTGACTAGGTGTGGCTCCCCAGCCTCCTCCTTCCTGCCCACGGCTAAAACCCATCTCTACATCTGGTGGTTCATAATAAGGTGTGAATGACTGTAGGCTCAATGTGCTGTGGGAGGGATTTGCTTTGTGGATTGAGGAGCTTATTCCATGAAATAAATCTCTAAATTTTAGAATGTATGGAAGTCTCAGCAACTCCAGAGACCTAGCTCGTGAGACGATTCTTAGATTTTCAGGACTTTTGCAAGGCAAACAGTGAAATGGTTGGTAGCTTTAAATCAGCCATAGTAGGAGTGTTTACAACACAGAAATCTCCACTACACAAATGCTACAAAAGGGCGAGCGTGCTCTTTTCCCTCTGGAGAGCCCATTGTGAGGCACTGACCTGCACACGCTGGGCGAGACCCTCCCTCCTCTCCTGTCCTCAGCATCCACCTCCCGCAAGCTCCTCTCCATCCAGCTTCCTCAAACGGAGCCCTCTTGATGATGCTATTCCCACAGGAAGTGAACAAAAAGAGAGTAGATGTCAGGGCAGATGACAGGGTGAGCCGCCCTCCACATCAGGGAAGCAGCAGCATGCTCTCTGGGGGCAGCCCTGAGACAGTGCTTTGTGCGCTCAAGCCCCTCTGAAAAAGGAACTGTAATGAAAAAGATCAGTGCCTTGGGGCTTCCCTGGTGGCGCAGTGGTTGAGAGTCCGCCTGCTGATGCAGGGGATACGGGTTCGTGCCCCGGTCTGGGAAGATCCCACATGCCGCGGAGCAGCTGGGCCCGTGAGCCATGGCCGCTGAGCCTGCGCGTCCGGAGCCTGTGCTCTGCAACGGGAGCGGCCACAATAGTGAGAGGCCCGCGTACCGCAAAAAAAAAAAAAAAAAAAAAAAAAGATCAGTGCCTTTTAAGAGCTGGGGGCCAAGGCTGGACTTCAAGGACTTGGGGGATACACTGAGCATCGCACTCAGATGTCCCACAATGGCATCATTAGGCAGAGAAGGGCACTGCTTAGGCACCGTCCTGGTACCTGGTGCCACAGAAGCCTCTAGCGCATGAGCCCGCTCCATGCGAATTGGTCTGGGACCAAATAGGAGCTAATGGCTCTACTTTCAAGGAAATGGCAGCATCCCTTTTACCCCTGATGAAAGAGAAGCCCTCCCTGGCCTCCCTAGTGAGGTCATGATGAGCAGAGCTGCCCATGGAAAAGGAGGGAAGTCCTTGCTTCACCTCCAGCCATATGTCCCATGCACAGCAATGTGCTGTTTCCCTCATTCCTGGATTATTGTTTGAAAAGCTTTATAATCACCGTTTTTAAAGCAAATCAGATTCTGCTGTCGCCTTGGACTTGTTTTGAACTGGGCAGCCAAACCATTCATCACAGCCCAACCCAAATAACAGATATGCAATAAAACATAAACTCACAGCCATTAAGGAAGCTGCAGCATGCGTTAACCCTGCCATAGAGGCCTCACAGTCGGCTACTCAGAGCACACAGGATCAATTGTCTTTCAAAGTCACAAGAACTCTAAATTCCCATTGCTCTGGAAATGGATTTATGGTTCAGTAAATGTTAAATAGGAAATTGAAATGAGACATATAGGTACAACTTCTTAACCAGAAATCAATGGGCATTAAAGAAATCTCCCTAAAACTCAGAAAGTAATATCTGAAACATTTCAGCAGCAACATCTTGGGTTTAATTTTCAAAACTGCAGCTGACAGGCTAGCAAAAGTTGAGACTTTAAAATTGTATTTTTTAGTCTCTATTTTGCCAGGATCCTTGGGTACCAGGCAGGGCAGGGTCTGTGGGGTGACTCCTGGCACAGACTCGGCCGCTCTATTAAAGGATGGGTCTAGGGGACTTTTCCCTGGAGAAGTGGGTTGTACTTATGAGTTTTTGGTGTTGCGGCTTGATCTCCTAAATCGTGTCTTCTCATGCAGCTGGCGTAGCCCAGGCTGGGCCGGTGTTTGCCATTGTCTATGGATGGCTGAGGGCAATGCCAGGGATCCTAGGGCTGCTGGCTGCCGCGCTCACTTGAGCGGGTTCGTGGTGGGGCTGCACCTTCCTCCTGGCTTTGCAGAACAGGTGACCCTCCCCCGAGGAGGGCAGAGGACAGATCCCTTAGCCATGGAAGTCAGGTCAGCCTCTTTCTGTCAGAAGGTGGGAAGGCTGCAAATCACCCGTCTCTGTACAGTGATGGCAGTGGAATAGGAGGGTGGCCTCCCTCTCTTCCTCTATTTATCACCCAAACATTCTCTTCAGGTTGCTTTTGGCTTTCCAAATCACAGGCTGATCTCGGAACTAAAGACACAGTGTCCCCTCCGCACATGTCCCCCACCCTTCCTCCCCACTCCTCCCTCCCCATCCCTAACAAGCCCCAGAACCTCCCGTCCCTGCTATGAGACAGAGACCCAGGCCCCAGGGTTGCTGGTAAGCGTGGTGCATGTCAGCCTGTCTGTTCATCTCGATAAATAAATCTAAAAGTTGCTCGCTTAAAAATCTTTCTCAGAACGCATGTTTTTGCACTTTTCTGAATGCTTGGGCTGGGAGCATGGGAAAAACATGTTGCTTTAAATGAGGATTTTTCTCTCACTTTGAATTCATTACAAGTTCCTTCTGCTTTTTAGAAAGATACTTGTCCATTTCCTATGAGAGCAATGTGCTGCATGCAAAGGAAGGGTTTGCGCAGCTCGCGGTGCAGGATAAAGGGCTTCCCGTGTTAATGTCCCGGGATCACAGGTGCACAGTGTCCAGGAGGAATACCCGTGTCAGGGGGACTGCAGGGAGCTGATTGTGTGAGAGTCAGATGCCCTCCCTCAGCTCTAGGCAAGCAGGAAGGAAAACAATGATTTAATCTGATTACTGCAATACCTGTGTATCCAGGGCAACTCTGTGAAACAGAGGAGGTGGTCGCTTGGCGAATTTACAGCTGTTTTTCTGCCATTGTTTCTGTGTAATGAAAGGATGGTTACGGCTTCACCTCGCATGTCGTTATCCTCTGGAATGAATAATGCCCGCCCAGGCCAGACGCTGTGCCAGGCTCGTTATCTTAGTCAGCCCTCACAGCCACCCTGTGATTGTAAAACAACGGCAACCATCCCTCCCCCAAATCTGTCTGGCTCTTTATCCATGTAGCATGAGTTCAGACAGGAAATTCAGCTGGTAGGAATACCACTTTATCCTACTCTGTTCATTCCCTTAGTTTGGGATAGTGAATAACAAAATTTCAGATAGCATGGGGTTTATCAATAGTTTTATCTGAGAAGATTTGTCTCTTGAGTTTGGAGAGGAGGAATAACCTGCGCGCTGGTGTCGGTGTTGGCGGATGCTAAGACCATTAGTGTGATGCCTCCCCAACCCCAACATGTGTGAGGCCTCATGCAGGACTTGCAAATCAAGGGGCAAAAAAAAACAGATTCACTGCTCTTGGTCTCTCATTTGCTCAAGGGCATAAAACAGCTAAATTGGAGTGGCCACTGGAGGGAGGAACTGGAAACTGGTATCAGAAGGTGCTATGAGTCTCACTACCCCCGGTCAAGGACTTTCTCCTCACCTCCAGTAGAGAGAGGGGCTCCAGAAAGTTTCCACGTGAGCTTCAGTGCCCCTGAAGTGTGTCAGTGTGCCATCTGAATGCTTTTTTGCTTGTTAATATTGCTTTAGTTAGTCATGAGCTCTTACTACGTGAGTCATATAAAATGATATCTAACATTTATCATGTGTCAGCACTGTGATTATGTCCCAATTTTACAGATGAAAAAACTGAAACTCAGAGAAGTTAAGTAGCTAACCCAAAGTCACACAGCCAGCAGGTAGGAGATCCCAAATGCCTGGTTCCAGCAACATTTCATGCATTTAAACACAAGTTGCAACTCATCAGCATTCTCCATTAAGGAGAATCTCACTGTCCCCACCGTGGGTTTCCCTGAATTTCAAGTCCCAGCTCAATGGTCTCGTCCTCCAGGAAGTCTTCCTTAATTTCTCTCCTCTACCAAGCTCCACATGCTTTCCTCTGTGTGCCAATAGCCCTGGGTTCATCTCTACACGGTAATAAGACTGTGACCTGGTGGTTGAGTGTGGACTGAGTCAGACCTCGTTCAAATCCTTGTTCTGCCACTTACTAGCTGTGTGACCCTGGACAGGTCTTTACCAGAGGTTAAGCTGAGCTTCCAGTGCCTTAACTATAAAATGGGTATACTAACCACCACTCAGCACTAAATGAGATAATACGTGTAAAGTGATTAGAATGATACCTTGTATATGATAAGTGCTAAGTAATCATTAGCCAGCTAGGTCAATGATGGAGGTGATGATGGTGATGATAAAGATTTCTGTGTGTTCCCAGCCCCTCCCTCCCAGCCCCTGTCACTCTGTGCCACACTATTGTCATCTGGCCCGTATTAGTCCATAGGCTCCAAGAGACCAGAGGCTGTTTTGCTCACCATGTGCTCATGGCAAGCAGAGGCATCCAAGCACAGTGTCACCAAGGGTCACGGAGGGCCTTAGCATGTCTCCAGGGGGGCAGAGGAAGCAGCTTGCTGGGGCCTCACAGGTGGGATCACTGGTGGGGGAGCATCAGCCAGGCCAGGCCAGGCCAGAGGGCACCTCCACGGACGCCCCTGATCTGCTGGATGAGTGACTGGGGTGTGAGGTGAGCCCCTGATGCCCACATGTGCCTAATGCTCCCTTAATGAAGACAGAAGCTGCTTGTGCCATAAAGCTCTCGTCCTGCTCCCTGGGCCGCTGACCGACCGTTCAGCCTCCTTGGGATGCGTGTTCTGTTAGTCTATTAGGTCACCTGCCCACTGCTTAATTACTCCCACTCCCGACAACTATGTGTGCAGACAAGGGATCATGCTCAGAGCCGCTCCTCAGCCCATAGCCACATGCCCAGCAGAGGCAACAGACCCTGGCTGTGAGCGGTCCAGGCTCAGCCCCACTGCTCCTGTCCCGCTCCCACACCAGGAGGTCAGCTTTGCCATCTTGGTGCAAATCTGTGCACCTTGGAAAATAATTCACTAGCATGGAATGTGGGTTTGCACTTCCTCCTAGACTCTGGCACAGGCCCCTGCCGGGCCCCGCAGCCATCTCCCTCCCACCTAAGGCCACATCACAAAGCCAGCACCCACGGAGGAGGACACAGCATGTCCTGCTGAAAACTGGAGCCCCTGGCAGCTTGAGACCCCCAAGCTGGGCCCTGGAAGGCTGGGAGGACCAGCCTCTGGATCACAACCACTGAGCACAGAGACCCAAGCTCCCTGACTCAGGCCAGCGCCAGAAAAGGCAGCAGCACTATTACTGGAGCACCGTAGGAAGACTGGGCACATCTGCCCTGGTGCTGGTGTGGGCCAGGCTCTGAAAGGAGGGAGCATCTAGGCGGGGAGCCTCTGGCTCATTTTCTCCACACAGGTGCATGTGGAGTGCAGGGTCCACTGAGTGAGGGGCTGGGCGGGTGACGAGAACACTTTAGGGGAGCCTGGCCAGGGCAGGAAGAGCACGCATGAGGAAAGGTGCAGACACAGATGAGGAAGCTTAGAAGGAGGAAAACATTAGGTCAGCCAACACTCCCAGAGCCCAAGCACCAGGCAGGGGACACAGCATGAGCAAGACCCCCAAGCCCTGCCTGCAGGGAGCTTGTAGTAGTTGGGCAACAGAACAACCACCAAACACAGGAGGAGCCGTGACAGAGAATAACTGGGTGCAGGCTTGGCAGGGAGGCCTGCACACAGAACTGGGGATAATCAGGCAAAGGGGGAGGAGAAAGGGCCCTGAACAGATGTGGGGAGGGTGTGGTCCCAAAGGGGCAAAGGACTTGGAGTGAGTCAGGAGGCTGTCACAAGGAGCGGTGGCTGACCAGTGGGGCCCTAGAGGGCAGATCTCGGACAGAGGGGCCGGGCCAGGAGAAGGCCGACTTCGCTTGGATCTGCGGGGGTCTATCCCAGCCGGCCAGCAGGCCTGGCAGGCGCTGCTGGGGAGTGGTGAGGCCCCTTCCCTGCAGGTGCGCACCCTGCCTCCCCCCGCACTCCCCCCCATACCCCATACCCCATAAGGCGCTGGAGAGAGCACTGAGCATCACCTGGAAAGCCAGACTTCGCCTTGGAAGCCCTTTTAGCTTCAGATCTCCAGCGATGACTGTCAGGATGATAAAGTGAGCAGGGTTGTTGTCTAAGGTCCCAAGGAACAGTTGCTCCAGTGCCTGAACTCTGTCCTTCCAGGCTCTCCCTTCTCTGTGAAAGTGGAAACACAGCTGAGGGCGTGCTCACCCCTCCAACAGCCCCAGCTGGGCAGGAAAAGCCATTGGCAGCCCATGATGGGGGGGTGGGGGGAGGGGCGGTGTTCAATGAGTGCCTTATCCCCATGGGGAGCCAGGGTGGTAAAATGGGGCCCCCCACGCATGTATCAGGGCTCTGGAGTGAAACAGTCTCGCCTGGCATCACACCATGGAGGGGTCAGTTCTGAGCCAGAACTGCTGCTCACCAGCCACCTTGCCCTCTGCTAGTTTCTCCTTGGAATTTTCAAACCCAGATGGCCTCTCTCCCATCTCCAGTGCTTTGCTGCTAACAGCTGCACCGTTGGGCCCACTTTCTAGCATTGTCTGGAGCTGAGTTTTCAAGCACTTTCCATTTTTAAAGATCCCAGCTGGAGGCTGTCAATGGCCTCAGTGCAGAGCAATTGAATAGTAGAAAATGAACTTGTTACAGGTTGTTATCGAAAATCTATTATATACAAATTGCAAAGAAAACTCATTAAAATATGATGTTTTGGTGATTTTTTTTTTTTAAACCCTCCTCTTCGAGGGAGAGGCAGGGGCAGGGTGGCTGGATACCTTGTTTCTCCCTGTTCTGAGGTAAGAACTTCTGGTGGCACTCCAGGCCAGGCTGTGGATCTTATGCTTATGTGCCACCCAGCCAGCCTGACTTGAAGTTTTGCATAGAACAGAAATGTTAGTAAATGCTCAGAAATGGCTGCAGAGGAAACAAAAAATTTCATTACAAAGATATAAAATGAGAGCAATTTAAATGTCAGCTTTTTACCAGGATAGTACCTTATTGTCCTCATAAAGTTCACTGTTTTTGTAAAAGTTTTATGAGGACTTCAAGGACCTAAACGTGCAGTTAAGCACTGAAGCTCACATTACTGATTTCCAATCTTGCTCCCTGGGATTAAGGTGCTGGGAAGGCTTGGGATGTGAATGCGTGAGCTGTCCAGAGCCCAGATCTCCACTGGGTTCCTCAGATGCCGAGGCTGCCTCTCAGGCTCCAGGCGAGAGCCCAGAAAGCAAGGCAGGGTGCTCCCCAGCTCGCTGCCCCCTTGTCTTACCGGCAACACCCGCATGTCAGTGTGGATGTGGCCCGGGGGTGGTGTGGGCTCTGTGGCACCTGAGACCCCCGTGGTCTGAGGCATGGAGAAGGCCTGCCTGGTATGTGCCTGAGAGGTGAGCCCTCCCAGGGCTGTGCGCCCCTGGGGAGGATACTTGGAGCATAAACCGTTGTCCTGTGCCTTGTGGACTTTCCTTCGTCTCTAGCCACCTCCTTTCAGGCTCTGTGACAGCGCCCCGCAAGACCTCCCCGGCCACTACCACTCTGCAGGTCCAGCTTGTGGGCCGGGCAAGGAACAGAGTGCTGGGGAGCGACGGGGCGAGGGCTCTGCTTACATGGGCACAGCAACTAACAGGGTGGGTGGCATATGGGCCACTCTTGGGGCTGGGGGTGCTCGCAAGCCCCAGCACCAGGGTGGCCCCTGGCAGGAGATGGATGGAGAGCCAGGCTCTGGCCGAAGACTGGACCTGGATAGGCAGAGGGAGTTGTCTTCTCCTGGGAGAAGAGAAGGGAAGGGCAAGGAACACCCAAGCTGCTGCTGCCTGCCTGAAACAGGCATTCGGGCGGCACATGAGGGGCTGGTCGGAGACCCTGGTGACCCATCCAGGTGTCCTCTGCACCGGCCACACCTGCTGGCTCGCAGGTCCTCACCTTATCGTGACTATTACTCAGCAACTCTCCAGCCCCGAAGGCTGAGGGCGCCTCCCACTGGCCCAGGGCCCAGCCCCTCCCCAGACCCTCCTGCTGGGCCTGGGACGGGAGGGAAGATGATAGGTGGTGGATGTATGGGTGGAGCCCATGTGACCAAGAGTACCTGAACACAGGAAGCAACAGAAGGGATGAAGCAGAAGCAAACCCAGGAGGCAAGAGGGCAAAGGAAGGTAGGGACTGTGTCTGAGAGCAGGCAAGGTTGTTATTGCCTGAGGCATTTTGTTCCAGCTGGAGGACGAGGGAGCAGGAGAGAGAGGCAGAAGCCTAGAGCTTTCCACAAGGTGCCTGTTCAGCCTGGTATATAGTAGGTGCTTGATAAACACTTGTTGAAAGGATTGACGACCATGATGGATTTTTCTAAATCTCAGCAAAGCAAAAAGGTTCAAGGCAGTTGTAGCAGTTCCCAGAGAGAATGCAGAACAGTCAGGTGGTTCTCTGGTGGTGGAGGTCATCCTACTGCCTACGCGTGGCACTGGCCGGGGTCAGCTGCCCACCGTTGTTCCTCAGGGGTGTTGGGTTATCTGGGTCACTGGGTTGGCAGAGAGGTGCCCTCTGCCAAGACAGCTCCCACCCCTGCTGTAGTTCACTCACCCCTCTCCTGGTGGGACTTGTTTTTCCCCAAAAGCTGGCCCTCTGAGGGAGAGCGCAAAGCCACCTGTAGATCCCCTTATAACTACGGCGTCTGACAAGTCCTTACCAAATGCCCCCTGGAGGCTCCAGGCTGGACGCTGTAAGGAGGGGGCCCCAGGCCAAGGAGGGGACTGGGATTCAAATGCCTTTCGCAGTAAAATGGGGACTTGGGAGGTGTCCCCACTGACAGAAGAGAACATGTTCCGATTCTGGGTAGGAGGCAAGCTACTCACGGCCGTGTGCTCCAAGCCCCGAGTTCCTGCCTCAGCTCACACAGGATTTGGTGGGGTTCTGAGGGCCTCAGACCTTTGCCTCCACTTCTGGACTCTGCTGTTGCTCTTAGACCCGTGGGATCCAGGCTGGGACTAGGACAAACAATGTGCATTACCAGTCTTTTGAACTGCAGGAGGACTCAGCAGAGGTCCAGGCAGGAAACCAGTTTCATTCTCCTCTGTGCAGACTTTCCAGTGAATCCTGAGGCTTCTCCTGCCTGTGGGCTGAGGGGGAGGATGAGCTGAGGACCACGGACCGGTTGGGCCACCAGCATTAAGTGGCCTTCTGGTGCTCTTTAAACATGGGGCTACTTGGCAATGGTTTTCCATTTCGGGCTTTGGCCAGGATTCCAAGTCCTCTGGCGCGGTCCCGTTCCTGGATCCTCCGCAGT
Organism: Mesoplodon densirostris; assembly: GCF_025265405.1. Taxonomy (NCBI): domain Eukaryota; kingdom Metazoa; phylum Chordata; class Mammalia; order Artiodactyla; family Ziphiidae; genus Mesoplodon; species Mesoplodon densirostris. The sequence goes on along the minus strand of NC_082663.1, from coordinate 113,311,145 downwards.
ACCGTCTGCCCAGGGGAGGTGGGAGGGAGGCTGTGCGTGCGCTGCCCCAGGCACCCGTGAGCTGAGCCTTGGAGAGCCGCTGTGCTCCAGACGGCATGGGCGTTTGTCTTCAGGTGCTTCAGGCACAACTGTTGGTACACTTGTCAGGATTACAGATCGAATCCTGGTGGGAACAGAAATGGGGCCCAAAGGACTCTGCCTTCCACAGGTGGCAGGAGGGGTAGTGAGATGGGTGGGCGGTCCCTCTGAGTGCCTCCTCCGGCTCACTCATCTTCCCAAAGGCTCTCGAGCCTCTCCAGACACAGCCCCACTGGCGAGGCGCTGACGGCTCTCCAGAGCACACAACGCTGCATGCCAGACGCTACACCCACGCCTGGCAGGGCCTCCCTCCTGAGTTCTGAGGGTAAGGAAACTGAGGCCGGGGGGGCTGGGGGCCTGTGAGGTGCCCACAGCTGCTAATACAGACGCCAACACAAAGCCAGGTCTGCAGAATCACACCTGCGCACTTAGGCACTGGCTACACACCCTGCTCTAGACGGGACCCTTTGGAGTTTCCAGTTCTTCCCCCAGAGGCCAAGATCCAGAAAGATCCCCACAATCTGTGACTCTGGGATGGGGCAGAGGGAGGGGTCAGTGAGGCCAAATCCTCGCTGAGGGCCGTTCATCACATGCTGCTGCAGAACAGTGCCCCTCGCTGTGTGCCCTTTCTGGATCCTGAAGTCCGTGTGCATTCCCTTCTCAGCTCCCACAAGTAAAAGCACATCCACAGCCTCCTCTTCCTGGGCCTGTCCAGCCCTGGTGTTGGTCCCAGTCTTCAAAAGCCCACCTCTGTGCAGCGGTACTTAGAAAAGTGCTGGTGCTTGACAGCAGGACATCTTGGGAACAACACTGCTGTTCATGGGTGTTCAGACCACCCTTCCCCTGAGGTCCCCCTGCTGACAGCCAAGAAGGAGCTCATCAGGCCTAGCACTGTCCAGTCAGCAGCTGCATCCGACCACACGTGGGGCCGCCATCGCCCAGCACCCAGGGCACAGGGCACGGTGCAGGATCTAAGGGTCAGTGGAGGCCACCCATGGCTGGCCCAGACAGGAAAAACGGTGGGTTGGGAGTTGAGTTGAAAAGAACTAGAGGTCAAATAAGAGCATCGACAAAGCTCTTGAGTCTGCCCAGGGCCCAGCCGGCCCTGACACCTGGGGGTGCTGAGTGGACAAGTGACACTCAGGCTCTCTCTTTCCGTGGAGACAATGGTGGTCATGTCTCCTGGACCACATCCCCCATCCTGGAGGAAGGGGGTAGGTGCAAAGTGAGGGCTGAATCAGGGGCCCTGCTGTGTCATGACCAGTGGTACAGCCCTATCCTCCCTGGGGACCCTGGTGGCCTGAGGGTTAGATCACGTACAGAATTACCGTCCCGTGAACTGGTGGGCAGTCAGTGAAGCACTTCCTGATGAAGCTCAGGGCTTCAGGTTGGGAAGAAACAGAAAATGTGGAATGTTCACAGGCAAGGCGTTGGCTGTGAGGAAAGGAGGGGATTTGGAAAGAGAGCAGCAGGTGTCACACCTACAGGGAGGCTCAGAGGCAACCTGGCATATCTTACCCTAAACGCAAAGGTCCAGTCTGCCCCATGGATTCTCTAACTGACCGTGCCCCACACAGAAGTTCTACTCGTTTTTCCTGGGCTCTCACTGTCCCCAGCCCCATCATTACAGAGCACCTCACCCACCCCCCTTGCTTCCAGCCAGGGACACACACACCCCTTACCAGACAGGAGGGGAGGTGGTGGGAGACCTTCTAAGTGCTGCTTGTGTAGCTTCTAAGGGAGCAGCAGCGTGTGCTGGACGGAGAAGCAGTCGGTAGCTGCATCTAATCAAAGAGGAATGCCAATGTGCTTCCACTTTGAATGTTTTCCTTGCATTCTCTAAATTAACATGGGCTGAGCAGGGCTCCCGGTCCCCTAGAGTCAGCCCTCCATCATTCAGAGGCTGATTGTTCACTTTGGATTATTCATGCCCAGATTCCCCCAAGCCTCCCAGCCTCCCTGCCTCCCTGCCTACCAGCCACTGCCTCATTAGAGTTTGAAAGCAGCTCTTGTGAAGGGGAAGCAGAGACAGGTGGAGAGAAAACTCTAGGCAGCTAGATGGGCTGCTGATTAATGTCTCTGGGCAGCAGTGGTTTCGGAGAGGAGGGCAGAACCAGGGTGAAATGGACACAGGAGGAAGAACTGGGGTTATCTGTCCATGTGGGCCCCACCTGAGCCTCCACACTCGTGGGCCCACCTCCCTTTGAAGTCAGGAGAGGTTATTGATCTTGCTTGGAGTGAAGGGCACACACCCAGCCCAAGCCTGTGATCTGTGGCCACGAGGCCGCAGGCTACAGCCTCTCTGTGAGCAGCCCTAGCCGGGCAGCTGGGTAGATGAAATATTCACAGGCCCAGAGTCTAGGCAACTCAACTTTAAAATGCCTGTGTTGGACTAGACCAAGCCTGCTTCTTTGAAGAGCCGTGGCTCAGAAGGCTGAGGCCCTGCAGGCTCTGTAACATCTGCAAACACAGAATCTGCCAAATGCCCAGGGTGTGGGAGGTGGCCTTCATCACGGGAGAGCAGATGGTCCTTACAATGACACGGCCAGGGGGTCTCCCCAAATGTATAGGGATGGCCTCCCGACCCTAATCCCTGTTCCTAACTCTCAGATGGGGACACTGTGATGTATGGTTGCTTCCAGCGTGAGTGGCCTGACCAGCAGCTGTCCCTGCGGTCTCTGCGGAGGACAGTGAGCTTCCAGAGTGACCGAGACACCCCCGGCAGGTGTCAGGTGGCTCAGCACCATGGCTTAGTTTACTGGAGGAGGTTTCCATGTGACAGCCGTGGTCTATGAAGTCACAAAACCATCAGGTTAGGAAGCTCTGAGTAAACACAAGTTTAAGGAAACGCTTCCAAATGGAAGCAACAGGTAAATATTTGCTCTCCGGTTTGCTTTCATGCTTAGCAAGTGCCAGCCTGGGCCCTGGGAACATAGTGGTGACCATAGCAGGCCTGGCCCTGTTACCCTGTCTACAAGTTGCTTGCCGAGGAAATGGTTTGGGGCCCACACTGCGAAGCCCTCCCATGATGGGGTATTTCCTGTGTGAGCTGACCCAGCACCCAACACACGGTGCAGAGGCCCCAGGGCTCTGGGGCAGAGCAGCTACAGGGCCCGTGATGTGTTGCAGAGCTTGCCTCTGAAGCCATATAATGAATCTTGGGGAATAATAACAGCTTTAAGAGCCGATGCTTACTGAGTGCTTAGCACATGCCTTGGCACTGTTCTAAGTGAATCCATTAGTCCTTGCGACAGTCTATGAGGGAGGGACGGTCATTAGCCCCTTTCTGCAGAAAAAGCCCAGAAGCACCAAGCACTAGAGTAACTTGCTGCGTCTCAGAGCTGGAGTTGCAGGTCAGGATTTGAACCCAGAAGTCTGGCTTCAGAGGCCAAGCTAGGCTATACTGCCACTCAAGGAACTCTAGACGCTGTGATGCCCAGAGTGTTTCAGCAGGGCCCCTGTGGTACCTCAAGTTTGTCAGGTGTTAGCCTCGTGGATGTTGGTAGCTGGTGGGGAGGGAGTGTATCCAGAGGAGGGGGCACAGCTGGCCCAGCCCCACCCACTCCCACCCCCTGCATCCTGGCCCACAAAGGCCGCTGCACCAGAAGCACCCCTGCTTCTAGAGTCTGTCCCACCCACAGGTCTGTGAAGGACCACTGCAGGGGCCCTCCTCCCAGTTGGCCAGGACCAATCTGGCAAGCACTTCCAGAGGCTCCTGTGTCCAGCCTGGGGCTTCTGTGGGCTGTGAGTGACAGGGAGCTGGGGCCAGTCAGGCACACAAGTACTCAGACGGAGGGGACAGGCAGCAGGGGCTGTGGCATTTGTTACCACTAATCACATCTGTCGAGTGTTAACCGGTTTTGCATTATCTTGTCTAGTAACAACAATCCTTATGAAAAGGATATCGTTTATCCCCGTTTTAGAGTTGAGGAAATCGAGGCACTGAAAGATTAAGTAATTTGCCCGCGGTCACCCAGAAGGCAGAGGATTTGAACCCAGGCACTGCAGCTGCTGCGCCCTCCAGCACATTTGTGATGAGGCCACTTGTGACCACATTTAAGCCTTGGCCTGAGGGCAGATAGGAGTTTCTCCTCTGCCCTTGGCACCCTGGGGCTCCCCACACTCCATCGTTGTGCCTGATTCAATCATGAAACTGAATTTTCTTTAATTGGGGGACTGATTCTTCCTCTGTCTGGCAGGGATGTTGTAAAAATCAATTAATACGCGTTTGCAAAATGCTTTTCTCGCACGTAAGACAGGACACATTAGTGCAAAACAGTTTTGGGTGATGCTATTTGGCATGAAAAATGGTCCTCTTGGCTCCTGGCCTTTTTTCAAAATGTTTTGCATCAAAGGGTGCAATTACTGATTCTGGAGGGCCTCCTGATGCAGTTGAGATAGGCCGGTGCATCCTGCCCGTGTGGCCTCAGAGGTGCCCTTGCAGAACCTACACCAGAGCCTCCACGAGGCTCCCACAACCCCCCAGCCCCCCGAGGTTGGTCTGCAGGTGAAAAGCACTTCACCTTGGAAGCAGGGTGCAGTCACTCACACAACAAACACCTCCTGGCAGCACTGTCCTAGGCTGTGGCATTCAGCAGGTTTCAAAACAGACACAGGTTCTCAGTCTCATAGAACTTGCATTCCAGTGAGGAGACAGAAATAAACAACAAGAGAAACATAGATTAGAAGACAAGAAGTAATTCTGAGAACAACCCAGAGAATGAGGGCGGGCAGGGCAGGGGACAGGCAGCGGGCAGGTGGGTGGCAGAATTTAAACACCGAACTCCATGGAAAGCCTCACCAAGCAGGGGCTCTCTGAGCCGGGTGTTGGGGTGGGCGAGGGGCACTAGCCACAAGGTCACCTGGGGAAGACACATCCCAGGCCCTCAGGTGAGAATAGGTCCATGCAGTGGCTGGATTGGCGTGGGAAGGAGGGGGTGAGGTCAAAGGTCCTGCAGGGCCCTGGATGCCAGCGTGAGGACTTGTTTTTACATTGAGTGAAACGGCAAGTCTTCAGAGGGTTTTGAGTTGAGGAGTGACATGATCTGACTTTATATTCTAAAGGAATCATTCTAGCTTCTGTAGTGAGAATAGACTGTTGCAGGCCAAGGGTGGAAGCAAGCAGACAAGTCAGGAGGCATTTACAATAATCTGCGTGAGAGATAATGGTGGCAAAGATAGGCATGACAGTGGTGAGAAGTGGTCAGTTATGGGTTTATTTTGAGGGGTAGCACCAAGGAGATTTGCCGATGGGTTGGGTGTGGTTCTGAGAGAAGAGATGAGTCCAGAATGACTCTGAGGTTTTCCGCATGAGGACTGGAAGGATGGAGTTGCCATTTACTGCCATGGAGAAGACTGTGGGTGGAGTAGGTTTGGGAGGGAAGATGGCTGTGACTTTGGGGGCATATTGAGTTTGAGGTGCCTATCAGACATCCAAGTGGCAATGCAGAACAGGCAGCTGGGTATACGAGACTGAGTTAGGGCAAGGTCCAGCCTGGAGATGGAATGTGCCAGTCCTTAGCATGTTGACAGTGTGTGAAGCAACGAGGTTGGATGAGATCACTGAGAGGGTGAGAGTAGATGGAGACTCTCAGTCAGTAACCAAGACTGAGTCCGACGAGTGTCCAACATGAAGAGGTCAGGAGATGGGGGTGGGCGGAGGTAGCAAAAGAGAGCGAGAAGATGCCAGAGAGGTGGGAGGAAAACCAGGCAAGTGCGATGTCCCAGGAGCCAAGAGAAGAATGTGCCAGAAGTGGTGAGTTCTGCGAATGCAACGGAGAGGTCAGTTAAAATGAAGACAGAGGAAAGAGCACTGGCTTGTGAGTTCCAGGGTCTTTAGTGACCTCGAAGAGCAGTTTCCATGGGATGGCGGTGGGGGGGGGGGGGAGATGGGCAAAAGCAAGTGGCAAGAGAGGAACTGGAGGAACGAGGTATAAAGAGCTCTTCTGAGGAGTTTTGTTGTGAGGAATAGAGGAATAGGGCAGTAGCTGGAGGGACAGTAGGGAGGGGTAGTAAGAGCATGTTTGCACGGTGATGGAAATAATCAAGTGAAAGGGGAAACTTGATGCTGTGGAAGGAAGTGGTGACACACCTGGAGTGACTTCTTTGAGCAGGTGAGGGCAGTTGGAATCCAGTGCCGGGGTGGAGGGGCTGACCCAGGGTGAGGCTGGTAGATAATAGATCCATACCAACGGGAGAGAAGCCCATGGTGTGAGCACAGGTGGAAGTAGGTGGAAAGGTGTGGTGGGAGCATGTGTAGATGTCTGTTTTCTCAGTGAGCCAGGAAGCAAGGTCATGGCTGAGAATGAGGATGGGGAAGGAGATGCGGAGGCTTGAGGAGAGAGAAGGTCTGGAACGATCGTCCAGGAGAGTGGGAGGGTGGCCATATGGAGAGGAGGTGACATGGTCACTGTGAAGCGCAGAGTCGTGGACTCACAGGGACCCCAGTCAACAGGGTGGTGTGCTGTCCCCAGCCATGTTCAGCTACTCAGATGTAAGCACAGAGCACACAGACAGGGTTAACCAGGGCTGGAGTAGGGCCGAGAAGGGCAGAGAATTGAGGGCGTGTGCAATGGATGATTCCAGTGACTTAAGTTCCATGGAGCTGAAGCTGGGGGAGAAGGAAGTGACATCATAAAGGGGTTGATGGAAAATTAGATGGTAGGTCAGAAGATTGTGGGTCCCAGTGGAGCTGAAGAGTTTTCAGAGTCTGGATACCAGGGGGAATAAACCAGAAGAGATGGTGGGGTGGGGTGGGGCAGTGATCAGAGAGGAGGATGCCTGAAGATAAGCCTTTTCAGGCTGCCATTATTTATAATGACTATCTCTAGGCTCCGGGATACAGTCATGGGAGTGAGGGCTGTAAAGTGGAGGGCTGGCAGGGTAATCCACTTGGCTGTTTATATCACCCAGTGGATGTAAACATAGGAGGAGCATCAGAGAGACTATGGTCAGCCAAAGGCTATGAGCATCAGAAATGGGGTGAGGAATGACCCAGACTCAGTAGGTGACTGCAGCAGAGAGGGGTGGCAGTGGTACATGGAGCCTGCACGGGTGTTTCCATCTCTCCCTGGGAGCAGGTTCTGTGAGGTGGAGTCCTCTTTTTATTCCTATTTTACAGACGAGCAACTGAGGCACCAGATTGTCAGTAAGTGGTGGTAGAGCTGAAACACAAATCAGGGAGTCTGCCTCCAAGGCTGGCTCCCTGGCCACCACACAGCATACCTTCCAACCGTGGGCATGAGCGTGATGTGGTTCCTGTCCCCAAGGAGTTCACTCTCCTGTGGGACATCAGTACATGTGCAGAGATAAAGCAAAAAGGCTGTGAGATGGTTGCCTACAGAATGCCCTGGAAACTGAGGAGGGTGTAACACCTCCAATCAAAGAGATGCCAGAAGTCTTCAGAGAAGGATGGCTGGCATTTCATAGGCAAATATGGGAGTAGGGAAAGGCACCCCAGTCAGAGGGAACAGCCCAAGCAAAAGTCCAGATGTGGGAAGGCCCAGGACCATCCTGCATGGCCAGTGTATCCCTTGTGTCATGGATAAGTAAGAGAGAAGCAGAAGGTGATGCTGGAGGGAAAGATTAGAACCAGAGCAGCAAGGGCTTGTGTTAGTCAGGAGGCTACACGCAGGCACAAATACCCGCAAGTCTCAGAGGCTTAACACAATACAGATTTATTTCTCCCTCATGTAACAGTTCAGTGCTGGGGTTCAGTTCATGGCCACATGATAACACAGGGACCCATGCATCTTCATTTTTGTGGCTCTACCATCTCATAGGGCCTCAGATTCCTTTACCAGATGCCCTGCACCTGGCCAGTATATAGAGAGGGAAAGAGAGAGAAGATCTTGCAGGAGATTTGTGGGGAGCCCAGCTAGGACTTATGTGCATCCCTCCTGACATACTCCATTGGCCAGAAGTGAAGTCAGTCATATGGCCACGCCTGACTGCAGGGGCAGCTGGGAAATGTAGTCCAGCTATGTCCACAGGAGGGAAAGGAAGCAGGTTAGATGAACACATGGCAGTCTCTGCCATAGGCCCCCAGATCAGGCCACAGGGTTTGGGCTTATCAAGGAAGTCAGGGAGACCAGGGGAGCAGGAAGAGACATGATCAAAGCCAGCTTGCGAAGGACTGACCCGGAGATAACCACAGGGGAGATGACGGGCTGGAGAACTCGGGAGGTGATGGAGACCTGAACGTGGAGGCAGGAGTGGGATCAGAAAGGGCCACAGAAAGAGATGATATTGAGAGGCCCTTGTGATCAGTGGCTGGGGCAGGAGTTGCTTCCCGCGGGGCCAAGATGGCCGCCCACCTCCCCATCTCCGCAGTGGGAGCACCAAGAGACAGGCTCAGGCCTTGGGAAAATGAAGTGGCTGCAGGTGGCCCATGACAGTCCTCCTCAATCCACAGCCTGGCTATCAGAGAGGGAGGAAGAAAGGACCTATTTTCATTTTCTTCTTGGGCCTCCACATGACAAAGGAGAAATATCACCCAACATTATTATTGCTCAGAAAATACTCTCTGGAACCATAAAAAGGGAAATACAGTGAAGCCAGACCACGGAGGCTGCCCCTTAAATCAGGGGCTTCTAAATTATCATGGTGGTGCTCTCTAATTCCTCTGGATGAAAACATTAAAGATGACAATGTCCCTTTAAATCAAATGCCCTGAGAGTTGCTATAAAGAGTCAGTGGGCTTTTTTGTTTTTTTCCTTGTGAGGCTTTTTTTTTTTTTTGTCTCTTTTCACCTTGTAATAAAATATAAATCATAACTTGTGGGGGCAGGCTCTACAGAGCAAGCTGTGAACATGGATTTTCTGAAAACGAAGGTGTTTTGTTAATGGGAATCATCTCATTTCAGGAAACGTGAGATTTTCAAATGATGAGTTTGCTACCTAACTTCACACTTTTTTTTTTTTTTTGGATTCAAGGGCTGGCCTGCAGGTCTAGCTGTGGCACCACTGGGAGGAATCAAGACGACATGCTCTAGGAGGCCAGGGCGGGGCAGGGGGGTGCTGCCCAGACCCCTCCTGGAGTGGGCCACTGGGGCTAGGCTGTGTAAGGTGGGACAGAGACCCCAAAGCCCACCTCCACGGTGCAGGGAGGTACAGTCTTGGGAGGAGCACTTAGAGGCAGGAGAACTGGGGCCAGGCCTGGCAGGCTGAGCTCTTTCTTGGGTCACACAGAGAACCTGGGGGCCAGTGCAGCTCCAGGAGGAAGGGCTGGAGCCTGCATGGCAAAGCCTCAACTCAGCAGACTAAGTAGACATTTTCTGGGTTCTGGTGTGGAAAGAGGGTAAGAGATGGGAAAGAACTGGTGAGTTGACCCCGACAAGGGCCAGCACCAGGGTAACATGACCCACGAGGTTTGGCCCTGGGTCTGCTGCTCCCCTCTCTACACTCCAGCTCCCATTTCCACAGACCCCTATGGAGACTCGAGGCCTGACAAGGCCAAGTCTGTGAAGCTGACTGGACAATTGTAACCAAGGTAGGAAAGCAGACTCAGATATTTCAGAAATATTTTCAAGGCTTGGATCTGATATAGAAGGGTTTGCCGGTTGTCCTTTACACCCTAATACCTGCAGCCCCTGCTCCTTGCTGAAACAGCCAAGCATCTTACCAAGGGCTCATCTGTGTGCATGGACTCCGTGACCCTACCCCTCACTCCTGGCTCTGCCATCTGCAGCCTGTCCACTTCCCTCACTATCTCCACCACACCCTTGTACAGATGAGGAAACTGAGGCCCACAGAGGTCACTGGGGACCTACAGTTGGCATATCCATGGACACACCTCAGCCTTTAGCAGATGTGACCTCTGCAGGCCCTACTGATCCCTCTCCTTGAGACGCTCATTTGCCTTCCACCTCTTCTCCACCTCCTTTGTGAGTGAGCTCCTCTCCTTTGCAGCCTCTTAAATTTTTCCATAGGTGGCCAGGTGGCAAGTACTCTGACATCGGGACACAAAAGCAGCCATAAGACCAATGAGTGTGGCTGCGTTCCAGGAAAACTCTATTTACAAAAGCAGGCAGAGGGCCTTCTTGAGACACTTAGGCAAGCTTCTCTCCTCAGGGGGGGTCTTGCCCCACCCACACCTCCAGACACCAAGTTTCTAGCTGCAGGTCTTCACCAGCCCCTTGGTGTCCCCTCGGTCATCACTGTGGCCTCCACACACTGAAGTGACTGAACTCCCCATCCTCCCCCCACTCTCCTCTGCATCTCCTATCTCACCAATGTACTTTCACCTCTTCCCTTCAATGTACTTCATTTGTAATCAGATTGCTAAGTGCCTCCAAGAGAGTGGTTGGGTCTCCGAGGGCCCCGTGGAGAGACTGCAGCACCAGAGTAGGAAGCCGCCCTCCGAGGGCTTGCTGGGCCTGGGTCGCTGCCTGCCGACGGGCTGGCTGGCCAACAAACCAGCGTCTTGGCATTTCAACAGGGCCCCACAGAGTTATGCTGAAGGGAAAGGAGTCTGCGGATAGATTTGCCAGGTGCAGGCAAGAGACCACAGGTGAAGGGCAGCTAAAATTCAGGGGCTTCAGACATCCATGTCAAGATCCACAGACCCTGCAGAAAGTATAACTCCATGAGGATCCGTCCCCCTGTTGCCCTCGTGGGACCACCTCCCCGAGGGCTGCTGACATGGCAGGAAGCAGGGCTCTGGACCGAGAGGGAAGACTCAAGTTCGGGCTATATCTTGTCTCCACGTGGAGGAAGCTGGCAGGATTCGCCATGGTCTTGCAGGGGCCCTGCCCCCCAGCTCACTTGTGGGTTGAGTGTCTGGCGCGGGCGCGGAGGGGTTAAGCAGCGGGTGCGGATGCCGAATGTGCCTGCTGATTGTTGCGGCTCTAAACCTCCTGTTCATTTAGAGCAACAAACAGCCTCACATGCTTCCCAACCAGCGCATGCAGAGATAAAATTCCATCTTACTCATTCACTCTCCTCCTTGCAGTCCCGGGCCACCTAGGCGATAATTAATCACCGAGCTTCCTTTGGGAGGGGCGAGAGTCACACCCCGCCTGGAGGCCACACTTCCTGGTGCTGCGGCCTGCGCCACCGCTAATAGATTGACCGCGAAGCTTTGCTCTATGGCCTCCTTTTTCATCCTTGTCTCTCTCTCTCAGGGGTGGAAAGCTGTCAGCAACCCCCTGGTACGCAGACCCCACTGTTGACACACTCAGGAAGGCGCTGGAATTTATTTTGCCCGTTTGGATGCAAATGCAATTGAGACAAAATTCTTTTTGTTTCCGAAGCCATTGCTCCATTTCTGGTTCTCATCAAGTGAACTGATGGCCAAGGAGAGTGGAAATAAACAACTGTGTGCCTGGCTGTGTCAGGTGAACGAAATCCACCACCTCTTACTGCCACGTGGAGCTCTCAGGTTACTTTACCAGCCAAGGGCTGATACCTGGCTTCGGGCAGCTCTGGAGGCAGAATGGCAGGCTTGGGGCTAGTTTTGTGCCAGGACTGGCTGCTGGACCACCCAGGAGTCAGCTGAGCTAGGAGACAGGTGACCCCAACTGCAGGACACCTGTCCAGCCACGCTATGGTCCCTCCCTCATTCCTGGGGTCTGAAACACTATCTTAGAAGGCTTCTTTATCAGCAAAGATTCTGGGGAAGAAAGACATGCCCAGTCATTCACTGGGGAGGGGGAGGAAGTGGTGGCCCAGGCCGTGCACTCTGTAGCTCCGGACCCATCTAGGGAAATGAGGCCCATGGGCAGAAGGCAGTGCGTGAGTATGGAATACTAAACCACAGGGGCTGTGTGCTAGGTGCTATGGAGCTATGGTGAAGGCCAGCAGCTTTCGTGGAGGAAGATGGACTTGAGATGGGCTTGAAGAATGGGGATGGGGTAGACATGAATAGACAGAGAAAAAAGGAAAGGGCTCTACCTTGTGGTGAGACAAAGGTTCAGAGGAGGGATTAGGAGAGAAGGTTCAAGAATTTACCTTCATCCAACACTGGTTAAGTACCTGCTGTATTCCTAGTCTGCATGACTGGAGGGCTGAAGTTGGACAGATCAGTGGTGGGACAGTCGCAACTGAGCCTCCAGGCCAAGCTGAGACATGTGACCTCCAGCTCTGTCCTGCTTGGCCCTGGGGCTCCAGACCTGGCAGCCTCCAAGGTCCTCACCCGTTATCCCAGCCTCCAGGGTAGTAGGGGTTGTGCTCACCCCGTGGGCAGGGAGGGACCTGGGTGTCCCATGCCTGGGTTCCTCTGGGATTTCTAGCACCATTGAAATGTTGACAGAGCAGCTGGGAAGCCAGTGTCACTGAGCTGTCTTGCTCCTGGTGAGTGCCCCATCAGAGAGGGGCTGTTCCTGGAGCTCCCTTGCCCAAAGGCCCTCTTACAGGGCTGTGCTTCCCTGAGCCCAGGCTGCAGGGACAGGAGGGGAGGGCACAGCACCACCTCTGGGGTGTGGAGAGCAGCCACTGATGGACTCTGACATTTGTCTTTGGAGGGAGGGCAAGAAGTTGTTCCTGTGACCCAGGAACAATTAGCGAGGTGGCATGAGACTCAGAGAGACGGGGTACCCCTTCGTCCCCAGGTGCCCCCTTCGGTGCTGTCCAGCTGTCCTGACAGGGGCTGCCACTTGGGTAGGTCAATAGAGCTGAACCACAGCCTTTCTCACGGGTACCCCCAGGCCTTGGGCTCAGCTCAGCAATTCCGGAACAAAGGCCCCCCCAAGAAGGTCCTGTCCCAGCGTCCAGGGCTAAGAGGGACAGGGTCGGGGCTTGTTAAAAGTTTGGTGCTTTGTTTTGGTGAGTTTCTCACTGCAGGGCTCTGAGCACTGTGACTGTGCCACGCTTGAAGCCGCTCATGGCTGCGCAGGTTCTGTGTTCCATGTCGTGAGTACTGAAGGTGACGCTGTTTCCGCATGAGCAGCAGCCCTGCCGCAGACAGCTCTGCACAGTGCGTGCGCCGGATGGAGGCCTGGGAGGGGCGGGCAGCGGCTCCCCCCAGCCCCGCCCATCCCCAAGACCCTCATCTAAGGTCCGCAGACTCCACAAGACCGCAGCCTCAGGGACATAAGTCAGTTGCTGTCAGGGCTACCCACCCAGTGAGAGGTAGAGCTGGGATACTTAAAAAGTCAATGACTTTTGTTAAAAGGGCAATAACTTCTTTACTGAGCCAGGTACTCTGGTACTTCTTTACTCTGTGCCAGATACTCTGCTAAGTAGTTTATATATTTTATGTTTTCAGTCTGCAGGTACTATTATTAACCCCCTTTTACAGATAAGGTGACTGAGATCAGGCAATAGCAGAGCTGCAATTAAACCCAGGCAAGTCCAACTCCTAACAGCTTGTCCACTGCACTATTCTGCTTCGCAGAAGAAAGGGAGGGTAAGAGAAGGATGCAGGGTGCTTGTGGTATGGCGGTCATGGAAGGCTCCTTGGAGGAGGTGGCGTTTGGCATTTGAATGGCACCCAGAAGAATATGTGTGATTGAACCAAATGGCAGGAAGAACAGTGTGAGGAAAGACGTGGAAACTGGAGGGCACAGAATACATTCAGCAAAGAGGGCACTGCTGTATCCCAGAGCACGGGGTGCAGGCAGTAGGGGACAGTGGGAACCAGAATGGTGAGGTCACCCAGAACACACAGGCCTCCAACGCAAGGCCAGGGACAGCCATCCAAAGCTCTGGGCAGAGGAGAGGCAGGGCCTGGGCTGAAGTGGGTGGGACTCCCATGCCTGCATCTTACAAGAGGAAATGACCCAACTGCTGCCGCTGTCACGAGCCTGAGCCTAGGTAGCATCCCCAAACCAACGCTGACTTAACAAAGACTGTGACTCATAAACTCCCAGCAGCTGTGCTCCATTCCTCTGCAAAATAGTTACTCTGTAAAGCTTTGATGCGTTTAGAGCTGAGGCTTTCTGGCTGAGAAGCACTGGCATTTGGCCTGTGCATGTAAAGATGAGATCACCAGTCCACACAACCCGCCCGCAGTTGAGGGTTTGTTTTTAAGTGAAAGAGATGGAAAGAAATTTAAAATCAATACTTCTTGAATTAGGTTTTCCTTTTATGGAATTAAAAACGCTTCACTCAAGCCCAGAGGAGGAATATGTCTGGGGGCAGCATCGAGGTGATTAGTGTGTCTCATAACTTCCAGACGCTCACACACGCTTTGAGTAAAAACAAAGACAACCAAAATCATTTCCACAAAGCAGCTAGGAAGGCCCGCTGGCTTGTCAGGATCTTTCCAGTCATTATGGACCAGTTCAAATGTCCCTTCCGCCAGGAAACTGTCCCCGGGACCCTTCTCTCTGGCCCTGGCTTGCTTGGAATGTGTGGGGAGGGTCCCTGATGCCGGGATGTGTCTGTGAGCAGGGGCAGGGTCTCCAGTGACTGGTCAGGCCCCCACCCCTCCCCAGGCTATGCTTCTCCCTCCTCACACAACAGCTTCTCTGAGGTGATGTTTTTTAAAAAATTAAAAAGCTAAAAAGCTCTTTTGAACCGTGGCTTGTGGGCGAGAAAAGTTTTTGTCAAGACTAAAGAGATGATTAATTTGTAGTGGGTGGATGTGTATCTAAAATGTGCTCCATAGAAACAAGAGCTCTTTCGGAAAAAACTGGGTCCAAGTATTTTTAGGTACATGAGTTTTGAGGTCTGGGCAGGTCTCCCAAAGCCCTGGAGTCTGTTGTTCCTCCCTGGTGGTAATACAAGTGGACAGATACTTACCATGAGCTGGCACAATGCTAAATATTTTTCACATATTAAATCCTCATGGAAAGCCTGGGAGGCACACCCTATAATGATTACCAGGCTATAGCAAAGGAAAGCAAGGCCCAGAGAGGTAAAGGAATTTGCCCAAGTGGCACAGTCAGTAAACGGTAGAGCTGGGATTAGAACCGAGGGTCCCAAGCGCTGCTTGACCTCATACCCCGAGACACTCAGCAGTCCGGCCTCATGTTACGACCGTATCACACACACACCCTGGCTTCAAGCTCCATGAAGGCAGGGCAGATTCTGCTGTGCTCTGGCACCCAAAACAGGGCTTGGTGCAGAGATGAGCTATTGATGCCCTGGTAATGGGGCCACTGATCCGCTCCCTCCCTAAGACCCTGTGCCCAGGACTGTGGTCGACCCTGAGGGTGCTGAGAACCCACAAGGCAGGTCTTGACAGAGTTTGTGCCTGGCTGTGGTCGAGCCCGAGGGCCTATTCTGGGGTCTGCAGAAAGCTAGATGCCAACTCCTGCTTCTGCTGCTGCTGGAACATCCCAGCCCCAAGCTGTGTCTGGGAGTGCCTAACTCCATCTGGCCAGGGACTCAAAGGCCTCTTCTGGAGGAGAAAGATGAGGTGAGCTAGAGGTTCAGGGAGGCTCCCTGGGGTGGCAGTGTTTGAACCCTTGGGACTTGAAGGACACTGGGAGATGATACCTTCGGAACTGTGGAGAGGAAAATGCGAGAGTTCAGATCCTACTCCATGGTGGCTTTAAGGGTGAGGTGTCAGGGCCAAGGGAGTGGGCAGGTCTCTGCTGCAGGTCTGAGAGAGTTTTTGGTGCCAGAGGCAGCCTGCGGAGGAAAGGCTGGGGTCCCAGCCAGGCTGGCACCTGGCTGGACCTTACTGGAACTTTATCCGTTCCCCTCATTTCGCCAAGGCACTGTACAAAACCAAAATATCATTCCTGTTACAGGGTTTTAGCAATTCCCTCTCCATCATGATTTCCCTCTGTCTTTTCATTTCTCTTTTCGTTTTTCATAAATATTTCTTGCCTTCTCTGTCTTCTCTCAGTCAGAGCTCTGCCTATTTACAGTAAGAGGGCACAGGAACGTGTGCCGACCTCCCTGTCCCCCGTGAACTAGCCAGGCGTAGTGGGGGCAGCATCCAGAGCGCCAAGGCTGACTCAGTGCCGAGCTCTGACCACTCGCAAGGCTGCCCGGCAGGGCTCCCAAAGATCACCCACCACCTTGTGCTCACCTGTTCCAGAGCCTTCGATGGCTTCCTATTTCCTGCCTCACGGAGTCTCAACACCTGTGCCTGCTCCTTAGGACTCACGCCCCCAGCCAACCCCGTTCACAGTGCCCCAATGCTCTACCCAGCCTAACTCTTGCCTGCATCTATTTGCATTTCCCCAGCACTTCCCCTCCCCCTCCCACCTCCCCCCAAAAAAGGTCATTTGTTCGAGGAGGGCAGGGACTATGTCTGATTCACCTGTCTCTCCAGCATCTGACACTGGACATCCTCTAAGTTTTTAGAGTGTTAGTTTACTAACCATGTTAAAGCAGGAAGTGGGAAGGAGGTTGGCAGATGGGGGCTTTATCCAGGTCTTGGATGCCTGAGTCTTCTCCAACAGGGTTGGCTAGGGACTTAAGAAAAAGATCAAGTGCCCAGAGCAGAGTCAGGGCCCAGAGCGGCTATAGAGCCACATGCGCTGGGCAGAGCTGTGCCAGGTACTATGTCGGCACAGTTGGGGGGGGCAGGGGGAGGAAGAGCACAATGGGGAAGATTCGGGGGGAGGGGATACCTAGAAGGGAGCGCTTAACTGGCAGGCGACTGCTCACATCTGCAGAGCCTCAGCTGCGAATACCAAAGATGTTCACATCCTTCCCCTAGTTTCTGCCCCAAGCGACACATGTCTTAGGATCAAGAAAGAATGGCACTCTTCAACAATAGAAAGATAGTGTTTTTAATGACATGACTCAGTTCTAAGTCAAGAAAACAACACTTTGATTAGCAGCAGTCTGACCTGGGGGCACAGACTTGTGAGGTTTGCTCCTTATGATGTGCTCAGAGTTCCAGATGTGCAAATGGTCTCTCCCAGGGTGCAGCCGGGTAGGGTAGGACCCCCGCCTACATCTGTGCAGATCAGACTTCATCTGGCACACGGGTCTCCTGCTCACGGTCCCCAGCACGGTTTCCGCGAGAAGCCACCAGCTCCCTCTTCACCCTCAGGCCAAACACCTTCAGGGCCTGTTCTCAATCCGCCCCCCCCAGCAGCTCCCAGAATTTGCTCGCCTGGTGATCTGCCACCTGGGGTCTCTATGGGGAGGAAAGCTGCGGGTCTGACATGATTGGTTTGAGCAAGAGGGTAGGCTGCCCCCCTGGATCTGGACCTCCAACAGAGTGCTCACAAGTTGTGCCTTGGTGACTTGCCTTGTTTGGCTTTATTTCTCATTTCCCAATGGACACAGCTTTCTAAGACAGGGCCCGAGTCACTGTCCACCATCTGGACAGCCAAGGCCCAGCCCCAGAGCTGGGTCCTCAAGGCACAGCCTGGCCCCATTACAGCCTTGAAGACACCACACACTGGGCTCAGGGCCCAAAGGCCCCAGGAAGGGCTCCTGGAACACACCTTCAGGGGGAAAATGCTTAGGGGCACTTAATCCCTCCACCAAACTCTGTCACTGGTGACCAGTCCTCAGAGGCAGGCAGCAGGTTCCTCTGTGACCTGGTGACAAAACAATGGCATGTCTGCTGGGATGGGGGGCACCTCCTCCCGCCTGGGTCCCCCCCTTTGTGCTAACAGGCATTTCGTGCCTCTCTGCTCCCAAATTATTTCTCAGAACTTGATGAGTGTCAACAGCTGTGTCTTGGCAAAGAGGTAAATGTCAGATGAGCCTTGTGAGACTGTGGGGTTTGTTTAGAGAAAACAGCCTTCCCGGTAAAGGGGCTGTTTGTTCCTTGTGGGAAAAGATCAGTACAGACCCTTCCAGAGCAGAGTCCCGGAGCTCAGAGGACTAGAGTGAATGTGACAAACCCCAGGTTCGATGGAGCTGAGCCCAGGTCAAGGTTCAGGGCAGGTCCTGCTGACCAGGGAGAATCAGCAGGCTGCACCCATGGCCATAGTGACCCAGGCATCTGCTCAGAGAACCCCGGGGACAGCCCTAGCCTGGGGCATGAAGAAGGGACATCTTCTGGGACAGAAGGCCTCGACTCCGCCCCCAGGAGGCACTGCTGTGCCTTCATCTCCTCTCACAAGGGGAGTCCTATGGGGAGAAAGCAATCCTACTGCTAATGGGATTAAAATACATTTTGAGTTTTCCAATCACATATTTCAGTTACTCTGTGAATGTTAACTGGAACAGTGCAACTGTGAGCTGGCAGGAAACCAGAACTGACAGCTTCACCCCCAAACAGCCATAGGTTCCCCACCCCAGAACACTCAAGGATACACCAGGACTCCTCCCGGGCCCCAAACGTTTAAGGCATGTCCGCCATGCTCTCAGCCCTCAGCATGTGGCCTGGTGCCCCTGCCACTGCTCATCTGTCCCCATAGCAGTATGTGCCTTGGCACATACTGTTTCCTCTGCTTGGAACCCCCTTCCTAGGTCCCACCCTTCCCCGTCCTCTGGTTAAACTGCTTCGAGGCTCAGCTTAAGTGTCCCCTGCTCAGGGTGACCTCCAAGGACACAGAACAGATGCCCCCCAAGCCTTTCCTCACCGCCCAAGTCTGTCCTCAGCTCCCTCTCCTGGACTTACTCGTCTCCCATTCCCCAAGCCATGCGGGGCCTGGCACATAGTGGGTGCTCCATGAATTCAGGGAAAAAATAGGCACTGACCTTCCCAAACACCTCCACCACCTGAAAGGCCAGGCCTTGGCCTGACCTGCAGGCTTAGAGCCACGAAACCTAACCCCAGACCCAGGTTTGCCAGCCACTCATGTAGTGAAATCTTCTAGGGCCAGAAGTCCTGATAAAGCCCTACGGCCACACCTGCCTCTGACTGGCTCCCTTGAGACCCAACCCATCCCTGAAAAACCGAATACCAGGACGGGGGGCCTGCCCAGTGCCGACCCTGAACTGGTAACTCATGAAAAAAGAAAACTCCCTGGCCACTTTCCTCAGTCTCCAGTCCCATCACACTCTTCCACTTCTAGTCCTTCGTTCCAGTTATTCAGCTCGAATCTCAGGAGAGACCTGGACCAGGACTGCGGCAGCCTTTAGGGAGCTCAGGTGGGGAGTCCTGAAGAGCTAAGTTGCTTCACTTCTCTGAGTCTCAGTTTTCTCATCTGTACAATGGGAGTCAAAAGAGTACCTGTTTCATAGGGTTGTTCTGAGGGTTCAATGAGTATTGTGTTTATAGGACTCAGTCAAGTGCAAGGCAGGGATGCTTAGGGAACATTATTTTTATTATCAGTATTATTGGCCTCCTAAATCCAATCTACTTGGGAGCATTTCCTAGAAAGAGGGTTCCAGGCAACAGCCAGCAGGGGTCTTTTGGGAACTCTGAATTCATGACCTTCAAGTGGCCCTCAGGGCCATTAATGCAGATCACAAACACCAGGCAAACAGGAGAGCTAGCTGGCTCAGGGCTCTGGAGGCATGGCTGGTGGAAGACGCAGGAATCAGGTGGACCCCCCCACCCACACACAAATCAGAGCATCCCAGTGTGTCCCAGACCCAGAGAAACAGTGTGCGAGCCTCTCTGCCCACTACCAAGTGTTTACCTGTGTTGCACATGCCAGGCACTGGACAGGCCGCTGGGATTCAATGGTGAGCAAAACTAGATGTGGTTCCTGCTCTCAGAGAGCTTATAGTCTTTGGGGAGAGAGACAGAAAAACAGTGGCTACTCCCTCTAGATAGGGTAGTTACAGGGTGAGGTGCCCCACTGAGAGATATAGTAAAGGAAGAGACCTAAAGCATGAGAAGGAGCCAGCCGAAGTCCAGGCCAAGGACACAGCCTATGCGAAGAACTGGAGCGGGAACAGGCTCACTGTGTCCCAGGAACGGGAGGCAGGCTGCATGGCTGGGATGTAGTGGTGCAGGGAAGCTGTCAGCGGGCAGCTCTCAAAAGGAAGGAGGCTGGATTTTACACAGTGTGGGGTGGAGAGCTGCTTATTAAAGATCTCTGTGGCCCTGGGTAGTGCTTGATTTGGGGGCATGGGGTGCCAGGCTCTGCGCTGGGCCCTGCGAGACCAGGCAGTCTTGGTCCCTGCCCCTGGGGAGCCCCCGCCTGATGGGAAGTGTCTTGGAGTCCTTTGGTGCTGGGGCCTTGGTGCAGCCACATTTCAGGAGCAATTTTCAGAGCAGGTAGGGGATGAGTTTTATGCCTCGTTTTCACCCACCTGGCCCAGTCCACCTCCCTCGTGGCACGGTCCTTGGCTGGGAGTTTGAGGTACTTGCAGTAACTTGGCTCATGAATATTCATGCCTGGGCTCCAGGTAGAGAGCTCTGAGCTAACTGCAGCTGGGTGGGTGGGCAGTACTGAGCCTAGGGCTTGAGACTTCAAGCCCTTCCTCCTGCCACTTTCCACCGGAGCCAGCTTAAGTAATGTGGCTTCCGGAAGCCAGAGGTCACTGAAATGATTGGCTAGGGTCCGAGCGGGTAGCCAAATGTAGGCCTAGAAGGTGCTGCAGGTTGATTCGACCTCCTGAACTCAAGGGAGTCCCCTGTGTACATTTCTTTGGAAGGCCATAGCAAAGTGCAGCAAGGTGGCTTGAAACAATGTAAATTTATTCTCTCATAGCTCAGGAGGCCAGAAGTCTGAAATCAAGGTGTTGGCAGCGCCATGCTCCCTCTAAAGGTTCTAGGACAGGATGCTTCCTGGCCTCTTCCAACTTCTGGTGGCTCCCGGCGATCCATGGCTGATAGCAGCACAGCTCCTGTCTCTGCCTTCATCTTCACGCGGCCTTCTCTTCTTTCTCTCTATCTTTTCTTCTAAGTCATTGGATTTAGAGCCCACCCTACATCTAGGATGACTTTATCCTGAGACCTTTAAATAATTACATCTGCAAAGATCCTATCTTTAGATAAGATTATATTCCGAGGTTCTGATGGACCTGAATTTGAAGGGGACACTGTTCAACCCACTATAGCCCATAAGGAGGTGGGCCTGGCAGGGAGTTGGTGTGTGGTGCCTGATGTGTGCTGTCTTGGCCCTCACAGGTGCTTGCCCTGTGGCACCTCCACGTCCCAGCCACTCTGCTCTGTGACTCCCGTTGTCACCATGTTCTTACATTCCCTTAGGTCCGCTCAAGGAACCCCTGAACTTTCCAGGATGCATGTGCACTGGCCAGCCCAGGCTCAGCCTGCACCTCCTCCCAGGCTCCTGGAACCCAAGTTTGGCTACAGTCTAGGGCACTGGAAGTCCAGAGAACACACAATCAGCTCTAAAGAACTTCTCTACAGAAACTGACCTTCTTCTACACAAACCCCCAGCATCATAGCCACACTTGAATTACAGCCACACAGGATGAGCAGGTTGGCCAAGGCTGGGGCCTCCCTCTGCATGAGGGTTTGACAGGTGTGCAGCTACATCTTGCGGAGATGATGCCCGTCACCCCCTCCCTGGTCTGGGAGTCCGGGGGCCTGAGTTTCAGACCCAGCAAGGCCATCAGTGTCCTGTGTACCTGAGGCTCCCTTGGTTTACTTGTCCACAGGAGGAGCGGGGGACCAGATGGTCTTCAAGGGCCCTTCCCTCCGTGATGTCCTGAGCGGGAAGCACAGATATGCCCCTGCCCAGCTGTCTGGGAGTGGCTGGAATCTTTGAGGTGAGAGTGATGTGCAGGCCTGTCACAAGGCCCCTCCAGAGAGGGCTACCCACCTCCAGCATGTCCCTCTGAGCCCAGCACCTGGTGCCAGTCTTCTGCTGTGAACTTCCTCCCACCTCCAATGTTCCCCGAGGGACTCCCGAGGCACCTCTTCTGGGATGGCCTCCCAGGGCAGGCAGGGGAACGGACCCTGTCTCCCTTACACTGTGGCAGGGGAAAGTCATCATTGAACCCCATCTGAGTCATGACAGAACAGGAAGCGTAAGCTGGTGTTAGCCTTGATGGAATGTGGGAAAGAAAGGTCCAGCAGAGGCAGAGCCCTCCTGGAATGCTTGAGAGCCGAAAGGCTGTCCATGTGGCCGGCAGGCAGGTGAGGTGTGGGGCTAAGAGTCAAGACTGCAGCTGAGGCGTGGCAGAAGTCGTGGTGAGCCAAGGAGGGCAGGAGCCTCTGCAAGAGTTAACGCAAGGTCTTTCAAGATCCCTTTTGCTCCAAACACACGTGCCGTATCAGACCCAGGAGCTACAGGGGAGGCAGGCTTTTGGACAGGGTGTGGGCACCCGGCCCCCTCCATGAACTGGCACTTTTTAGCTCGCAGTTGTGAAACCTCTCTGCTTCTGAACATCGCTGCACTAATTGCATCAGCCCAGCGGTGCTTTGCATAGGCCATGAGACCAGGTCCCCACGGATATGCTGGGGGCAACCCTGGAGGTGACTATGCAAACCTCTTAAGGTTCCTGGGAAGAGTTGTCCCATCTGTGAAGTAGGCATGCCTTCCTGCTGTTTGAGGGCCCCGTGGTCCAGCACCCAGACGCCCTCCCTCCTCCCAAGTGTAATTATTATCCTGCCTTTCTAATACCATAGAGTCATTTTGCCTGTGTTTGCACTTTATATCAGTGGAATCCTATAATATGACCCTTTTGTGTCTGGCTGCTTCCTCAAAACTGTGTTTGTGAGACTCATCTACTGAATTTCATCTGTAGCGGAAGTTTGTTCCTTTTCATTGGTGTATAATATTCCATTGTAAGATTATACCACAGTTGATGTACCTGGCTTGTTTCTGTCTGGGGGCAATTATAAATTATGTTCCTATGGACGTTCTGTGCAAGTCTTTGACATGCATTTCTGTGGGAAATATATCTTGGCAGTGCCATTGCCATTCAAGAGTACCAAGGTATTGTCTGCTAGTTTTAAACATGCTCCTACTATGAGACTGGGGACTTAGACCATGGTGGGGAGGTGGAGGATGGCCTTTAGCCCAAAGGCACCTGTTCAGGGTCAGCTAGTGACATGCCCTTGAGAGGTCATAAATGCTCCCCCACCACAGTCTTGAGCCCCTGGGTGTTCCTGCAGGCCCCTCCCTGCCTTCGGGCCTGGGCCACTCTCCAGGAATCTGGATCATAGACTGAGGGCTCCCTGGGCCAAGGCAAAGGGATGTGAAGCAGCAGCCAGGAGAGGAGCCAGGGCCAGACAGACCTTCAGGGATTCTTTAGACAGCCACCTGCTCAGAGGAGCCACCTGCCTTCCCTTTCCTCTCCCTCCCTTCCCTCCCCCTCACTTCCTCCCCTCCCCTCCCCTCCATCGGGGTCCAGCATCCAGCCAGCACGGCCCCTGCTGGCAGCCAGCCGAGGGGCGGGGCTGCGAGCACACCCTGTGGCTCCCACCTTGGGGGACAAGAGATTTATTTCCCTCCTGGAGAAATATGCAGACCCCACTTAAAGGGGCTTCTCTCTGTTGACTTGAATTATGTTTAGTATAATGTTAGTTAAATATGTACAAACATAAAACTAGGTACACGTTCCTCATGAGTAAGAGCTCTTTTACAATCATAAAACTAAAACAAATTTATAAATGAAATAAAAACAACTGCAAAACCAATAAACTTCAAATTAACAACATTAATTTAATGGAACAAATGATATTGTTTTCCTGAAACTAAATCAGCGCTCACAGCATGATTCTGGGGCAGCCTGCTGCAGTTCTGTGAGGTTTTCTGAGACTTCACCATATGCTGGGGGATGACTCAGCCCTCCCACCACTTTTCTCCATTCAGACCACTTCAAAACCTTCATCCCAGCAGTCTCTGGACCTCTCTGAGCCTCTGTTTGCTCATCTGTAAAATGGAGACAGTAATAGGATTTGTTGTGAGAATTAAGCTAGTTGATGCGTCTACAGCACAGAGCCAGACTGGCCATGGGCGGGCGACCTCTGCAGCCACAGAGGCCTCCGTTCTCAGAAGGCCACGTGCTTGGTTCAATGCTCTGCTACCTCCATCTTGAAATTCTTATTACTTTTTTGAACAAAGGCCCTGCATTTTCATCTTGTACTGGGCCCCACAAATTATGTAGCCAGTTCTCTGCATGGCACAGAGCCAGGCACACAGTTGGCACTCAGTAATAGTTAGCTGCTGTTGCTGGCACCCTGTTCTTGTTATTAAATGCAATTCCTTTGTGATGTTTTCCTCTGAAGACAGTTTTATCTTCCCATTATTTAGTAGCGGTTGGAGAGGCCACCTCATGCGGGTAATTGTATTTGATTAATTCTTGGAGTTGGGTGTGTGCTCTGGGGCGAGGACATGGGTCTGTTGATGGAGGGGTTAGCATCTGTGATCATGTGGGCAGGCTGAGCACAGTGACCTGTACAGAGCCCTCTCACTCAGAACCAGACCACCAGACTCTGCTGACATTTAATCACTTTTATCGTAACTGGTGCAAAATGGGGCCAGGCGGAATACTGCTATTTTCTTGAAACCTCTTAAGTAGGTGACCAGAGTTTAAGATAGCAGGTTATGGAGTTGAAGACACTCTACAGAGTTTAAGATAGCAGGTTATGGAGTTGAAGACACTCTAATGGATTAGAAGCTCACACAGAGTTGCTAATTTAATTTCCCTTTTTTATTGCTCTTCTCCTATAAAACAGCACAAATAGCCCCTTCCTAGAGCGAGATATTAATAATCAGGGCATTCTGCAAGAGCAGGAAAGAGCAGGAAGATTTCTCTATTTGTCCCTGATTTCTTGAGGCTCTCAGCTGGCCCAGATAGGGGACAGACCCAGGGGACTAACTGCTCAAAGTTGTAGGATGTTGAAATGGCACTTAGCTGCTGTCACCAGACTCAAGGAACATCCCTGCCTGCCCAGAGCACATCTCTGCAACCACCCTCCATCAGGCCCTGGCCACTGACCTTTGGTCTGCCAAAGGAAAAGGAACACTTAGGACTCAAAGTGCAGGCATTAATATTCCACGTGTCCTCATCATGGAGGACTCTGTTCCCCAAGGAAAGTCAGTCTTTCCTTGGAAGACACAGCAGACTAAGGACTAAGTTTACTCCCTGAGCTTGATAATCAGCCCTCAGGGCTAGTCTCCTGGTGGAGAGGCAAAAGAGACCCGCTCATCAGTCGGCACATCCCATGTATGCCCAGCGTCATGCTTGACGGGGCAGGAATGAGACTGAGAAGTGGATGTGGACCCTCCCATCAGTGTCCCCTGTTAGCACTGGAGTGGTTTTCCTCCTTCCACCACCTGAAACCTGGGTTTCCCTTTGGCTCCCCAAAGGCATAGGGACAAGGAAAGACAGCAAGGGGCATCTTTGCAGCTGTTTTTTCCAACAAGCCATCGCTTCCCAGGCCTGCTGGATTCCTGCAGCCTCAGGGTCAGATGAGCCTCAGAGGTCATCAGTGACCAGCGTGCCCTGTTCTGTACACTTGTGGGAACGTCACCAATTTCTGCAGGCAGATCCCCCAGGGCCCCAAGCAGCTCCCACTGATACCAAGCAGGGTTCTTGGCCTCCTCCAATCAATAGAAATTGAGTAGAGGCCACACAAGAAATTCAGACAAGGCTTTATTGGGGCCCCTGCTGCAGCAGTGGGGGGAGCGAGGACAAACAACAGGTTCCCTTGCAACACTGCAGCAAAGGGTCCCAGGTTCCAGCCTGTCTCACCACCTCAATCCAGGGGAGCCACAGGCACAGGGAAGCCACAGCTGGGCTGCACAGGGCCCCCTGCCTGAGGACTCTGGAGCTGTGCTGTCCAGTATGGTAGCCACTAGCTCCATGTGGACGCCGAGCCCCTGAAATGAGGCTTGTCCAGAGTGAGATGTGCACACCGGATTTTGAAGCCTTATATGGGAAAAGAAAGTAAAATATCTCATTACATTCTCCTATCTGACTCTTGTATTGATTACATGTTGAAATGATATTTTAGATATATTGAGTTAAATAAAGTATATTAGCGGGATTAGTAGCCCCTGTTTCTTTTTACTTTATGTGGCTGCTAGAACATTTAAATCTGCTATGTGGTTTGCATTGCATTACATTCCCACTGGACAGCACTGCTCTAGAGAGGACAGGGGAAATATCTAAAAATTCAACCAGGAAAGTCAGAATTCTGTCAAGGGAAGAAGTCTCCCCAGCAGACCCACAGCAGGCTATTTCCTGAACCCCGGCCCTCGAAGGCCTCCTGCACCTGCTCCTGAAGTGAGGCAGCGCAGGTGGGAACTCTGGCCAAGAGGTCCCCAAAGGGGGAAACCAGAGGCTGTGCTATTACAAATATGATCAGGGCCAGAAAGTCACATTGGGTTTTCAGGGGCCACCTGAGTACTAACAGATGGCCCAGGTTTTCATATTCTCTTCTGAGTCTTAGAGCAAAAGCTGGAGAAACAGTCACAGATCTGCCACCACATTAGTGACCACAGACGTTCACCACTCGCGGTATCGTCCTTAGTGCTAACTCAGTGCAGTCGTTTGCAGACTAATAAATCGGAAGAGTTATTATTCCTTTAAACTGCAAGCATATCTGGGATATCCACTTAATGACACACATGGAATAAATTACTTTTAGATGACACTTTTTAATTGAACTAACAGCTTAGTAATATGTTGCAATAAGAAGAATATTAGGATGATTAAAAGATCTGAAAACTCTTGTGAAATTAAATGATTAAACATAATGCTGAGTAAATGAACAGGCCTGTGTATATTAATCAGTTGTGGGCCTCAGCAAATGGCCGTGTAACTAAATGCTCATTACGGCCCTCAACACGCATGAGTTCCCACGCTCTCCAGGCCGGCTCTCCATCACGCACTCCTTACCGCCACCCTGGGCAAGCTGCTTTTTCCACAGATAAACAATACGCTAGTCATTTAGTGAGTGTGATTGGTGGCAAGAGCTATTGCTTCTTGGCAGACACGCATTCCTTCAGTTGCGGGCTTCGAGGAACGGCCACGTAGTTCATTTTCTGTCTTTGCTTTTAACTAAAATGAAATTTTTATAATAAATTTTTAAAATTTATTTATTTATTTTTATTTTTGGCTGCCTTGGGTCTCTGTTGCTGCACACGGGCTTTTCTCTAGTTGCGGCGAGCGGGGGCTACTCTTCGTTGCAGTTCGCAGGCTTCTCATTGGGTGATTTCTCTTGCTGCAGAGCACAGGGTCTAGGCGCGCGGGCTTTAGTAGTTGTGGCTCACAGGCTCTAGAGCTCAGGCTCAGTAGTTGCAGCGCATGGGCTTAGTTGCTCCGTGGCATGTGGAATCTTCCTGGACCAGGGCTCGAACCCTTGTCCCCTGCACTGGCAGGCGGATTCTTAACCACTGTGCCGCCAGGGAAGTCCCTAAAATGAAATTTTAAGTGGCAACATTTATTAGAATTCTGGCTTCTATTCTGATCCTGGGAATTGACCCTTTTTGAGATGTCTCTGTTTCCCATTAATGCTGTCACCTCCATGTGCTTGATGTCATTTCCTCAGGACTGTCAGTTGGCTATGTTGGTCTTAGGAAGCAGAGGGTGGAAATGTCACACTAGGAAAAAGTGCTGATTCCCAGGGCTCCATGGCCAGTGCTGGCTGGCCTGGGGTGGAGGAGGAGCAAGCAGCTCCCGGGTGGGGCGTGTCCCAGGAGGGCATCTCCCGCCTCCCTCCATCCACCCCACCTCTCAGCCAGCACCTCACAGGTGCCTTTTGTGTGACCAACTTCCTTTCTTGGCTCATCCCCCGCCTGCCCAGAGATAACACAGGTAATATCTGATCGTATAAATCTTTCATGCCCAAGTCGCGCTCATAATTAGTTGCATTAAAAATTCAGGTTACGACTCAGGCCGTTATTAGGAAACATGAAAACAGTGAAAAGTGGTTTCGCTTGCTAATAAAAACTCTCAAGGTCTCTGTTACAGACAACAGAAGGGACATGGTATCTCATTAAGAGTAACATTCAATTCAGTGGAGAACCTCACATGCTGGACGTGATGCTGAATATATTTTTTAAAAATAAAGTTAAAAGCCCCCACCACTGCTGGCAGGTCTGTGCTCCCCCCTTCCCTGCACTGCCGTGATGGCCTCCCCAGGACCCCTTCCTTCAGCGGAGCTAAGAGCCTCGTGCTTCCTAAACCAATGCTGCAAGAAGCCCAGCAGAGGCATCTTCTCAAATGAAAATATGTTCCCCAAACCAAAGTGCTGACCCACCCAGTTTTGCAGCACATCACATTGGAAAATAATACAGTGGAATTCCATTAAGCCAATGGCTCCTAAGGAACAAGTCAGCTTTCTGAAGGTTCCAGATAAAGCACTGCAGTTGTCTTCAGTGGTTTAGTGTAATTGACTACCAAGAGCACTGGATTCACCTTCCCCAATTTATCTTTCCCCAAATTCAGAGCCATAGAAAGGAATCACATTCCCATAATTAACCGGGAGACCGGAGGCTCCTCAAGGCAAGGGTTGGCAGGCTTTCCTCCCCTCTGCAGACACTGTCCCTCCCTCTGGCCCAGCTCAGGCCTGGAAGCCCATGAAGAAGCACTTGCTATACTCCATTTAGACTGTAAGACGCCCCTCAGAGAGCCAAGGGGTTGAACTCCAGGGACGGGAGTAAATTTTCCCTGAGGTGACCAGTCCTGCTGACCCAGGCCCACTATGAATTATTAAACTTGCCCCTTCCAGATGGACTATGCCTACTCAACCCTAGATCCAGCAATTCAAGCGGACTTGGCTTTGGGTAATTTGGGGTATTTTACATGCTGCCAGGCAGGGAAGTGCAGGGTGGCGGTGGCCTGTGCCTCATGGAATCCCAGCCCCTACGTTGTCACCTGCACCAGAGAGTCAGACCCTCACCTCAGCAGATGTCACTCCTTACTTTTCTCCAGGGCAGAAATGCTGAAAACACTAATTTGTCAAAATTCTGAAAGCCACAGGCTTGAGCCAACAAGGAGAAAAGCAATCAAGGCTTTGTCATCAGAGGAGACAGACGGCCCCAGTGTCCTATCAAATTTAGTTCAAAATGTATTTCACCATTATCGTAACTATGCCCTTCAGCTACCATGTCGTTTCTGGAATGGAGCACTAATACATTCTGTGGCATAGTCTCTTTATAGGGAGGACGGGATCCCGGTGCCCCTTGACAGAGAGAATAATAGCATACTGCAACAGAACATTTTTGAAATGCTAATGCCTGCTCCCCGCAACTTAATTTTATTTTTTTCTTATTGGCTTTTTTATATGACATTTCACAGTCCTGTAGCCTCAATAGCTAGATTGGCATCGTAAAAGTGACAACACAGTGATTTAAGGAGGAGAGTCCATCAGAGCGAAATGGATGGTATGCTTTGAAAGTATCACTTTAGCCCCTCTTACCTGGGGTCAGTGTTCATTTTCAATACATCATTAAAGCATCCTGTTAAATCACTCAGAGAGCGGCTGTGCTCATCTTCCCCGTCTCCATGTTGGATTAGGGAGATAATGAAGGGGAACCCTACAGGAAGGGCCATGTTAGGCACCCGCACTCTGTTGAGTTAGGGGCTACCAGGGAAGTCTGACCTGAATTCACTCGGAGAGGGATGGAGAGAGAGAAGACAGCCAGGTATGTGGGCATTTAGGTTTCCAACCAGAAATTGGTAATGAGGGTCTGATGGCATCAAGTGCAGCCTCCTCTCTTCATCAGGTTTACAAGCATGGTGTTCACCAAACCAATTATCATAAAAGTTCAAGCAGCAGTCAGCTCTGTGGCCCATAACCCAACAAGATGAGAGAGGACACGTTACCGTGCCTTGTAGACATCTGTAGATCCCAAAGTCAGCTCAAAGGCAAACACATGAACAGGAAACTCTCAGATGGAGCAAAGCAAAGGCCTCACCTCTGGTGAGGGCCTGGACCGGAGCATCAAGCTGATTGAAAACGCCCACAGCATGAACTCCTAAGAACTCATCCCTCAAATCCAACGTCTCCCATCCAGTCATCGTGAGACCCTGAAACAGTGGTGCCTCCAAGGGCTTTCTTTCATTTTCTTTTTGCAGTGTCTTTTTTGTTTCAAAGTAGTATATGCTAATTTTACACAATTGCATATTAAGTTGAAGGATAACCCCTCCCCAAACCCACTGACCCCCAGTTCCGTGCTTCAGGGACAACCTCCATTGGCAAATTGGTGGGACCCATCCAGGCTTTCCTTCCTGCATGTACAAACACCCGCAGAGGTATTTTTGTGACCTAGGATCAGAATCTACCCATTGTTTTACAACTTGCTTTTCTCACTTAAAACCACATCAAGTCAGTACAAACAGAACCTGGATCCTTCCAATAGCTGTATAATATTCTACTGGGGGCTGAAACAGTGTATATAGCCAATCCCCTGGTGATGGGCATCAGGTTGTTCTTAGTTTTTCAGTATCACAAACAATACTGCAATCAGCATCATTGGTCAAAGACATCTTTGCACATAAATACAAATAAATCAAATAAATTCACAGAGACTTCTGGAGGGACCTGACTTTGCAGGTGCCTGCCAGCTCCTCCAAAAGACAGGCTTTTGTCTCTGTATCTTATGGTTTCCAAAGTTAGGAAAAGACTAAACAGCCCACTCTCTCCTTATCTTGGAATGAGGAGAGAGGCAACTGGGATTTGCACTTAGAATTTGCTCCTGAGAAGCTGGGCTACAAAGATAATTGAACCATGCCTCCACCACCTCCAGATTGACCTACAGAGGCCTCAGAAGTCCCTGGGTCTCTTCAGTCATCCAGGAACTCATATGCATCAGCCCAGCTTCTCAAACCAACTCCCGTGGCAGGCAGTGGTGGCTTACAGACTCCTGCCCCCCAAAAAGCAACAGCACAGAAAGTGGGGTAGATGGAGCTCTGGGTGTTGCTATGAACCTATCCACCAGTGAAAAGGCACAACTTTGAGCAGCTCTGCGTTTAAAAACCCAAAGTCTTCTGCACTGTAGCCTGGTGACCTCAGAGCTCGGACTCCAGCAGATGAAGCTCCAAGCAGGAGTGAATCCAGCCTCTGTTCTTGGTGAGCAGTGCTCCTTCTAAGGCCTGTTGAGTGGACTTATCCTGAGTTATCCTTATGTTCTGATTACCAACCCAGATGTCTCTGACATCTAGGTTTCCAAAGTGAAGCCCGCCTTAAAGCTTGAGTTATGATCATCTGGACTTTTCAGAAATTACTGTGTATTGGCTACAATTTTATTTAAGCCCATTGAACTGGTTTTGGCTCTTTTTTCTTTAAATGCGAAATTGCTCACTTTCAACCCAAAGGCTGGTGCTAGTGAAAGCAAATTCCTCCCCAAGTTGCTGGCAGACACGGCACATCAATGATTCTGTTATTTTCTGCTGAGCCTGGATGTAGCCCAGACTCCTTCTCAACGCGACCAATTAGATCTGGTGCAGACACTGAACCACCTGCCACCCCTGCTGCCACAGGCACGGGAGGCTGACCAAGAAGTGAGAGGTGAAAGCTGGCGTCCCAACATCACACCAACACCTGTGGTGTCCAGATTACACACACTTACTTTGTTTAATTTTTTTAAGTTTTTTTACATTTAATTTAATTTTTTAATTAAAAACAAAAACTTAGAGGACTAATTTAGGGCTGCCAAATTTTCATTTGGCCAAGTAATGACTCATAGCTTCTGCAATTACCACAGCATCATAAAAAAAAAGGTGTAAGTCAGAAAGGAAATAATTTCAGACTAAAGGAAGGGCTGCTGGCAGCCTCATAGTAACAGCAAGAACTTCACACACACACACACACACACACACGTACACACACTCCTCACTGCCCTCCAGAGAAGACGTCTTCCACAGGACAGCACTGACTCTCAGACCAGAGTTTGATCTGGTGCCACATCTGGAGGAAAACATCTGGATGCCAGGTGGACTTTCCAGCTCTGTGCAGGCGCTGACACTGGCCCCTCACAGCATCACCCCACCCGGGTTGGGCCTGACATCTCCCTCCGCTGGTTTGGCTAGTGGAGGGGAGGGTCTCTCCCATCCCAGCCAGCCTGCTTTCGTGCTGCAAACGCCTGGTTTCTCAGCCATGTCAATCCTCATCAGCTTGGGAGCAGTGCATGGGGGCAGGCGGCCGCCGAGAGAGTGGGTGGACCAATCAGTGAGTTAGAAGGACCTGGCACCGTGACCTTTCATCTGTCATGAGAGCTCCTGGATCCTGAGACAAGCACAAAGGAGGGATGCAAGTGTTACCTGGAGGGTTAGAGCATCATTTGATTGAATGCTAGCATTTAACCTGTTGGTTTACAGATAGTTGGAAAACAAAAATGGCTTTTGAAAATACAGGTGAAGCTTCCAGAGCCTGTGATGCAATCTAGGAAGCCAAACAGCAGCTCTGATACTGTTTGGAGCCAAGTGTGGGGTGACACAGCCTGGGAATCCTTAGCACACAGCGCTTGAGGTGCATGTGAGTTGAAGTGTGGGGTGTTAGCTGTACTCCCCGGGAAAGCATTCTTCAGGAGCGGAAAGGGAAGGTGCTTGCCAGAAGGAGCCCTTGACCCTTCACACCCCAGCCAGGCCACTGAAATGTGGAGCTTGGGGAAGTTTGCCTCCTGTGTCTAATGACCTTATTCCTGGAAGCTCCCATTCTGATCTCTGGACCCCTCCTTTGCCCCTAGCAAACCAAATTCCCCCACAGCTGGAAAGATCTAGCTGTCTCCTCAGTGTTAATGACTAATAGCTGTGATAAGCACTGTCTTTCCAGGTGAGTTTCAATTGCAAAATGACCCTTCAGTGATGGACCCATGTATCCATTGGCAGGAGGGCAACACTGAGTCCTTCCCCAGGCACTGAGGCGTCACTGTGCCCTCAGTGTCTCCCTCCGAAGGACACCCGCTCTGACCATCCAGGGTGTCAGGGAGAGGACCCCCCCACGTCTGAGACCTTGGGCCTCTTGCTTCGCCTCATTTGCCCGCGGCGTCCTCATCTGTGAGATGGGCAAATGCTCCCCTCCCAGGCCTCCCCATGGGGTGATGTGACCCTGGATGTACAAGTGTTTTGTGATGAAGTGGTGTCCTTTCTGCCACTGCCCAGTTAACCGCAGCCCGAGGATGCCCTCTCATCGGCCCTGTGGGCCTCTTGGGCCTGGGCTCAGGGAGAGGCCCTCGCAGCCACTGCAGACGTGCTGGTCTTTGACAGGCGGTGGGTCTGCAGCCTTCTGACAGTTAACACCCACCTCCTTCAGCACCTGTCGATTCCGATTCCGTGCTTGCCCCGTGGCCACCTCCGAACCCAGCCCTCAGAATCTTGTTAGACTGTAGGGTGCCTGAGCCAGCTCTGTCCTCCTCCCCCTCCCCTGGTCGCTTGTCTTTCACTCCTTCCATCCCCCTCCCCAACAGGACCTATCAAATCAAAATCACCCAGGTTTTTCCTACTGCTACTGTTCCACCTCCCAGGAGAATGGTCCTGAGAAATGGGGTCACAGAGACTCCAGGGGGAGAGGAACTGCAAAGACGGGGTCTACCCTGCCCAGCCAGAAGGCCAGACCCTCCACCTTTGTGACTTGTGGGGACCTCGGTGCTCTCCGAGGGCATGGGGGGAGATAGGGGCATGCTTGCCCCTATCTGGTTCCTATGGGCGTGAACAGGGTCATAACCATTCTAAAGGCTGAGGACACCCAGCGGGACCCAGGACCAAAGGGGAAGCCTGGTCACTGCTCTGGGCCAGCGACGCCCACGGCTGCAGCTGCTGCAGCCTACTCCACACCTGGAGGCTGACCACACCTACTCCACAAGGGGACATGCCCAGCTCCCGGGAGGCAGGGGTGGATGGTATCCTTTGCTCTCTGCTGCCAAGGACGCCCCGCGTCTTAGTCAGTGAAGGAGTGGGCGGAGGCAGGCAGCTGCCCCACTCCCTTCTCGTGGAAGGACAGAGAAATCCGGAAGCCCTGGCCTTCCCGCATTTCCCAGGCTCCGCTCACACCCAGGCATTTGTTCCACGCCATTCTTGGCTCACCATCTTCTCTCCAAGGTCAGGAGCCAGTGTGGAGGGTGTCTCTGGGGGCAGATGGTGAGGCTGGGGCAACTAAGTGGACCCTGTCCAAGCTAGGCAGGCGCAGGGCTCACCAGGCGCTTACCCTCAGCTGCTCCTCAGCCGGGAGAGGGCCAGGCCTCCTGAACCACATACATTTTAATGGACACCTTTCACTGGCGACTGCCCCCACGTGTGCAGGAGCTCATTAAAGCAGTGTTGTTTCAGGACAGCAGGAAGCCTTTCTGCCCACGACTTCCTGGCCTGTCTGTAGAGCCACCAGGAGAAAGGAAACTCATTTCAGCTCCCAAGGTCAGTGCCGGGGAAACGGCATTCAGCCGCCACATTGGCTGCACGTGCTGTGGTCTGTGTACCCCATGTCTGCACACACAGGCCCCCATGCTGGATGCATCCCGGCTAGTACTTGCTGGGCTCATGATGCCCAGCCAGGTGCTGATGGGAGCGCTGTGGTCACCGGTAGTGGGGCCCTTGAACTTGGCAGCCCTGGGGCCACCCTGCTGGGTAGTCACTGTGCCCTCACCCTTACCGAGCGCCCCATTGTGGGCCTGGGGTGCAGGGGCAACATGACTGGGACTCACAGGGCTACTGCCTGCCTTCAGGCAGAGTACCTTCTGGTTGGAGCCATCAAACAATCAATCCCTATCACGTGGTGGGCGTGAAGGGGAGGGATGGGAGGCAAAATAAGGCCCTGCTGTGTATCCCAGCCTCACTGCTGGGGGCAGCGCGCTCACTCAGTGGCTAAACCTGAGCTCAGCTTCAACCTCGCGGCTTCTCAGCTGTGCAGCCCTGCGCCATCCCTTCTCTCTGAGGCGCAGGGATAAGGCACTGCCCAACCAGGTGGCCGTGGTGTGGAGTAACTCCTGTGGCGCCTGCGCACAGCGGGATTGGAAAGCAGGGCCGCCATGATCCTCGCCCCGCCACTCCCTTCCTCCTTCCTCGGCCCAGGCACTTCCAGCTCCAGCTTTTCTGTCCCTCGGTGCCTCGGCTGCCTGTTTGCTCCCTCTTCAATCGGTAAGCTTATTTTTCCTTGATTCAGTTGGTGTTTGTTAGTATCGGCTGAGTGCCAGGTCCCGTGCAAGGTGCTGAGGGGGCAGCCGAAAACCAGGCGGAGAGTTCCTGCCGCTCCTAACCCTGCCTACCCCTCACCAAACATGATATAGGGCACCCTGAGAAGGCCGTGGTTCCGACATTAAGTGCAAGAGGAGGGTGTGGCCGCAGGGGCAGCCTGGGCTGGAAGCCTCAGGAGGGTGCGGCGGGTGGAACAGGAAATGAGAGGCTGCACCAGCTCCCACGAGGGCTCCAGGCTTTCTCCAGGCATCAGGGTGGCTGTCCAGGACGTGGGGCAGGAGGCAGGAGGCTCTGGCCTGTGGTTATGGAAGTGGAGGATAGGCCGAGCTGAAAGGCTCGGGAAGGAGGAGGGGACCAGTCCTGGGACCGTCGGGGCGAGAGGCGGAAGGAATGAGAAAGGACGGCGTGGCAGGGTCCGGGAAGGGGGACGGGCCGGGGAAGACGAGGGGAGGAGAAGGCCAGGCTGCCTAGGGTAGAGGTCCTGTGGACGTCAGAGCACTGGTTCCACAACAGCTCAGGGCGGCCCCAACCAGGAGTGCCAGGGGTCTGATAGCTCCGGGCACACAGGGTCTGGCTCCCAGCAGGCACTCGGCCCATGGGGCGTGGTGTGAGTGACTGAACGGACAGATGGATTTTCCTGTTGGTGATTGCTTCCAACCATGCCACACTGGCTTAAGGAGGGAGGGCTCGGCTGGGTTCCAAGACCTTAACTCCACTCTCCTGAAGCACCATGGGTTTAACAGGAGGCTGTGGCCAGTGACTCCCAGTTCTTCCCGAGGACTGCTGGGCCGGCCCATGGTCTGTCGGGGGACCGTGGTGTGTGGCGTCCATGGAGCTGAGGGCAGGTGACAGGCCTCCTGGTATCAGGGTCATTTCTCCAACCCCAGCCTTCCCAAGGTGCCTGCAGATGAGGGCTCCGGTATGGAGAGGTGAGGTGAGATCAGAAGTAACCCAGGCCGGACCTAGGAGGGTCACACATCTGGCTGTTGTCGGCTCCACAGCAGGAACTAGTTTCTCAGAACCCTTTCCTTCCTGATGGGCCAGAGTGGAGATGGGGTGAGGCTGGGAAGGGTCATCTTGGCACAGATGGGGTTACAGTGGGCAGGAAGGACGGCGTCCAGAGGATACTCCAGACAGCCAGATGTCAGAATAAAGCAAGCAGGTGGGAGGTATGAAACTGGGGTCTCCATGGATGGAGAAGTCAGGTCAGGGTCCTGGGGTATCTGTGCAATTTGTTTATATGCGGGGTATTTATAGAACCCAGATGATTGTTTTATTCCAAAGAATTCTGATGCCTTTGAACTTGAACCTGAGTCTGTTTGTACAATGAGCCAAAGAGGAACTGGGCATGGACCCAGCACAGCTTCCTGAAATGGGCTGCATCCCAGGTGAGGCCCAAACACGTCCCCACACACCACGTGCAGGCCTCCCCATGAGAGAGCCATTTGTCACACGCTGACCTCTGCTCAGGCTGTGCGTGTGTCCCCTTCCACCCGGGGCACTGGGACCCCTGCGGTGGCCCGGCCTCTATGAGACTTTTCAGTTATACAGCCGTAAAGTCATTCAGTGCCACAACCGTGAGCAAAACACATGAGGTCAAGATAAATCGGTCCCCATGGCCAGGGACAGGGTGCCATTGCTGCGTCCTTAGGCTTCCCCTGCCCCCTCCCCCAGCCTGGCAGAGGGACTGTGAGGGAGGGTGCGGCGGCACTGTGTTTAACTCTTCAGCTACCGTCCTCTCGTGAGGTTGAGACCAAGATTCTCTTCTGGAATTTATCATTACCCCCTCTCCCTCTGACCCCACTGAAATGGGGTGCTCAGAAGTACACAGCAGTGTTCAGAACTGCAGGGTGTTGGTCCTGCCACTGTAACTCTCTGTGCCTCGCTTTTCCCATTCCTCCATGTGGGGACAGGCCTGTCAATTGCATGAGACCCCGGATGGCCAGCCCAACAGG
This sequence comes from Mesoplodon densirostris, assembly GCF_025265405.1. Lineage (NCBI taxonomy): Eukaryota > Metazoa > Chordata > Mammalia > Artiodactyla > Ziphiidae > Mesoplodon > Mesoplodon densirostris. The sequence continues at coordinate 113,274,361 of NC_082663.1, read as the reverse complement.
GATGCTGGGCGGTCTGCCTGCCGGGCACCTCCTGCCAGCCTATGAGTCTCTGGTAAGGGGATGACTCCCCTGCATTTGGTCTGGAGGTCAGTTCTCGAAAATTCAACCCACTAAATGCTGCATGTGTCAAGTTGTAGAGGATGTTTTAGTTTTACCTCTACTCTTGTGATAGTTGGAATTTCTCTGTTTTTGAGCATTTATGCCCTGAGTACTCTCTCTGGGTCCAGGGCAAGACACATGTGGAGAGTGTGTTCAGTTTGGCTCAGACTAAGCGGGAACTGTGGGGATGCAGCTGGAAATAGGTGCTCCCGGGCCTTAAACACCAGGCAGAGGAGTTGGGCTCCCTCCAGAGACAGTGAACAGGGAGGTGGCCTGGAGGCAAGCTGCCTGTTGGTGGAGACATTCCCAAGAGGCTGCTGTTCCGGCCAATAATGAGGTCCTGACCGGAGCAACCTTGGAGGAGATGAAGAGAAAGGGGTGAACTCAGAGGGGTGCAAGGATGGTTTGGCTATAGTTGTAAAGATGTGGAGAGGTAGATGAGATTTTTGGCTCATTCATCCCTAAAATGGGCCATTCACTCAGCCAGCCTGCAGCCTCTGAGTGTGCCTCGCAGGGCAGGAACTACGTTGTCAGATGCAGCCAGAAGTGATTTGCTGTGGGTCAAGATGTGGAGATTTCCAAACTGACAGATGGCAGCGGAGTCTTTTTTTTTTTTTTTAAGAAGATGTTGGGGGTAGGAGTTTATTAATTAATTTATTTATCTTTGCTGTGTTGCGTCTTCGTTTCTGTGCAAGGGCTTTCTCCAGTTGTGGCAAGCGGGGGCCACTCTTCATCGCGGTGCGCGGGCCTCTCACTATGGCGGCCTCTCTTGTTGCGGAGCACATGCTCCAGACGCGCAGGCTCAGTAGTTGTGGCTCACGGGCCTAGTTGCTCCGTGGCATGTGGGATCCTCCCAGACCAGGGCTCGAACCCATGTCCCCTGCATTAGCAGGCAGATTCTCAACCACTGCGCCACCAGGGAAGCCCGCAGTGGAGTCTTAAGAGAGGAAACAGGAGGCATTTTTCTTACCAAGATCTGTCCTTGGACAAAGCATACATTATAAATGGGTTCTCTCCGAGAGATAATTTAAAGAACCTACCCAAGACAAAAGAGAGAGAGAAATATCCCATAGAGGGAAAAGAGACTTCTCACATTCCAATATTTTGGTGCCATGTATCTTGCCCGACACAAGGAAGGTTTCAGCAAAGGCAACTGAGTTGGTTTCTAATGTCACAACTACAATGATCATAACACCCACTCTTCTGAGGTCCCCCCTCCCCAGTCACCTCCCTGAATGGAGACCCTGCCACCCCAGGAGCAGCAGGGGGTCCACCAATCCTGGTGTCAGCAGCAAAGCATGATGGCCGAGCCCCGGAGTAAGGATTGTCAAGCCTTGTCAAGCCACGGGCAGGAACAAAGGGCTTCCTCTAGCCCCCACAGTGTAACTGCCAGGACCTAGGTTGGTCTACACGGGGCTTCGTCCACATGTGCAAGCCGGCCCTGCCTAGGGAAGGGCAGTGAGAGAAAGGACCTTCACTTTCAAGGGTTAAGGATAAGTGTTTCTTAGAGCGCTCTACAAGTCACATTATTACTGTTATTTGTGGTTATTAATGTAAACCGCGGTTCTCCATGGTGCCACTACTGACATTTGGGACCAGATCATTTTTGTTGTGGAGACTCTTCTTTTTTGTGGTGCTATTTATAGTCTTTATTCTTTTTTAATTAACTTTTATTGGAGTATAGTTGATTTACAATATTGTGTTAGTTTCTGGTGTGCAGCAAAGTGAATCAGTTACACATACACATATATCCACTCTTTTTTAGATTCTTTTCCCACATAGGTCATTACAGAGTACTGAGTAGAGTTCCTTGTGCTGTACAGTAGGTCCTTACTAGTTATCTATTTTATACATAGTAGTGTGTGTATATGTCAGTCCCAATCTCCCAATTTATCCCTCTCCCCCCGTTTCCTCCTTGGTAACCATAAGTTCATTTTCTACATCTGTGACTCTGTTTCTTTTTTGTAAATAGGTTCATTTGTACTATTTTTTTAGATTCTACATATAAATGATATCATATGATATTTGTCTTTCTCTGCCTGACTTAACTTCACTCGGTCTGACAATCTCTAGGTCCATCCATGTCGCTTCAAATGGCATTATTTTGTTCTTTTTATGGCTGAGTAATATTCCATTGCATATATGTACCACATCTTCCTGATCCATTCATCTGTCCATGGACATTTTGGTTGCTTCCATGTCTTGGCTATTGTAAACAGTGCTGCAGTGAACATTGGGATGCATGTATCCTTTCGAACCATGGTTTTCTCTAGATACATGCCCAGGAGTGGGATTGCTGGATCATATGGTAGCTCTATTTTTAGTTTCTTAAGGAACCTCCATACTGTTTTCCATAGTGGCTGCACCAATTTACATTCCCACCAACAGTGTAGGAGGGTTCCCTTTTTTCCACACCCTCTCCAGCATTTATTGCTTATAGACGTTGATGATGGCCATTCTGACTGGTGTGAGGTGATACCTCATTGTAGTTTTGATTTGCATTTTTCTAATAATTAGCTATGTTGAACATCTTTTCATGTGCCTCTTGGCCATCTGTATGTCTTCTTTGGAGAAATGTCTACTTAGATATTCCACCCAGTTTTTGATTGGGTTGTTTGGTTTGTTTTTGTTTTTTTTATATTGAGCTGCATGAGCTGTTGGTATATTTGGGAGATTAATCCTGTGTCAGTCACATCATTTGCAAATATTTTCTCCCATTCTGTGAGCTGTCTTTTCATTTTGTTTATAGTTTCCTTTGCTGTGCAAAAGATTTTGAGTTTAATTAGGTCCCATTTGTTTATTTTTGTCTTTATTTCCATTACTGTAGGAGACCACTCGAAAAAGATCTAGCTGCAATTTGTGTCAGAGAGTGTTCTGCCTATGTTTTCCTCTAAGAGTTTTATAGTGTCTGGCCTTATGTTAGGTCTTTAATCCATTTTGAGTTTATTTTTTGTGTATGTTGTAAGAGAATGTTCTAATTTCATTTTTTTACATGTAGCTGTCCAGTTTTCCCGGCACCACTTATTGAAGAGACTGTATTTCCTCCATTGTATAGTCTTGTCTCCTTTGTTGTAGATTAATTGACCATAGATACATGGGTTTATTTCTGGGCTTTCTATCCTGTTCCATTGATCTATATTTCGGTTTTTGTGCTAGTACCATACTATTTTGATGACTGTAGCTTCGTAGTTGACTCTGAAGTCAGGAGCCTGATTCCCCCAACTCCCTTTTTGTTTGTTTGTTTGTTCTGTTTTGGGGTTCCCCCCCCCAAGATTGCTTTGGCTATTCAGGGTCTTTTGTGTTTCCATACAAATTGTAAAATTTTTTGTTCTGATTCTGTGAAAAAATGCTCTTGGCAATTTGATAGGGATTGCATTGAATCTGTAGATTGCTTTAGGTAGTATAGTCATTTTCACAATATTGATTCTTCCAATCCAAGAACATGGTATATCTCTCCATCTGTTTGTGTCATCTTTTATTTCTTTCATCAGTATCTTATAGTTTTCAGAGGACAGGTCTTTTGTCTCCTTAGGTAGGTTTATTCCAAGGTATTTTATTCTTTTTGATGCGATGGTAAATGGGATTGTTTCTTTGATTTCTCTTTCTGATCTTTCATTGTTAGTGTATAGAAATGCAACAGATTTCCGTGTATTAATTTCATAACCTGCAACTTTACCAGATTCATTGATGAGCTCTAGTAGTTTTCTGGTAGCATCTTTAGGATTTTCTTTGTACATATATAATCATCTGAAAACAGTGACAGTTTTACTTCTTGTTTTCCAATTTGGATTCCTTTTATTTCTCTTTCTTCTCAGATTGCTGTGACTAGGACTTCCAAAACTATGTTGAAAAAAAAATGGTGAGACTGGACATCCTTATCTTGTTCCTCATCTTAGAGGAAATGCTTTCAGTTTTTCACCCTTGAGAATGATGTTTGCTGGGGGTTTGTCGTATATGGCCTTTATGATGTTGAGGTATGTTTTCTATGCCCACTTTCTGGAGAGTTTTTATCATAAATGGATGTTGAGTTTTGTCAAAAGTTTTTCTGCATCTGCTGAGATGATCATATGGTTTTACTCTTCAGTTTGGTAATGTGGTATATCACATTGATTGATTTACGTATACTGAAGAGTCCTTGCATCCCTGGGATAAATTCCGCTCGATCATGGTGTATGATCCTTGTAACGTATTGTTGGATTCAATTTGCTAGTATTTTGTTGAGGATTTTTGCGTCTATGTTGATCAGTGGTATTGGCCTATAATTTTCTTTTTTTGTCACGTCTTTGTCTGGTTTTGGTATCAGGGTGATGGTGGCCTTGTAGAGTGAGCTTGGGAGTGTTCCTTCCTCTGCAAATTTTTTGGAAGAGTTTGAGAAGGATAGGTGTTAGCTCTTCTCTAATTGTTTGGTAGAATTCACCTGTGAAGCCATCTGGTCCTGGACTTCTGTTTGTTGGAAGTTTTTCAATCACATTTCCAATTTCAGTACTGGTGATTGGTCTGTTCATATTTTCTATTTCTTCCTGGTCCAGTCTCGGAAGATTGTACCTTTCTAAGAATTTGTTCATTTCTTCTAGGTTGTCCATTTTATTGGCATATAATTGCTTGTAGTAGTCTCTTATGATCCTTTGTATTTCTGTGGTGTCAGTTGTAACTTCTCCTTTATCATTTCTAATTTTATTTTATTTTATTGTTTATTTATTTATTTATTTTTGGCTGTGTTGGGTCTTTGTTACTGTACACGGGCTTTCTCTAGTTGCGGTGAGCTGGGGCTACCCTTCGTTGTGGTGCGTGGGCTCCTCATTGTCATGGCTTCTCTTGTTGTGGAGCATGGGCTGTAGGCATGCAGGCTTCAGTAGTTGTGGCACGTGGGCTCAGTAGTTGTGGCTTGTGAGCTCTACAGCTCAGGCTCAGTAGTTGTGGCACAAGGGCTTAGTTGCTCCATGGCACGTGGGGTCTTCCCGGACCAGGGCTTGAACCCGTGTCCCTTGCATTGGCAGGCAGATTCTTAACCACTGCGCCACCAGGGAAGCCCCATTTCTAATTTTATTGATTTGAGTCCTCTCCCTTTTTTTCTTGATGAGTCTGGCTACAGGTTTATCAATTTTGTTTATCTTCTCGAAGAACCAACTTTTAGTTTCATTGATCTTTGCTAATTTTTTTTTCGTTTCTATTTCATTTATTTCTGCTCTGATCTTTATGATTTCTTTCCTTCTACTAACTTTGGGGTTTTTTGTTCTTCTTTCTCTAGTTGCTTTAGGTGTAAGGTTAGGTTGTTTATTTGAGGTTTTTCTTGTTTTTTGAGATAGGATTGTGTTGCTATAAACTTCCTTCTTAGAACTGCTTTTGCTACATCCCGTAGGTTTTGGGTCATCGTGTTTTCATTGTCATTTGTCTCTAGGTATTTTTTAATTTCCTCTTTGATTTCTTCAATGATCTCTTGGTTATTTAGTAGCATATTGTTTAGCTGCCATGTGTTTGTTTTTTACAGGTGTTTTCCAATAATTGATATCTAATCTCATAGTGTTGTGGTCAGAAAAGTGCTTGATATGATTTCAATTTTCTTAAATTTACTGAGGCTTGATTTGTGACCCAAGATGTGATCTATCCTGGAGAGTGTTCCATGTGCACTTGAGAAGAATGTGTTTTCTGCTGCTTTCAAATGGAATGTCCTATAAATATCAATTCAGTCTATCTAGTCTAATGTGTTTCCTCATTAACTTTCTGTCTGGATGGTCCATCTGTTGGTGTAAGTGTAGTGTTAAAGTCCCCCACTATTATTGTGTTACTGTCGATTTCCCTTTTTATGGCTGTTTCTTCTAACTTTAGGTTCTGTTTATTCTTTCTCTAGTTTCTTTAGGTGTAAGGTTAGGTTGTTTACTGGAGATTTTTCTTGCTTCCTGAGGTAAGATTGTATTGTTATAAACTTCCCTCTTGAAACTGCTTTTGCTGTATCCCATAGGTTTTGGATGGTTGTGTCTTCATTGTCATTTGTCTTAGGTATTTTTTTATTTCCTCTGATTTCTTCAGCAGTCCATTGGTTCTTTAGTAACATATTGCTTAGCCTCCATGTGTTTGTGTTTTTTACAGCCTTTTCCCCTGTAATTGATTTCTAATCTCATAGCGTTGTGGTCAGAAAAGATGCTTGAATTTTCTTAAATTTTGTGAAAGGGCTTTTACCTTCAAGGATTAAGGATCAGTATTTCTTTGAGGGCTGTACAAGTCACATCATTACTGTTAATTGTGGTTATTAATGTAAACCATGGTTCTCTGTGGTGCCACTGTTGACGTTTGGGACTAGATCATTCTTTGTTGTGGGGACTCTTAAGTGCTTTGTAGTATGTTTAGCAGCATCCCTGACCTGCACCCACTAGATGCCAGTAGGAAAACACTCCCTCCCCAAGATGTGACAACTAAAGCCATCTCCAGAAATTACCAAATGTCTCCTGGGGGAGGCAGAATCACCCCAGGTTGTGAAGCACTAATATACACCAAACAGGCCTTTCCCCATCTCTCACCATCGGGTGCACTTTCCCACATCTCCACCTGCACCCAGGCTCTGCCCACCCTCTGTCATGAAGCGCGGAGTCTCAACCCTGCCCAGGCCTCCACTTATTCTCTGGGGGCCCTCCACCTTCACCCACTCAGAAGCTTTTCTTCTAGAATCACCTCTTCTCTTTTTTGCATCATGAAGTTCACCCTCTCCATCTGATCGTTCCTACAGGTTTGTTTTTTAAGCTGCTGTGTTTGCAAGCCAGGCTTTCCTTGGCCTTCCACCCGCCATTGCATTTCTCTGCTCCCCTTCCTGGCAAAACTCTTCTAATGAACTCCTCCTCTGCACCTCCTGTCCTCTCTCAGCCTATTCCAAAGATGACTTCACTCCTCAGTGCTCTAATGAAACACTAGAGGTTCCAACATTTAGTTCCTGAGTGCCTTCCATGTTGCCAAGCCCATGATCTCAGTCCTGGCATGACTGGAGCTGTTGGCAGCACTGGACACAGGTGACCCCCGCCCTCCCTCACACTCCTGCCCAGGCTCATTGTGACTTCTTCTCATCCTCCCACCTCTAAACCTCAGTGGGGACCAGTACTTAGTTCTCAGATGTCTCCCCTCTCTTCACACACTCCCTGGTGATCTCACTGGGTCGCATGGTTTTAAATATCACTTAGCATTGATGAATTCTAAAGCAGTATCCCTGGCATGGACCATGCTCCTGAGCCCTAGACCCAAATAGCCAACTGCCTGCCCCTCAATCCACCTACTGTGGGAAAAACAGAACGTGAATTTCACCCGAAATATCTGCTCTTTCTTCCTTATCCTTTCCGTAAATGGAACCAAACCCCACGCAATATTTCTGGCCAAAGTTCTAATATTCGTGCTTTATCCTTTCCTTTCTCTCAATCCCACCATTCAGTCAATCAACACATCTGTTGGCCCTGCCTCTAACAGTTGTCCCAGAACACTCTGGCTCCTAACAGGTCTCCCTCCTCTGTTGCCCGCTCTGTCCACCCACCACGCAACCCCCAGGAGGCCGCCCCAGCACCGTGCACCTCTTTCAGACAGAGCCTTGGTCAGCCCACCTCCTCCCACATTTGCATGCCTCCCAAGCCAGTCATGGTGGTTCTCTCCAGTGGTTGCTTTGGGGTGAACCCATGACACAAATCTGGCTAAGGAAACCTGAGGGGAAGTCGGGGCGTGAGGGCCTCTGGGAGAGGCTTCCTTGTCCCCACAGTTCACACTCAAGGGAGAGTCCCTCCTGTCACCCTCTGGTACAGCGCCTAAAGCTGTGCCACACAGCCGCACTCTGAGGGCTGCAGGGCAGGAAGCGGAGGGCCTGCGTGCCATCTTGGGACCACAAGATGAACCTACCAAGGGCCTTCTCGCTATGTCGATAATAGCTTTTCCTTACTAGGCAGCGCCATTCCCATTCGGGGTTTTCTGTTAATGCAGCTGAAAACGTCTCAACCGATGCACAAGGTCTTTAAAAAGTGTAAATCAGACCATTTTACTCTCCTGCTTAAAATCCTCCATTGGCTTCTCGTGGAATAAAACCCAAACTCTTCACCATCGTCATGGGGCCCCTCCAGCTCAGCTCTTGACCACATCCTCAGCCTCACCTCTGACCACTGCCCCCAGGGGCCTCCTCCCTAACTCCATGCTGCCCTTTCCCTGCTTGTGCTCATAGCATCATACTCTGGTGAGGGAAAGCCTCCTCCAAATTCAACCCTGAACCCCCTCTGCCAAGACCCAAACCAGGCTGTCAGGGCCAGCACCCCACACTGACCTCCTCTCCTTCCAACAGTTGGACTCAGCTGAGCTCCCTGCCCCATTGATAAATACTCAGTGACCAAAGTTATGGGGGCAGAGGGGGGACACAGAGGGAGTACGCAGTCTGAACATGGCTCACCCTGGACCTGGAGGTGGTGGACCAAGGTCCTTGGGGGCCGTGTTGGAAAGGACGGAGGCCGTGAGCAATGCTTCCTTTAAGACAGAAGTTGGCAGGAGCTCCGTGGGCCCTGGAGAAGCAGAGCCCACCGCCAGGCTCAGGAACCCCTCATCAGGAGTTCATCGGAGCTGTGGTGCACTCCGGAAGTTGGAATTGAGACAAAAACAAATACACTGATGTAAGCTGTTTCCAAAGTGGCCTGCTGATGCCTGTTTACAAAATGCAGCCGTGACTTAGCGTCCTCAGGAGACCGGATAATTAAACAGAAAACAGGCTATATTATTGATGTTCTTGCAAGGCCCGATGGCTTCTCCCCTTTGCATGCATGAAGCATGGTCCCTGCTCAGAGAGGGCCCAGCCTGTGCTGCAGGGCAGAGGTGGAGTGAGGGGATGCATCAGGGACAGGCTCCCTGTCTGGCTTCTGCTGCTTGGTCACCCCCCAGCCCCTGGACAGTAGAGGATTGTGTCTGTTCCTCTTCCTTGGCTGAGGCTGTGTAGTAACAAGAGTGCCACAGTTTAGAAATCCTCTTCACCTCTTATTCACTAAAGAGAACAAGAATGTGCTTGTAATCTACATTTCAGATCACACGCCTTGGGAAGGTTTAGCGGCTATCAGTCAAGACAGAGGTGGCACCTCAAGGCTGTGTGTGGGTCTCTGGACCTCCACTCCCAGCTTGCCTCACCTTAGGGAATGCCACTGTATTATGCAAGAGGATCAAGCCAGGAATGCAGGAGGGAGTCATCCTGAAACCCCTTTCCCTTGCCCCCTCATCCACATTATTTCCAAGCCTTCCTCTTCTCCCCATCTCCACAGTCACCACCTGTCTCCCCTGAACCACTGCCTCAGCCTCCTGGATGGTCTCCCCACATCCTCTCCTCTCCCCTAATGGTCCATTCCCACAATAGCCAAAGTGATCCTTTTAGCATGCAAATCAGATCACAGCCCTTCTTGACTTAAAATCCTTCCCATCCCTTTCCATTGCCTTAAATTAACACTGTTACATCTTCCCTTTAAGGAACCATGGCTCTGCCTGTTCCACCTGGCTGCATTCTGCCTTTCTGACTGCATCTGTGCCACACACACCTGCACTATTCCCTGTGCTTCAGTCACACTGGCCTTCTTCAGTTCCCAGAGCACTCTAAGCCCCGTCCTACCTCAGGGCCTTTGCACAAGCTGTTTCTCTGACTGGAATATCTTTCCCCCCATTCTTGGCCTGGCTAGTTTCTTCTCTTCTTACAGATCTCTACTTAAATATCTCCTACTCAGAAGTTTTCCACCACTACTCGCCACTTGCATCTTTTTTTAATCAATATATATACATTTTTAATTGAAATATAGTTGATTTACAATGTTGTGTTAATTTCTTCTGTACAGAAAATTGATTCACTTATACATATATATATACATTTTTTATATTCTTTTCAGTTATGGTTTATCATAGGATACTGAATATAATTCTCTGTGCTATACAGCAGGACCATGTTGTGTATCCATTATATATAAAAATGTATACATCTGCTAACCCTAACCTCCCACTCCATCCCAACCCCCTCCCCCTTGGCAACCACCAGTCTGTTCTTTATGTCCATGATTCTGTTTCTGTTTCATAGATAGGTTCATTTGTGTCATATTTTAGATTACATATTTAAGTGATATCATATGGTATTTGTCTTTCTGACTTACTTAGTATGATAATCTCTAGTTGCATCCATGTTGCTGCAAATGGCATTATTTTGTTCTTTTTTATGGCTGAGTAGTACTCCATTGTACATATGTACCCCATCTTCTTTATCCATTCATCCATCAATGGACATTTAGGTTGTTTCCATGTTTTGGCTGTTGTGAATAGTGCTGCTATGAACACTGGGGTGCATGTACCTTTTTTTTTAACATCTTTATTGGAGTGTAATTGCTTTAAAATGGTGAGTTAGTTTCTGATATATAACAAAGTGAATCAGTTATACATATACATATGTTCCCATATCTCTTCCCTCTTGCGTCTCCCTCCCTCCCACCCTCCCTATCCCACCCCTCTAGGTGGTCACAAACCACCTAGCTGATCTCCCTGTGCCATGTGGCTGCTTCCCACTAGCTATCTATTTTACATTTGGTAGTGTATATATGTCCATGCCACTCTCTCACTTTGTCACAGCTTACCCTTCCCTCTCCCCATATCCTCAAGTCCATTCTCAAGTAGGTCTGTGTCTTTATTCCCGTCTTACCCCTAGGTTCTTCATGACTTTTTTTTTCTTAGATTCCATATATATGTGTTAGCATACGGTATTTGTCTTTCTCTTTCTGACTTACTTCACTGTATGACAGACTCTAGGTCCCTCCACCTCACTACAAATAACTCAATTTCGTTTCTTTTTATGGCTGAGTAATATTCCATTGTATATATGTGCCACATCTTCTTTATCCATTTATCCAATGATGGACACTTAGGTTGTTTCCATCTCCTGGCTATTGTAAATAGAGCTGCAATGAACATTTTGGTACATGACTCTTTTTGATTTATGGTTTTCTCAGGGTATATGCCCAGTAGTGGGATTGCTGGGTCATATGGTAGTTCTATTTGTAGTTTTTTTTTTTTTTTCTTTTTTTTTTTCTTTTTGCGGTATGTGGGCCTCTCACTGTTGTGGCCTCTCCCGTCGCGGAGCACAGGCTCCGGATGCGCAGGCCCAGCGGCCATGGCTCACGGGCCCAGCCGCTCCGCAGCATATGGGATCCTCCCAGACCGGGGCACGAACCCGTATCCCCTGCATCGGCAGGCGGACTCTCAACCACTGCGCCACCAGGGAGGCCCTATTTGTAGTTTTTTAAGGAACCTCCAGACTGTTCTCCATAGTGGCTGTACCAATTCACATTCCCACCAGCAGTGCAAGAGTGTTCCCTTTTCTCCACACCCTCTCCAGCATTTATTGTTTCTAGATTTTTTGATGATGGCCATTCTGACTGGTGTGAGATGATATCTCATTGTAGTTTTGATTTGCATTTCTCTAATGATTAATGATGTTGAGCATTCTTTCATGTGTTTGTTGGCAATCTGTATATCTTCTTTGGAGAAATGTTTATTTAGATCTTCTGCCCATTTTTGGATTGGGTTGTTTGTTTTTTTGTTATTGAGCTACATGAGCTGCTTGTAAATTTTGGAGATTAATCCTTTGTCAGTTGCTTCATTTGCAGATATTTTCTCTCATTCTGAGGGTTGTCTTTTGGTCTTGTTTATGGTTTCCTTTGCTGTGCAAAAGCTTTGAAGTTTCATTAGTTCCCATTTATTTCTTTTTGTTTTTATTTCCATTTCTCTAGGGGGTGGGTCAAAAAGGATTTTGCTGTGATTTATATCATAGAATGTTCTGCCTATGTTTTCCTCTAAGAGTTTGATAGTTTCTGGCCTTACATTTAGGTCTTTAATCCATTTTGAGCTTATTTTTGTGTATGGTGTTAGGGAGTGTTCCAAGCTCATACTTTTACATGTCCCTGTCCAGTTTTCCCAGCACCACTTATTGAAGAGACTGTCCTTTCTCCACTGTACATTCCTGCCTCCTTTATCAAAGATAAGGTGACCATATGTGCGTGGGTTTATCTCTGGGCTTTCTATCCTGTTCCATTGATCTATCTTTCTGTTTTTGTGCCAGTACCATACTGTCTTGATTACTGTAGCTTTGTAGTATAATCTGAAGTCAGGGAGCCTGATTCCTCCAGCTCCATTTTTCATTCTCAAGATTGCTTTGGCTCTTTGGCGTCTATTGTGTTTCCATACAAATTGTGAAATTTTTTGTTCTAGTTCTGTGAAAAATGCCAGGGGTACTTTGATAGGGATTGCATTGATGCTGTAGATTGCTTTGAATAGTAGAGTCATTTTCACAATGTTGATTTTTCCAATCCAAGAACATGGTATATCTCTCCATCTATTTGTATCATCTTTAATTTCGTTCATCAGTGTCTTATAATTTTCTGCATACAGGTCTTTTGTCTCCTTAGGTAGGTTTATTCCTAGATATTTTATTCTTTTGTTGCAATGGCAAATGGGAGTGTTTTCTTAATTTCACTTTCAGATTTTTCATCATCAGTGTATAGGAATGCCAGAGATTTCTGTGCATTAATTTTGTATCCTGCTACTTTACCGAAGTCATTGATTAGCTCTAGTCGTTTTCTGGTAGCATCTTTAGAATTCTCTATGTATAGTATCATGTCATCTGCAAACAGTGACAGCTTTACTTCTTCTTTTCCAATTTGGATTCCTTTTATTTCCTTTTCTTCTCTGATTGCTGTGGCTAAAACTTCCAAAACTATGTTGAATAAGAGTGGTGAGAGTGGGCAACCTTGTCTTGTTCCTGATCTTAGTGGAAATGGTTTCAGTTTTTCACCATTGAGGACAATGTTGGCTGTGGGTTTGTCATATATGGCCTTTATTATGTTGAGGAAAGATCCCTCTATGCCTACTTTCTGCAGGGTTTTTATCATAAATGGGTGTTGAATTTTGTCGAAAGCTTTCTCTGCATCTATTGAGATGATCATATGGTTTTTCTCCTTCAATTTGTTAATATGGTGTATTACGTTGATTGATTTGCGTACATTGAAGAATTCTTGCATTCCTGGAATAAACCCCACTTGACCATGGTGTATGATCCTTTTAATGTGCTGTTGGACTCTGTTTGCTAGTATTTTGTTGAGGATTTTTGCATCTATGTTCATCAGTGATATTGGCCTGTAGTTTTCTTTCTTTGTGACATCTTTGTCTGGTTTTGGTATCAGGGTGATGGTGGCCTCATAGAATGAGTTTGGGAGTGTTCCTCCCTCTGCTATATTTTGGAAGAGTTTGAGAAGGATAGGTGTTACCTCTTCTCTAAATGTTTGATAAAATTTGCCTGTGAAGCCATCTGGTCCTGGGCTTTTTTTTGTTGGAAGATTTTAAATCACAGATTCAATTTCAGTGCTTGTGATTGGTCTGTTCATATTTCCTATTTCTTCCTGATTCAGTCTTGGCAGGTTGTGCATTTCTAAGAATTTGTCCATTTCTTCCAGGTTGTCCAATTTATTGGCATAGAGTTGCTTGTAGTAATCTCTCATGATCTTTTGTATTTCTGCAGTGTCGGTTGTTACTTCTTCTTTTTCATTTCTAATTCTATTGATTTAACTCATCTCCCTTTTTTTCTTGATGAGTCTGGCTAATGGCTTATCAATTTTATTTATCTTCCCAAAGAACCAGCTTTTAGTTTTATTGATCTTTGCTATCGTTTCCTTCATTTCTTTTTATTAATGATCTGATCTTTATGATTACTTTCCTTCTGCTAACTTTGGGGTTTTTTTGTTCTTTCTCTAATTGCTTTAGGTGCAAGGTTAGGTTGCTTATTCGAGATGTTTCCTGTTTCTTAAGGTAGGATTGTATTGCTATAAAATTCGCTCTTACAACTGCTTTTGCTGCATCCCATAGGTTTTGGGCCGTCCGTCATGTCTCCATTGTCATTTGTTTCTAGGTATTTTTTGATTTCCTCTTTGATTTCTTCAGTGATCACTTTGTTGTTAGGTAGTGTATTGTTTAGCCTCCATGTGTTTGTATTTTTTAGAAGTCTTTTCCTGTAATTGATATCTACTCTCATAGCATTGTGGTCGGAAAAGATACTTGATACAATTTCAATTTTCTTAAATTTACCAAGGCTTGATTTGGGACCCAAGATATGATCTATTCTGGAGGATGTTCCATGAGCACTTGAGAAGAATGTGTATTCTGTGGTTTTTGGATGGAATGTCCTATAAGTATCAATTAAGTCCATCTTGTTTAATGTATCATTTAAAGCTTGTGTTTCCTTATTTATTTTCATTTTGGATGATGTGTCCACTGGTGAAAGTGGGGTGTTAAAGTCCCCTACTATGAATGTGTTACTGTCGATTTCCTCTTTTATGGCTGTTAGTATTTGCCTTATGTATTGAGGTCCTCCTATGTTGAGTGCATAAATATTTACAATTGTTATGTCTTCTTCTTGGATCGATCCCTTGATCACTATATAGTGTCCATCTTTGTCTCTTTTAATAGTCTTTATTTTAAAGTCTATTTTGTCTGATATGAGAATTGCTACTCCAGCTTTCTTTTGATTTCCATTTGCATGGAATATCCATCCCCTCACTTTCAGTCTGTATGTGTCCCTAGGTCTGAAGTGGGTCTCTTGTAGACAGCACATATATGGGTCTTGTTTTTGTGTCCATTCAGCCAATCTGTGTCTTTTGGTGGGAGCATTTATTCTGTTTATATTTAAGGTAATTATTGATATGTATGTTCCTATTCCCATTTTCTTAATTGGTTTGGGTTCATTATTGTAGGTCTTTTCTTTCTCTTGTGTTTCTTGCCTAGAGAAGTTCCTTTAGCATTTGTTGTAAAGCTGGTTTGGTGGTGCTGAACTCTCTCAGCTTTTGCTTGTCTGTAAAGGTTTTAATTTCTCCATCAAATTTGAATGAGATCCTTGCTGGGTAGAGTAATCTTGGTTGTAGGTTTTCCTTCTTCATCACTTTAAATATGTCCTGCCAGTCCCTTCTGGCTTGCAGTTTCTGCTGAAAGATCAGCTGTTAACCTTATGGGGATTCCCTTGTGTGTTATTTGTTGGTTTTCCCTTGCTGCTTTTAATATTTTTTCTTTGTGTTTAATTTTTGACAGTTTGATTAATATGTGTCTTGGCGTATTTCTCCTTGGATTTATCCTGTATGGGACTCTCTGTGCTTCCTGGACTTGATTAACTATTTCCTTTCCCATATTAGGGAAGTTTTCAACTATAATCTCTTCAAATATTTTCTCAGTCCCTTTCTTTTTCTCTTCTTCTTCTGGAACCCCTATAATTCGAATGTTGGTGTGTTTAATGTTGTCCCAGAGGTCTCTGAGACTGTCCTCAGTTCTTTTCATTGTTTTTTCTTTATTCTGCTCTGTAGTAGTTATTTCCACTATTTTATCTTCCATGTCACTTATCCGTTCTTCTGCCTCAGTTATTCTGCTATTGATCCCTTCTAGAGTATTTTTAATTTCATTTATTGTGTTGTTCATCATTGCTTGTTTCCTCTTTAGTTCTTCTAGGTCCTTGTTAAATGTTTCTTGCATTTTCTCTATTCTATTTCCAAGATTTTGGATCATCTTTACTATCATTATTCTGAATTCTTTTTCAGGTAGATTGCCTATTTCCTCTTCATTTGTTAGGTCTGTCTGGTGGGTTTTTATCTTGCTCCTTCATCCCCTGTGTGTTTTTCTGTCTTCTCATTTTGCTTATGTTACTGTGTTTGGGGTCTCCTTTTTGCAGGCTGCAGGTTCATAGTTCCCGTTGTTTTTGGTGTCTGCCCCCAGTGTCTAAGGTTTGTTCAGTGGGTTGTGTAGGCTTCCTGGTGGAGGGGACTAGTGCCTGTGTTGTGGTGGATGAGACTGGATCTTGTCTTTCTGGTGGGCAGGTCCACGTCTGGTGGTGTGTTTTGGGGTGCCTGTGGCCTTATTATGATTTTAGGCAGCCTCTCTGCTAATGGATGGGGTTGTGTTCCTGTCTTGCTAGTTGTTTGGCATAGTGTGTCCAGACTTTATCTTGCTGGTCGTTGAGTGAAGCTGGGTGTTGGTGTTGAGATGGAGATCTCTGGGAGATTTTCGCTGTTTGATATTACGTGGAGCTGGGAGGTCTCTTGTGGACCAGTGTCCTGAAGTTGGCTGTCCCACCTCAGAGGCACAGCACTGACTCCTGGCTGCAGCACCAAGAACCTTTCATCCACTCAGCTCAGAATAAAAGGGAGAAAAAGAAGAAAAAGGAAGAAAGAGAGAGAGAGAGAGAGAGGAAGGGAGGGAGGAAGGAAGGGGCAAGGGGGAAGGAGGGGAAGGGGGAAGGAGGGAAAGAGGGAAGGAGGGAAGGAAAGAAAGAAAGGGGATAAAATAACATAAGATAAAATAAAATAAAGCTATTAAAATAAAAAATAATTATTAAGAAAAAAAATTTTAAGTAAAAAACAAACAAATAAATAATGGACAGACAGAACCCTAGGACAAATGGTGAAAGCAAAGCTATACGGACAAAATCTCACACAGAAGCATACACATACACACTCACAAAAAGAGGAAAAGGGGAAAAAATAATATATCTTGCTCTCAAAGTCCGCCTCCTCAATTTGGGATGATACGTTGTCTATTCAGGTATTCCACCGATGCAGGGTACATCAAGTTGATTGTGGAGATTTAATCCGCTGCTCCTGAGGCTGCTGGGAGAGATTTCCATTTCTCTTCTTTGTTCTCACAGCTCCCGGTGTTCAGCTTTGGATTTGGCCCCGCCTCTGTGTGTAGGTCTCTGGAGGGCATCTGTTCTTCACTTAGACAGGACGGGGTTAAAGGAGCAGCTGATGCGGGGGCTGTGGCTCACTCAGGCCGGGGAGAGGGAGGGGTACAGAGTGAGGGGCGAGCCTGCGGTGGCAGAGGTCGGCGTGATGTTGCACCAGCCTGAGGCGCACCGTGCCTTCTCCCGGGGAAGTTGTCCCTGGATCACGGGACCCTGGCAGTGGCGGGCTGCACAGGCTCCAGGAGGGGAGGTGGGGACAGTGACCTGTGCTCATACACAGGCTTTTTGGTGGCGGCAGCAGCAGCCTTAGCGTCTCATGCCCGTCTCTGGAGTCCGCACTGATAGCTGCGGCTCGCGCCCGTCTCTGGAGCTCTTTTAAGCAGCACTCTTCATCCCCTCTCCTCGCGCACCAGGAAACAAAGAGGGAAGAAAAAGTCTCTTGCGTCTTCGGCCAGTCCAGACTTTTTCCCGGACCCCCTCCCGGCTAGCCGTGGTGCACTAACCCCTTCAGGCTGTGTTCACACCGTCAGTCCTCTCCCTGCGCTCTGACCCGAAGCCCGAGCCTCAGCTCCCAGCCCCGCCCGCCCTAGCGGGTGAGCAGACTAGCCTCTCGGGCTGGTGGGTGCCGGTGGGCACCTATCCTCTGTGCGGGAATCTTTCCACTTTGCCCTCCGCACCCCTGTTGCTGTGCTCTCCTCTGCGGCTCCAAAGCCTCCCCCCTCTGCCACCCGCAGTCTCTGCCTGTGAAGGGGCTTCTAGTGTGTGGAAACCTTTCCTCCTTCACAGCTCCTTCCCACTGGTGCAGGTCCCATCCGTATTCTTTTGTCTCTGTTTATTCTTTTTTCTTTTGCCCTACCCAGGTACGTGGGGAGTTTCTTGCCTTTTGGGAGGTCTGAGGTCTTCTGCCAGCATTCAGTAGGTGTTCTGTAGGAGTTGTTCCACATGTAGATGTATTTCTGATGTATCTGTGGGGAGGAAGGTGATCTCCGCATCTTACTCTTTCGCCATCTTCCCCCTTTCCCATGTACCTTTTTGAATTATATTTTTTTCTGGTTATATGCCCAGGAATGGGATTGCTGGATCATAGGGTAATTCTATTTTTAGTTTTCTAGGGAACTGCCATATTGTTTTCCACAGTGGTTGCACCAACTTATGTTCCTACCAACAGTGTAGGAGGGTACCTTTTTCTCCATATCCTCTCCAGCATTTGTTATTTCTAGACTTTTTTAATAATGGCCGTTCTGACCAGTATAAGGTGGTACCTCATTGTCATTTTGATTTGCATTTCTCTAATAATTAGTGATGTTGAGCATCTTTTTATGTGCCTATTGGCTGTTTGTATTTTTTCTTTGGAGAAATGTCTACGTAGGTCTTCTGCCCATTTTTCGTTTGGGTTGTTTGGGTTTTTGTTATTGACTTGTATAAGCTGCTTGTATATTAAGCTCTTGTCAGTTGCGTCATTTGCAAATATTTTCTCCCATTCTGTAGGTTATCTTTTCATTTTGTTCATGGTTTCCTTTGCTGTGCAAAAGCTTGTAAGTTTGACTAGGTCCCATTTGTTTATTTTTGGTTTTGTTTCTATTGCCTTGAGAGACTGACCTAAGAAAACATTAGTATGATTTATGTCAGAGAATGTTTTGCCTCTATTCTCTTCTAGGAGTTTTATGGTGTCATGTCTTATGTCTAAGTCTTTAAGACATTTTGAGTTTATTTTTGTGTATGGTGAGAGGGTGTTTTCTAACTCCATTGATTTACATGCAGCTCTCCAACTTTCCCACCACCACTTGCCGAAGAGACTGTCTTTTTCCCATTGTATTTTCTTAACTCCTTCGTCAAAGATTAACTGACCATAGATGTGTGGGTTTATTTCTGGGCCTTCCATTCTGTTCCATTGGTCCATATGTCGGTTTTTGTGCCAATACCACGCTGTTTTGATTACTGTAGCTTTGTAGTATTGTCTGAAGTCTGGGAGGGTTATGCATCCTGCTTTGTTCTTATTCTTCAGGATTGCTTTGGCAATTCATTCTGTGTCTTTTATGGTTCCATATGAATTTTATGATTATTTATTCTACTTCTGTGAAAAATGTCATGGATAATTTGGTAGGGATCACATTAAATTTGTAGTTGCTTTGGGTAGTATGGCCATTTTAACATTATTAATTCTTCCAATCCAAGAGCATGGGATATCTTTCCATTTCTTTGAATCATCTTCAATTTCCTTATTAATACTTTATAGTTCTCAGCATATAAATCTTTCACCTCCTTGGTCAGGTTTATTCCTAAGTATTTTATTTTGGGGGGTGCTATTTTAAAGGTATTGTTTTTTGACATTCTCTTTCTGATATTTCATTGTTGGTATAAAGAAATGCAACCAATTTTTGTATGTTAATATTGTATCCTGCTACTCTGCTGAACTTATCAGTTCTAGTAGTTTTTGTGTGGAGTCTTTAAGGTTTTCTGTATATAGTATCATATCATCTGCTATGATGACAATTTTACTTCTTCCCTTCCAATTTGGATACATTTTACTTCTTTTTCTTATCTGATTGCTGTGGCTAGGACTTCCAATACTGTGTTGAATAGAAGAGGTGACAGTGGGCATCCTTGACTTGTTCCAGATTTTAGCGGGAAGGCTTTCAGCTTTTCACCATTGAGTATTATATTGGCTGTAGGTTTGCCATAAATAGTTTTTATCATATTGAGCTACATTCTCTCTATACCCACCTTTGTAAGAGTTTTTATCATGAACGGATGTTGAATTTTGTCAGATGGTTTTTCTGCATCTATTGAGATGATCATGTGGTTTTTGTCTTTTCTTTTGTGTGGTGTATCACTTTAATTGATCTGGATATGTTGAACCATCCTTGTGACCTTGGGAAGAATCCCACTTGGTCATGGTGTTGATTTTTTTTTTTATGTGTTGTTGGATTCAGTTTGCTAATATCTGTTGAGAATGTTTGCATCTATATTCATCAAAGATATTGTCCTACAATTTTCTTTTTCGGTGGTATCTTTGTCTGGTTTTAGTATCAGGGTCATGTGGCTTCATAGAATGTTTTTGAGAGTGTTCCCTCCTCTTCAGTTTTTTGTAAGAGCTTGAAAAGGATCGGTATATGTTCTTCTTTGTATGTTTGGTAGAATTCACCTGTGAAGCCATCTGGTCCTTGGACTTTTTGTTCATAGGGAGTTTTTTAATTACAGATTCTGTTTCACTTCTAGTGAGCAGTCTGTTCAAACTACCTCTTTCCTTTTGATTCAGTTTTGGTGAGCTGTATGTTTCTAGAAACTTGTCCATTTCTTCTAGGTTGTTGAATTTGTTGGCAAATAATTTTCCATAGTATTTCCTTATGGTTTTTTGTATCTCTCCAGTATCAGTTGCTATGTCTCCTTTTTCATTTCTTATTTTGTTTATTTGGGTTCTCTCACTCTTCTTCTTGGTGAGCCTGGCCAGAGGTTTGTCAATCTTGTTTATCTTTTCAAAGAACCATCTCTTGGTTTTATTGATTTTTTTTGCTTGTTTTTTTAATCTCTATTTATTTCCTCTCTGACCTTTATTATCTACTTCCTTCTGCTGACTTTATGTTTTATTTATTCTTCTTTTTCTAATTCTTTTAGGTGGTGGGTTAGGTTGTTTATGTGAGATTTTTCTTGTTTCTTAAATAGGGCCTGTATCGCTATGAACTTCGCTCTAAGAACTGCTTTTGCTGGATCCCATATATTTTCTATGGTTGTGTTTTCATTATCATTTGCCTCAAGATATTTTTTAATTTCTTCTTTGATTTCATCGTTAACCCATTGCTTTTTTAGTAGCATGTTATTTCTCTCTGTGTAATTGTTTTTTCTTGTTTCTTTTTCTGTGGATGATTTCCAGTTTCATGTTGTTGTGGTCAAAAATGATGCCTGAGATAATTTCTATACTCTTAAATTTGTTGAGGCTTGTTTGGTGCCATAGTATGTGGTCAGTCCTAGAGAATGTTCCATGTGCACATGAAAAGAATGTGTATTCTGCTTTTTTTGGATGTAATGTCCTGAAAATATCAATAAGTCTAACTGTTCTGTTGTTTCATTTACAATCTCTGTTGCCTTATTGATTCTCTGTCTAGATCTGTCCACTGATGTGAGTGGGTGTTAAAGTCTCCAACTATTATTGTATTCCTGTCAATTTCTTCCTTTATGTCTGTTAGTATTTTATGTATTTGGGTGCTCCTGTATTAGGTGCATATATGTTGATGAGTGTAAAATCCTCTTCTTGTATTGATCCTTTTATCATTATATAGTGTCCTTCTTTATCTTTCTTTATGGCCTTTGTTTTAAAGTTATTTTGTCCGATATGAGTATTACAACACCTGCTTTCTTGTCATTTCTGTTTGTGTGGAATATCTTTTTCCATTCCCTCACTTTTAATCTATGTGTGTCCTTTACCCTAAAGTGGGTCTCTTGTAGGCAGCGTATTGTAAGCTCTTGCTTTTTTATACAATCTGCCACTCTGTGTGTTTTGATTGGAGCATTTAGTCCATTGACATTTAAGGTAATGATTGATAGATATGTATTTATTGCCATTTTAAACCTTGTTTTCCCATTGGTTTTATATTTCTTCTTTGTCCTTTTTGTTTTTCCTTTTGTGGTTTGATGATTTTCTTTTGTATTATAATTATGCTCTCTTCTTTTCAGTTTTTGTGAATCTGCTATATGTTTTTGATATGTGGTTACCCTGTTTTTCAAGTATGTTAGCCCCTTCCTATATCTACTTGCCTTAGACTGGTGGTCATATAGGCTCAAACACATTCTAGGGGGAAAAAATCTACATTTTCTTGCTTCCCCACATTTTATGATTTTGATGGCCTCTTTTACATCTTCATGTTCATCCTTTTGCTGTTAATTGTGGTTATTTTCACTTTCACAGAAATTTTTTGATTTTTTTCTTAATCTGTGTACTGGCTTATTTAAGTGATTTACTTTCCAACTGTGATTTTCTCTTTCCTAGAGATTCTTCTTTTCTATTTAGAGAAGACCTTTCAATATTTCCTTTAGGATAGTTTAATATTGCTGTATTCTTTTAGTTTTTGCTTCTCTGAGAAATTCTTTATCTCTCCTTCTATTCTAAATGATAATCTTACTGGGTGGAGTATCCTAGGTTGCAGATTTTTCCCTTTCAGGACTTTGAATATTTTGCCACTCCCTTTTGGCCTGCAGTGTTTCTGTAGAGAAATCAGCTGATAGCTTTATGGGGGTTCCCTTGTAATTAACTCTTTGTTTTTCTCTCACTGCCTTTAGAATCCTCTCTTTATCTTTAACTTTTGCTATTTTTTATTATAATATGTCTTGGTGTACGTCTGTTTGTGTATATATTATTTTGGACCCTCTGTGCTTCCTATATCTGCATATCTGTTTCCTTCTTTAGGTTTGGGAAGTTTTCAGCCATAATTTCTTCAAATACATTTTTTTGTACCCTTTTCTCTTTCTCCTCCTTCTGGAATCCCTATTATGTGTAGATTGGCACGCTTTATATTATCCCATAGGTCTCACATTGCTTTCTTTTTTGTTTGTTTGTTTGGCTTTCTGTCTGCTGGCCTGATTGGGTGGTTTCTGTTATTCTGTCTTCCAGGTCCCTTATTTGTTCTTCTGCATTATTCATTCTACTGTTCATTGCCATTAGCTCAGCTTTCATCTCTGAAAATGAGTTTTCTAATTTTTCTTGATTCCTCTTTATAGTTTCTAGTTCCTTTTTACAGCATTCTGCATTTCTGTCAATAGCCTTTCTTAATTCCTTTAATATTTTCATTATCTCCTTTTTGAAATCAGTGCCAATTAGACTGAAGAAGTCTGTTTCATTATTTGTTCCTTCAGAGAAATTCTCTTGGTCTTTTAACTGGGAGTGGTTCCTCTGCTTCTTCATTTTACTTATATTTCTCTTACTCTGTGAGTTTAGGAGAAACAATTGTCCACTGTGGTCTTGGAGGACTATTTATATGTGAGGGTGCCCCTGTGTAGCTTGTGTGGGTTTAATATATTTGGTGCGAGGGCTGTTTTTAGTACGGATGCCTGTCGCCTCTTTCCTCAGGGAGTGCTGTTCATTATCCCCTTGATAGGGAGTGTACAGATGTGGCAGCTGGTTCCCAGTCCTGGGGTTCTCAACAGCAGTGGCGGCTCAGGCGCATCCCCAGAGCACATGATGGAAGTGGATGTGTCTCCTAACCACTCCTGGAGTCTGCGAGGGCAGTGGCAGAGGTTCATGACCACTCCTGGTGTTTGGATGAGCAGCAATGATGGTTCACAACTGCCCTTGGAGCCTGTGCAGGCAGTGTCTTGCCCTCTGCAAGTGTGCACAAAGGGAAAAGGGCTACAATCTGGGTCCCACCTCTCCCCTTGGGCACCCCCCAAACAATGGCAACGGGCCTCTAAGGCAGCCCAGATTTCCTCTGCATTCACCCTCAGCTGAGGTTACATAGGATTCCAGCCACCCCAGGCTGTTTGCACACAGCCAACCTCAATCCTCTCCCTGGTTCTGATCTCTGAAGCCCGAGTTCCAGCCTCCAGCCCCTGCCCGCATGGGCGGTTACATCTCTCAGGCTGGAGAGTGCAGGGCAGCGGCACTGACCATCTGTGTAGTTCTCCCTCTGCTCTGGCTGCCACAGACTGGGTGCTGCGTTCTCCTCTGAAGCTCTGAAGCTCCCCTTCTGTCCCAGCCAATCTCCCTGCCAGATGAGGGGGCTTCCCAGGGTGCAGGAACCTTTCCTCTTCCACAGCTCCCTCCCAGGGATGGATGCAGGTCCCATCCCTATTCCTTTCTTGCTTTCTTTTTTTTTTTTTCTCTCTTTTCCTATTGGTTACATGGAAATTTTTTTGCCCTTTCAGCAGTCTGAGGTCTTCTGCCGGCGTTCAGTAGATATTCTGTGAGAATCGTTCCAAATGTACATGTATTTTTGATGCATTTGTGGGAGAAGTTGAGCTTCATGTCCTACTGCTCCACCATCTTGATCCTGAATGTCTCCACCTGCATCTTGATAGGGCTCCCCTGATATTCCCTCCTGGCATCTTGTTCCTTCTACCTATAGAGCATATTATACTGTGTAATTTATTTACACATTCTCTCCCATCCCACCCTTAGATGCCCCCTCCCTTGGGCACAGAGTTTGAACACTAATAGTGAAAGCAGTAGTAATAGCTATGGGATAAGGGAATGAGATCCCTGGACAGATGTTCTGGAGATTGGAACAGAAGTTAGATCTCCTCTTGTCAGAGGATTCTCAGAGGCTTCCTGACCTGAATGCCTTGCCTTCCCAACAGTCCCTTCCACATCTCATTACAATTTCTTCAGTGGAAGTAAATTAACTTATATTTCTTCCTCTAAGTGGGGGAGGGGCTGCGGTGTTATGTATTAGGTAATCAACACCAGGTGCTATAGAAACCCTAAAATCTCAGTGGCATAATGCAGTAAAGACTGACTTCTCACCCTCATCAGTTCTGATATGGTCAGGCAGCTCTCCTTAAGCAGCAACTAGGAGACTACTTTGTTCTTTGTTCTCACAAAATGCTTCGCCATATAGTCTCCATGGAAGGAAATGAGAGTGTGGATGATAACTGCATTAGTTAGGGTTCTCCAGAGTACCAGAACCAGTAGGATGGATGGATGGATGGATGGATGGATGGATGGATGGATGGATGGATGATGATGGATGATGATGGATGGATGGATGGATGGATGGATGGATGGATGGATGGATGGATGATGGATGGATGGATAGATGGATGGATGGATGGATGGAGAGTTATTTATTTTTAGGAATTAGCTCACATGATTATAGAGGCTGAGAAGTCCTAAGATCTGCAGTCAGTAAGCAGGAGGCCTAGGAGAGCCAGTGGTGTAAGTTCCAGTCTGAAAGCCAGCAACCTCAAGACCCAGGAAGAGATGTTGTCTTGGTTCAAGTCTGAAGAGAAGAAAAGACCTATGTCCCCTCTTGAAGGCAGTCAGGGAAAAGAAACTCTCTCTTACTCAGACTTTTTGTCTTATTCAGGTCTTCAGTTGACTGGATGAGGCCCATGGACATTAGGGAGGGCAATCTGCTTTACTCAGTCTACTGATTCAAATGTTCATCTCATCCAGAAACAGTCTCATAGATACACCAGAATAATGTTTAACCAACTCTCTGTGCACCCCATGGCCCAGTCAAGTTGATATATAAAATTAACCATCATAAGGACTGCTTGTGTAGCCAGGCATGTTCAGATTCTTTTGGTCAGAACCAGTCATATCACTGCATCCTGGCTTCAAGAGGGGCTGAGAAATAGTCTTCATGAGTGCTCAGAGATTGGAAAATGAACCAGCATCTGGGAACACATAGCATGGCACCCTCGTGCTGGTTAGATAAAAGCTGTCTGCTCATCTCCACCAACAGCTTGTCCAGGAGATTCTAGATCCAGTCTTTGACATCTGTATGAATTTTTGCAAATTCCGAGTAACTAGTATACAATTACCTAAGACAATACATTCTTTTCCCTACAGTCACCAAAAGACAACTTTGGTTAAAATACTTTCCTTTTGCAACTATATTGAGCAGAGGCGCTTCCACCCCTTTTGGGAGCCAACTTGGCAGGGTGTGGGAAATACATAGACTGGCTGGCCTGGCCGAGGCTCCCCCAGGCCACAAAGACCAGCTAGGGAGGCACCATGGAGGCCACGCACCCTGCTAACCAGGAGGCCCTGGGCTTTGAACCTTGGCGCTGACCCCATGCTTCCAGTGATGCGTCTGCTGCCCGCCACGCCCGTGGCACCCCAGGGCACCCTGAGACAGCGGTGTCACAGTCTCTGGGCGCTGAGCTCACCTCTCACCTCCCCTCATCTGCCCACAGTAGTCACAGTGTGGTTTAGTTTTCCCAAAGCCAAAAGGGTTCATTGGCCAGAGGAGGCAAAACAGAGCCCTAGAACTCAGAGGATGCCCAGCTGACCTGGCCCTGCACAGGCCTCTCCTGCAAACAAAGAGAAGGCTACACCAGACCGGGGCTCTTTGGGAGCAGGACACGGGTCTACCTTCTGCATCCACCCCTGCAGGGCCCACCACTGGGCAAACAGGGAGCTCTACCAAAAGAGGGCAGTCAGGCTCTGCAGGAGCCAGGGGCTCTGCACCAGGGTCTGTGGACAGGCTCAGGGGCCTGCTCTCCCTCCATACAACACTTGTCCCCGTGCTGAGCCAGGAGTCGCAGATTAGCGGACTCTGGGCCTATTCTGCTTGCTAGCAGATACCCACTGTATCCTGGCAAGTGCTCAGTATATAATTGTTGAATGAACACTGCCCTAATCACTCACTTGCTTAAAACTACTTATTAAGCCTTTTTGTGTGCTAGGAATTGTATTAGGTGCTGGGATACAAAAGAAAGAAAAGACATGGTTTCTGTCTTCATGCAGCTTATAAGGGTGTCTGTTCACCTCAGAGAGTAGAACTTAACAACTGAACTGCAAAAATGGTTGAAGCAGCCCCAAACAACATAAGTCAACTGAGAAAGGAAATTACCCCCAGATCTGGAGGTAATTTTTTTTTTTTTTTTTTTTTTTTTGCCACGCCACTCGGCTTGTGGGATCCTAGTTCCCCAACCAGGGATCAAACCCGGGCCTTTGGCAGTGAAAGCCTAACCACTGAACCTCCAGGGAATTCCCTGGAGGTAATTAACTAGTACGTTTGTTACCATCCCCAAAATGAAGCAAGCAAGAGGGAATATGACAGTGGCACAAAAATTAAATCTGATTATGCATAAAGAAACAGGAAATTTTGGATGAGTGCAAGTCTGGCTGGTCCAGAGCCACCTGCCCAGGCCAGACACACCCCAGTGTTCAAAACATGCGTGTCAAGATGAAAGGCCCCAAGACCACCTGTTCCCAGCCTCCCACCCACACAGTCTCAGCAGGTGTTTGCAGGGAGCCCAGAGAGGCAGGCTCTGGTGGAGGGGAACAGGGGAGGCACGAAGCACCCCCATCACCTCCTCACGGGGTGAGCCAAAGCAGCCCCACCCTATGAATGCCAAGGGAAGCCATCAGGCCCAGGGGATGTTAGATATTGCCTGTCCCCTACTTGATCAGGTGACCTTAGGCATGCACATTCTACCCTGGTTTCTGTTCCACTCACCAATTTCACAGTGTGGCCCTGGTCACAGGAACAAGACCAGCTTAATAGAGTCTGTCACACAGGGCCACACCCCCTTTGGCAACTCCCAGGCCACCCAGGGAGGGGGTGTTCCCCGGGGCACAGGGGAAGCACATTACTATGGAAGGAGAGCAGTGCGAAAAGAGGCCACCACTGCAGAGAGCTCTCTGAGCACCTGGCCTGCGGTGTCTGTCCAGGTCTCCCTCATTTCCAGCCAGCCCCTGAGCCCAGGTTTGCCCTGAGCCTAGCTCAGTCAACACAGGGATGTGGGGCCCGGTACACTGAAGTTTGAATAGAGTCTTTCCACCAAGAGCATCATTTGAAAAATGGCAAATGTCCAGGTAGGAATGTGTTCCATTAGTGCATTTCTAGCATAAGAAAACTAATACCAACTTGACAGGAATTTAAGAAATTTAATTTCTATTGCTGTGAAGCACCAGAAGCCTGCTTGAGAGGGTGCTGATGGGTTTATGAGTGTCTCATTGAGTTCAAGTCAGTGTGAGAAATAGCGCCTGAGATTAAGGGAAAGCTGTAATAGGAACTAAAACCCAGTTCTCCCACAATTCAAGTTTTATGGCCTCCTGCTCCTAGGCAGCGTGCTTGTTCGCTCGCTCATGGTGGGCCCATTAATCCCCCATGCTGCCCCTTCTCTCCAAGCTCCAAGGAGCAGGGAGAGCGCATGTGTGGGGAGGAGAGTGAGGGCTGTGTCTGGAAAACCAAGGGTGTTCCCACTGTGGTTTGAAGGGCCTAGAGAGCCAGGGAGGTGTCTCCCTGGACTGGACCTGAAACCCGCCTGCCGTGTGCCAGGCACTGTACTAGATACGGGAGGGCCAAACAGCGCTGCTGGGATCCCCTGCCGACGTGCAGCCTGCTGAGTGTGATCTCAGGTGGCCTTGGCCTGCAGCGGCTCAAAGCAGGATCTCAGTTCCCCGACTAGAGACTGAAGCCAGGCCGCAGCAGCGAGAGCACCAAATCCCAGCCACTAGACCACCAGGGCCAGTGGTTAGTGACAAGGTCGGCTTTGGAGAAAGGAATTTCAACAAAAAGATGGGAAGTAGTGAAACAAGCAAAGTGTTTACTAGGAGGAAAAAAGTATGTGTGGATAGACTCACACAGGTGGGCTTGGAGAAAGAGTTGCACCTTTGGGGTAGTTTAAATCACTTACATGGGGACAGTTGTTATGGTTTCCTCTGGCCAGTCATCTTGCTTTGCCTGGCTCTGAGTCCATATTTGGTCTGACTCAGGGCCCTCCCCTGTGTGCGTGTGCATCTCTTAGCCAAGGTGGATTCCAGCGCAAGGGTTTCTGAGAAGTTGACAGAACATATTATGGTCTGGCGCCCCCTCCCTTCTCTGATCTCTGAGGAACCTTTCTGTGCATGTGTCGTTTGGGCAATCTCCTTGACCTCAGGAATGAGAAATATGTAGTCTCTTTATTTTTCATCCAAGCAGGACTCAGCTCCTCCTTGCTCCTGCCATTATCTTTATCTTGGAGTATCTGTCCAAAGGGGATAGATTCCAGCTGCTCAGCCTGGGGCCCATCTATCTCCTGCCTCAGGTGGAGCAGGAAGGCCTCTCTTGTGCTGAGCAACCCACGCTGACTTTGACAATCATGGCAATGCTGCCTGAGCCTCTTCATCCCAAGAGGAATAAAGAAAAGCTCACTGATGTCTGAGGGCCCGGCCCATAGGGAGACAGATGTCCCAAGCTGTGAGGAACCCCCATCTCCCTTGCCCTCCTTGAATTGCCTACACACCAGGCAGCCTTCCAGTGCTGGTTCTTATAGTGAGGACATTGTCTCTTTGTATCTACCTCTGCCTAGCAGTGCCAGACAAGCTCCCCACCCTGGCCCTCCCTTTCCAGGGACACCAGCCTCTTTCTACAGATTCACTGTCACCCCAGACCTGACAGGAGACCCCAGCCCAGCCCTCTGTCACTGCCCCCACCATCCTCTGGGCACAAGGCATATCCTGTTGCTTGGTCCCCCAGAAGCCTAGGGACGCTTCCCACAGAGTGGCCCATGGGACCACAGGTGGTCAACACCATGGGAGCAGCAGAGCCACAGCCAAGAGCTGGAAGGATCCCTTGTCGGCCCTTCCGCAGGCTGCTCCCTGGAGGGCTGCAGTGTGGCTTCTCCACCTCCCTCTCCCGTGACACTGGGCCCCACCAGAGCAGAGTCCAGGTGCATACATACCTGAGTCCCCTGCTCTACAGATGTGCCTGGGCAGGGGTGGGGTTCAGCCCACAGTAGAAGTTCAGTCAGTGTGTTCACTGAACACATAAGAGGGCCATCTACGCAAATCCCAGGCTGCCTGGCCCTCCTCCTGTCCCCATCACCATGGGAGGCTCGAGAGGACTGTGGGGTCCCCTCAGCTCTGCCACACCACCACCACA